>NC_057810.1:266053154-266384330 GCF_018294505.1 Triticum aestivum | reverse complement strand
GCACGCACACACATTGTTGTTCGCCCACCACATCGTTGTTCGCTCTTGACCAACCACACCACCACCGACCCGATGCTTCCTTCATAGTAACATTATACAACAATCTGGTGCTTCTACAAAGTATATAACGCCAAGGTGCCACCATCACTCAAGGGTTTCACTAGGAGACAAGATCTTGACATGGGAGAGGTGTCGGATCCCAATGCAGCGCCTTCAATAAGGAAAATTGCACCCTGAAGGCATCGTTCGCCACCAGATGTCCAAACCCAACCAAAGACTAGCAGGACTTTTGTCCGGAGAATCGACAACCTATGTCGGGGACGATATCCCTAGACACACCACCACCAGTCCAGAGCCAGCACCCGCGTTGCACCACAAAGCACGGCCGGAGCACCACCGATGGTGTTAGACCAAGAACAAGGCATGAACCAGTACCACCGCAGATCACCAATCTGACAGGAGCCACCATGCACCCCGGTTGCGAATCAATCATCGACCGAGCCACCGCTGACCAGAGCGGTAGTTCTGGACGAAGAACAACCAGATCCCACTGCGAGCCATGGCAGGCCCCTCAAGCCGTGTCCTGAAGGTCCTCAGCTAGCTACAAGGTAGAAACTCATCGGGGAAGCCTCCCACGCGTCGAGCAAGCAGGACCACCTAAAATCCAAGATTGGGCCCGACCCTTGTGTCCCTCACGCACCTCTGCCATGCCTTGGTGTAGGCCTTGCGAAGTGCACATGCAGCAGATCCCTGTCGGGGACGCCAACAACGCCCACGTACGCGTCGCATCGGGACCAACCATACGCCACAAATTTGCGACCTCCCGCGCCTAGCCGCGCTCATGGTGCTCGTGCACCACTCTCCGCCACCCTCGAAGCATCCCCTCATCGGCAACATGCATTTTCCACGGCGCACTGCATTGCCCCTCACCTGGTCGAGCTACCCCCACACAACCACAAACCTCGAGGGCGAGAAGGAATTGCCCCACGTTGCCGCCATCACGCAGGCTTTGCCCGTCGGTGCTTACCGACAACGACGAGGGAGGAGGGGTGGAGGAGGTGCGGACACCTGACAGTTACCGTTCGCGCTCAGGTCGCCCACGAAGTAGCAAGACGGGGCGTCTAAGTTTTTCTCTCTCGATAAAGCTTGCTTCTCGTGCAAGTATACGTTCTTTTTGTGAAGGGAGCATGTGAAGCTAGTTGAGTCGATTGAGAAATAATAGCATTGTTTGTTATGGCCTTTTTCCTGTGGGATGTCAGTCCATTGCCCCCAACATGTGTGTCGGAATCACTAGTGAGGGGGTACCCTTGAGACGTTCACTCCCAATCCTTTCGTGATGACAAGACATACTACATGTGCGACACTTATCGCGACCTAAGAGTTTTATGTTTTTTTCATAGATTTCATTTTTTCAAAAGTTCTCTCTCTTAAACTGTGCATCCAAACAACTAACCATTTTCACTATTGCGTTTCTCACATTGAGATCTTCAAAACTATATCACATGTGGCTATATTCTAAGAACAAAAACATCAGAAGAAAAAGACAATGTCGACCCCCTCCCAACTAGGCCTTAGCCATCTCGCTCGGCTCCGTTGGCAGAGTATAGGAATTGGAATTGTGGTGCCAATAAGGTCAAACTGCAATTTCATCCAAAAACTAATCGTGATTTCGAAAAGATGTCCCACATATCAAAAACATGTTTGTGGCATTTTCAAAAACTGTTAATACAATGTAAGAAAACATTCAGATAGTTTAGAAAACATGTTTTGTACCATTCAAGAAAAAATATTTATGCAATGTAAAAAAATATATTTATACAATGTAAAAATTCTTCACGTGGTTTACCTTTCTTTTATAGCGTTCAAAAAGAATGTTCATGAAATTCTACAAAAAGATTTATACTGTAAAAAAAATGTTCGCTTAGTTCTAAAATAAATGTTTCATACCATCCATAAAAATGCTCATGACGATTTAAAAAAATGTGATCCAGTGTAAGAAATGGTCATGTACTCCCTTTGTTCCTAAATATAAGTCTTTTTTAGATATTTCAATATGGGCTACATACGAAGTAAAATGAGTGAATCTGCACTCTAAAATATGTCTATATACAACTGTATCTAGTCCGTATTTAAATATCTAAAAAGACTTATATTAGAAACAAAGGGGAAAAACATATGGTAATGTTCAAAAACTGTTGAACATGTTTTTTAAATGCTTAGCATTAATACAAAAAAAAATCAACACATGTATCTGAAAAAAATTCAAGTAAATTTAAAAAACTGTTTTGCACCATTCAAAAAAAAGGTCCGCATCTATTTAAAAAATGTTAAAAAAGAATTCGAAAAAATTGTTCAAAACATGTATTTGAAAAATTGTTCACCTTGTATGAACAAAATGTTCCACATGTGTATCAAAATGTACAGTGTGTATTAAAGAAATTTGACATGTATATAGAAAATAAAAAAGCCAAAAAAATCCAAACAATCGTGTGAGGGAAATGCAGAAAAAAAAATCCAATGATAATCAAAGAAAACCGAATAAAACCATAATGTAAAGCATACACAAAGTAAGTAAGCAAGAAAGAAAGAAAAACCAATGAAAACCGTAAAGAAATCACACATAAAAAAATAATGAAACCAAAATAAAACTACATAGGAAAAATACATAAAATGAAAGAAAGAAAAACAAACGAAACCCAATGAAAACCGTAAAGAAAACACACAAAAAAATCCTGTAAAACCAGAGAAAACAATATAGAAAAACATAAAAAAATAAAGGACAAATGAAAATCAAAGAAAACCGATGAGAAAGATAAGGAAGATACACTTAAGGGAAAGAAAATAAAATAAATGAACAAAAACAAAACAAAACAGTTGAAAACTCTAAAGAGAGCACATGAAAAAAAAGTAAAAAACCATTAAAACCGGATCAGTCCAGCCACTAAAACCTACAGCGAGACGTGATGAAATCTCGCTGAACGCGAGCTTCATATTGGGCCGGCCATCCCGCCGCTGACCACAGGCCACAAACCGTATTCTCGTTTTTTTATGTTTTTTCTTTTACTTTGTTCATATTTCTTGATATTCTATATTAAAAAAATACTTTACAATAAACATTTACAAAAAAATTTAATCAAGCATTTAAAAAATGTTTAATGTGTATAGAGAAAATATTTTATGTATACAGAAAATGTATACAAACATGTGTAACGTGAAATGTGTATAGAAAAATGTAGATCATGTATTTAAAAGATGTTAATCCAAGCATTTGGAAAAATGCTGAACAAGTGTTCAAAAAATGTTAAACTTGTATTTGAAACATGTTAAATGGGTATAGAATTTTTTGACCATATGTTCAAGAAATGTTAAATTTATATTTCAAAAATGTTAAATATGTGTAAAAATATTGATCATGTATTAAAAAAATAAACTTGTCTCTGAAAAATGTTAAATGCTATGAATGTGGGATTATATAACCCATACTTTTATACCCATCGGGCAGAGAGGATACGGACGTGGAATCATATAACCCACACCTTTATACGCATGTACCCGTCTAAAATTTGGAAAGTAAGACCTAATTTCCACGTACCGACACATGAGCAGGACGTATACATATGAGGTCACGGTCGTAGTTTCTACATATCGTATAATTTAGTAATGGATCGCTCGCTTCAGCTGCCGGGGTTGGAGGACCCACCCCGTGAATACAACACTAAGGGCATCTACGTCAACCCGCAAAAAACCTCCCACATCCGTTCACGGATATGGATACGAAAGGCAGCCATCTAACACTAGCAGCATAATCATTTTTACAACAAGTTAAACCAACCGGACGAAATTCGTACAAACACGATCGGATTTCATATAAACATGATGATTTCATATAAAAAAGGCGGATTTTCATTTAAACACGACGGATTTCGGTACATTTACATCAGCGGTGTTAGTCTGGCTCTGAAGGTATAATTAATACCTAATCTAAATCGTCATCCGCGGATTCCTTTGTCTTCCTCATGTCCGACGGCCCGATCACCGGATTGTCAGGAGCCCTGGAGGTATATGCTTCAGCGCAAAGGACGGCTCGCTTCCCCATCACTCATTGGAGTGGAACCCCCGGCTGATGCTTCAGCGGGAGGGGAAGGCGGCGCCTCCGCTTCCGTGAAGTCCATGTGGGATCGATGGAGCTCCTCGAAAGAGAAGAACCGGCCAAGACACTGGCTGTGTACGCCAGTGTCACCTAGGCGGTGGCCTTCATGGAACCCAAGCGGTGACGGACTCCCGTGCTCTAATTCTCCTTGATGATGGCGGCAGACGCGGAGCCGCGGGCCACCGACTCGTCGCTCTCCATGCACCCTGTTTCTGCCTTTGCCTGCATGGCCCGATCGCAGGCACGGGAGGCGCGGTCGCATGCATGAGAGGCGCGGTCACACGCACGGGAGGCGCGACCGCAGACACGCGAGGCATGGTCATCGACGACAACGATGACGCCCGTGCCGTGCTGCTCTCCATCGTGCCGACATGGAGCAACTCGCCACTCCTCATCAAGTGGGCCTGGAGCGGCGAGTTGCTGAACCACGCGACGGCTTGGGGCGGCAACTTACTCCGTCGGGTCAGGCGCGGGAGGTGGAGCAGCGAGATGCCTCACTCGTATCCGGCGGGCTCGGTGGGCACCCGGACGGCTTGTATGCCAGAAAACTGCTCTTCGGAAGCCATCGGAAGAGTGGCGAAGGTGGTTCTTGCCCGGCATCTGACCTCGTTTAAATAGAGGGGAAACTGCTCTTCGGAAGCCATCGAAAGAGTGGCGAAGGAGGAGATTTGGGGAGCGACGGAGTGGCGTGGTTCTTGCCCGGCATCTGGCCTCGTTTAAATAGAGGGCGGATGGTAGGAGTTCGGCCGGCGTTGCGTTTAATGTCGGCCAACTCATGAACGGACGTGTGGCCGAAGTAGGTTGGCTTCCACGCGGGGTTAATGGAGGTGTATGAATGCGGCGAGGAGGCGTGTTCAGCCGAGCGTGCAGTGGGCGACGCCCTTGGCCGGCGTGCCGCTTCAATGGCGGAGGCAGTGAGAGGTCACGTCTGACTTGAGCCGTCTTCAATGCGGAGCGGCGCGCTCAACAGCGGCATGAATGCGGGCAATTGGCGTCGAGCGGAAGCACGCGCGGGAGGGGAGGTTTTTTTGGTGGGTTGGGACGATCAGAAGCGGGCTTGAGAGCGGTTCGGACTCCAGCAAACCTTCTCCATTTTTGTCTCCAGTTTACGAGAAAAATCGCGTTCGGACCACTTCACAGATCAATACAGGTCGGCATTAGATGACCTCCACGGTCTGAACAACACGGTCCGAACGATTGTGGGAGGTTTATGAATCCGCCTTCAAGATGCCCTAACACCGTATCTAGTCTATTTGATTCATGTGATCACTTCTCAACCACTGATAGAACAAAACAGCAAATCAATCTCTTCCGGATGTGTTATCTATTGTTTGTACGACTATTTTTTACTCAATTTATGCGTTATAAACGTGAATATTTTTGCTAATGGGTATCCTTTACCCTGTTGGATGATGAATAAGTTTAAGGTAGACGGATAAGGGTATGTGATAGCTCGACCTGTACCCATACCTTGCGGTGCCATATCTGTCTTGAGAAAAATTATCAACTTTACAAGAAGCAAGACACATACTCTCTTCGTTCCGAAAAGTTGACACAGATTTGTATAGATACGGATATATCTACATATTAAAACACATCTAAATACATACTATGTAGACAAATTTATGTCAACTAATTCAAAACCGAGGGAGTACATAACACCACCCAAATGAATGCTATAACCTTCTCCCGGTGCACTATCGATAATAAATAAGCCATCAAAGATTTCATTCTATCCTTATCTAACTGAACTGATGACTGCTTTCTGTTGTTTGCAGCAAACCCTATTTTGGTCAAATATCTCATGGGCCCACAACTGCACATCAGTGGGCGTAGTCTACTCCCTCAGTTCCAAATTACTTGACCCATATTTATCTAGACATGGATGTATCTAGACACTAAACAAATATAGATACATTTGTATTTAGACAAATTCAAGTCAACTAATTTGGAACGGAGGGAGTATTTCTCAAGCTTTCCAGGTTTTAAGCAAACAGTTCCGAACTTATGTGGATGCTCTGCTAGAGAAGAATAAAGCAATAAAATTGAATGATCAGAAAAGATGCGAAATATGTACGATGATTAAACAAAAAGAACAATGGCTGGGGCAAAAACAACTACGTACATCAGCATGGTGGCAATGAAACGAACAAATTCAGTTTACATCAAAGACTATCATCTGCACTAGCTACAGCCCTAGTTTTACTGGTTCAACGGCATATATATCCACTAATTGTTATACTTTTCATTCATGATGAGCTATCTCAACTACTGTTTAGTATCAAGAACATTGCATTGTTACTTCACACCTACTTCATGGAAGTAGAGGGCAACGTTAGACCAGTGATTTGCGGAGGTTACCTCATGAAAGATGTGTTCCATGACAAATAAGCTTCCAGCAGTCTTCTATTTGAACCGACTACCCCTCAACTTTCTTGAACCTCTTTGGGAAAAGTTGGTGTCCCTCAAGCCGAACTTCTTGGTGCATTTGTTCCCATATTGCTTCAAACTGGCTCTGATATTTATCCTGTATCCATGCCTGAATCTCAGGATAAAGAAAATCTGGATCACTACTCCATGCATCTCTTAATGCTCTCCGGCTGTCTTTTAATTTTCCACCAATCTTCATCCTGTTAAGAAGATCTCCAACTCTTCTTTGGCTGGCAGGCCCAAGGACAGCAGATGGTGACAGAGCCAGGAACTTTTGAACCATCCTTAGACATGGCAAGACATCCCCTTTCAGCAAAGCCCATGCAAATACCTGCAACCGCCTGGTGGGGTCTTCGATGGGTAAACTGTGCAGCGGAAGCTGCCAATTATGTCTAGAAAAGATGGGACTAACATAACAGTACACCTGGTCATTCTGAGGCTCGTAATAGGGTTTTGGATCTTCCAGTGGCGCTGAGAAGGTGCAGAGAGAACTAGCATATTTGAAAAGCCATCCAGGCTTTACACTGGTCACACCATGCATGTACGATCTCTTTGTATTTAGTAGTTCCGAGTAAACTACAAACTCTGGTGGAGTTTGGGCAACAGAAGATGATCGGTGGAGATATATTGTATCATCGAGGATGCAAGATTGATAACGTCCAGCTCGAACCTTTCGGTCCTCTTTCGACAATCCAGAAAAAGTGTTAATCTTCTTTGCAACCCTATCGGCCCACCCAGCACATATTCCTTGCCCCAGAAGTTCCTCTTCATTCAGCATTGGTTTTTTGTCGGTTTCACTCCTCCAGGCCTGTTCAACATCCTCAGAACCTCCATAATTCCAAGCAAATTCATCACAAAATTTGCTATTGTGAAATATTAATCGAAGAAGCTGCTTTCTCAATTTTGACATCTCTTCCATTGTTTTGAGGTGAAGTGAGTATTCTCTGCAGAATTCCACTGGGTTCCTTGAACACTCAAATGACCGCAAAGCATGGGAAATGGTTAAAGCATCACTACTAGGGATGGAAAAATCTTTGCGTGCCTCTCGAACCATGGCCTTGAGCTTCTTCTGTCTCTTTCTTTCATCTTGATCCTTACGTTCTGGATCAGGGCCATCCTGGTTTGATTCTCTACTAGTGTCTACCTGAATGAGAAAAGGATTTGCATAACTCAAAGCTGATGCAGCAGCAGTTGCATATCCCAGTATGAAGTTAGATCTGGCATAGCCTTGCTGGCTCTTCAAAATTTTAATTATTGTCAGAAGAAGACGCGAATGTCGTGGGCTCATGGGGTATTGCGCCATAGCCTTTCCCATTGATGTAAGTTTTTCTTTGCTGTCAAGTGCTTCTAATGTCTTCAAGCAACGCTTAGCTTCAACCAAACTTTCATCGTTAGGAGGCGTAGGGAAAGGAAAGTTTTCAACCTGCAATTATCATATTTGCACGAAAATTAGAACAAAAGGCAACACATCATAAAAGATGATTAAAAAAGATAAATAAGTTTTAAGCGCATTACCTTATCAATTTTCATAAACTTGAGCATAAGCACAAGGCTATCAACTGGCATTTTCTTGATCTCTGGCTCAGAGAACTCAGGAAATAAACCATCTTTACCATATGCTGCACCTGAGTAGAGACGGTAACAGTGCCCAGGCCCAGTTCTTCCAGCTCTCCCAGCACGTTGGGATGCTGACGCCTTGCTTATCCACTGGACTTCATAACTTGCCATCCCCATAGCATGATCATAGTTCTTAACCTTTTCTTTTCCAGTATCGACCACATATGTTATACCAGGAATTGTTAAAGAGGTTTCTGCAACATTAGTTGCCACAACAACTAATCTTTCCCCTTCAGGAATATCGCGGAACACTCTAAGCTGCTGCGAAGCTGGTTGCATTGCATAAAGTGGTAAAACACGAAGCCTACGGTGTGAAACAGATGTAGGTTCTGTACGTTTACTGAAAGAAGGATTAAAAGGGTTTGACTTTTCCGCAATTGTCACATTGCTCGATTCCTCAGCAGCTTCCGATTCTCCTGATATCCCTGATATACCTTTAAAGGATGCCTTCAGTACAGATAAACTCTCAGCATGTTTCAAAAATGATAACACTGGTCCATCTTCTGTGGTTTCATGTGCAGCGGAATCCTCATCGCTGTCAGTATCAGTCTCACTCTCTGTTTCAGCATCAGAAGAATCAACATTTAGTCCATCATCCATTTCATCTTGACCATATGAGGAAAACATGTCCTCTTGGTGCTCAGCTTCAGTTCTATCAATATCATATGCTTCAAAAATTTCCTTCTCATCTATTTCTGGTCTTGAACCACACTCATCTCCAACCCTTTCAGGCTTCTTACCAATTTGCCGTTTGGATGCTCTTTGCAGTTTCTTACATAAATAATCAACTTCTCGTTGTCCAGTAACAAATACAAGGATTCCACCTGGTGGTAGACTCTTGTGGATTGACAGAACCTTTTTATAAGCCTGTGCTAAATAATCATCATGTGTCCTCTTCGTGAAGTGAATTGTTACTGGAAATTGCCGTGCAGGTACCTCTACAGTTGGTGGAATCACATCAAACAATCTTCTGTTTGAAATAAATTCCTTTAACTGCAAGGTAGCACTCATCAGCACCACTTTCAGCTGACTAATCATATCTTCTGGCTTAATGTTCTTTCCAGAGCGTATTTTTTTCTGTTGATCTGCGTATGTATCCTTTGACATGCACAGAAGTTAGCCATGCCTGCACGTTTTGGCTTTAATCAAAAGGAAAATGGGGTAAGCTCTTGAGATTCTAACCTTGCGAAGCTTTGTAATTCTACAAAGCATCCCAATAAGTATATCTGTGTTCAAACTCCTTTCATGTGCCTCATCCAAGATGATCACGGAATAGTGCTTCAACAGAATGTCACTCTGTAAAAGATCAGTAAGTCGTGTGATAAGGAGTTTCAATCTTGTTATGTACTCCCTCCGTTCCTAAATATTTGTCTTTCTAGAAATTTGAACAAGTGACTATATACGAAGTAAAATAGGTGAATCTACACTCTAAAATATGTCTACATACATCCGTATGTGGTAGTCCATTTGAAATCTCTAAGAAGACAAATATTTAGGAACGGAGGGAGTAAGACACAGCTTCAAATATATTTTTTTTGAACAGGAGCTTCAATTAAAAAAACACATGCATTTCAGAAGAACAAATCACTTGATGCATAGATAAAATCTGTAAATTATACAATTACAGGTAGACAACTGACTGTATAATGATACAATTAGACGACTAACCGAGAGACAGACTAAACCACTAAAGGCAAGTTTAAACCTCATTGTAATTATTTATAAATTTGAGTCATCTGCTGTTATGGCCGTAAAAGTGTCAGATATACCATTTTGTTGCATTTCTGGTCATGGTTCATCTTTTTTAGAACGAGTTATCAGTACATTACAAGAAGAAACTTTTAACTCAAAGTTGAACAATTGAACAAAATAGACTGGTAGGAGTAACCAGGAAAAGTAAACGTATACAAAACCTGGATCTCTCGCAGCAAAATGCCATCTGTCATAAACTTGATGGAGCATTTACTTCCAACTTCTTTATCATGCCTAACTTGAAAACCGACCTCCTTTCCTAGCTTAAGTCCTAACTCATAAGACACCCTCTTGGATGTGGCAAGAACAGCAACACGTCGTGGTTGGGTGATACCAATCATCCCTTTTCTACCAGCTCGATTGCTTGTGCCAAAGCCGGCTTCATATAAGAACTGCAGAACACAGATAGCTTAAAGAGCAATGAAAAAGTTGGCAGCTACTTAACACAAGCAGATAGGATCAGAACTCCTAGTTTAAACCAATGTTTAAGAGAAACCATGTGTGGGCACACTCACCTGAGGGACCTGAGTAGTTTTACCACAGCCTGTTTCTCCACATAGAATTACCACAGAATTTTCGTAGATAGCTTCCATTATTTCCTGCTCCATCATTATTATTGGGAGATCCCTCCTCGCCTTCTCAACCTCCTGTGGTCTTGAGACAGGCACCACAATTGGAGGATTGAAGCATTCTTGTAAAGCAGTTTCACTTTGTTGTAGCTCTTTATCCTAACAAAAGGATAAGGACTGAATTAACACAGAACATGACACCAGCTTCTTATTCCCGGCCACTTACAAAATAGGCAAATCTAGAATGCCTTTAGATCAGTTAGATAGTTAATGAGTCAAAAATAGTTGAGATGCCGAAGATAGTTGAGATATGGACCAATTACCTGCAAATCTATCTCTGCGGCAGAGCAATTTTGCACGGATGACTGAATCGGCTGATGTGCCAAAATGTCAGCATCATCATTAGTCTCCTCAGTTTTTTGTCCCAGAATGATCTGGCGTACCGAAATGCCAGCATTGTCATTAGTCCCTTCAGTTTTTTGTTCCAGAATGCTCACGCCAAGATCCATCATAGGTTTCATCGAATCTTTCTCATGATTCTTTCGTTCACTGCCAGGATGATCAAGTTTTGCTGCCTTAATAAACTTCACCGGGGAAACTTCTGGCACAGCTTCATTGTCTCCAGGAACTCCTTTCCGACCACAGTTTTTCTTGAATAGTGAAAGTTCTTCAGGAACATCTAAACCATGCTTGGAGAACTTCGCGGCACGCCTAAATTTTTCTTTCATAGTCGCAGCCTGTAGTATAAAAATATCATGAGAGAAATAACTTTGCAGTGACATAGTAACCAATCCACATGTCACAGATAGATCTACTGTACTTTTCCAATAGAGCACGTAGTATCCAGCAGTGAAAATACATCATCAGCAATCATGTGCTTCCTATTGTGCAGGGACAGTTTCATACAAAGTCGTTAGAGGAAACACAAAACCATCATAGAAAATATCACAATTCTAAACAGAACCAATTAAGACGAGCATACTGCAAAAATTCGATGCTTTTTGCTTGCAGTGCCTTCTTTTGCTTTTCCTCCTGGGAACAATTAGGCAGGCATTAATGCTGATATAAAAACTAAAGCTAACTAGTTTAAAAAAATCTACTACATGGCAAATGGCAAGGTAAGGAGGCGCACCTCCAATTTCTGCATTTTTTTTAGCTGAGTCTTGCTCATCTTTGGGTCTTCCTTGCTCTTGCTTTTCTTGCCATCCTGGCAATTCAGTGGTTATAGGACTCCCATAGTCACATCCTAACATTGGTTGAGAAGGAAACCCAAGAAAGAGGGCCCCAATAAATTTGGCATTACCTTGCCTATCCCTTGTACTTTGTTCTTCCTCTTGCAGGGAAGAATAAGCGCGTTGCTATCGTCCTCCATGCTCTAACTGCAATTAAAGCAAATTGACAGAAACGTCACATACAGCGTGAGGGATACCGGAGTGGCATGGCCAGGATTCGAGCAATCCACATGCCCAAAAATAAGCGCTTATACATTGCAAAAAAAAAAAGTACCCATACCATTGCAAAAAAAAAAAGTACCCTTCGATTACTCAACAGTTATACGATTTGAACTCTGCCTAATGATCCAACAAAATAGATAGAACATGGCAAAAACAATAACAGTTTATTTGATCTCTTCATCATTTACTTCTATAATATGAATTGACAAGAAAATACATACATTCAAGGGTTCAAGCTTATTGCTATAACTATAAAAACAGGAAATCGGAGAAAATCAACGAGACAATGAGACTCGTTGGGATTGTGGTCCTGGGGAAATCACCGTTGATAGCAGCCTAGCGACGATACGGTGGGGAAAGCGTCGACTTGAACGATCAGCAGGCGGCCGCGGTGGCGCAGTGCCGGAGAGGAGGCAGGGGCGGCGCGACGGCCGAGCGGCGGCGGCTGAGAGTACGCGGGTGCGTAGGCGGCGGCGCGTACTGGATTAGTTCTCTCTGTCTGGCACAGGCGCACAGCGAGAGAGAGAGAGAGAGAGAGAGAGAGAGAGAGGATGCTTTCTTCTGGAGGGCGCTAACGCGGAGACGTAGGAGGGATGAGGGGGAGTCTGCGCAGCGGGAACGGAGGTGAGCAATGGGACTGGCGGCGCCGGCGCGGCTCTGGCCTGTCGACTGAGCAAGACAAACTGAACTACCACGACGACTATTCCTCGCATTAAGCAGACCGTAGCAACTTTCGCTGAAGGATGTACAGTAATTGGGCCGGCCCATTTTTGCGAACAGTTAAACAATAAAAATTGGGGAAGCAGTGGATAAAAATTGGTTGAGCCGCTGCGCCCGTGTCTTGCACGTGATAAGTAACTAGGCGTGATCCTCAAAAGAAAAAAGTAACTAGGCGCGGTCCCCGCTAGCGCAACTGCCTCCTTCCTGAGAGAGGTGACAGTTTCCTGCTTGTGATCTCCGGCAAGTCGACGGCCTCCGCCCCCCTCTGTCCACTGCTCCGGCGGTTGGAGGAGGGGGGGTGGGCTCCCGTTGCTCTTCCTAGAGGTCCATAGATTATGGATAGGTCTTTGAGTGGAGGCGCTGCTGCGGTGAGGGCAGCGCCGCGTCGAATAATCTGGCCTCGGATTCTCCCTCACCACGGCGACGCTCTGCACGACGGCGTTGAGGAGCCGATGGTCTCGTGTGCTCCTCGTTCGTTCGGAGCGTTGAGCTTTATGTGCCTGTTTGTGCTGGGATGCTTCTGCCTACGACACCTGCAGTGGTAAGTATGTCGTGTTCTTGGAGCACAGATGGAGGTTTGGTGGGAGCGGATTTGGCTTTCCTCTTCGTCATCGTTGGCGGCGAGTGGCAGATCCAGATCCTTGACAACGCGGGGGCATTCCCCGGCTGACGTGCCACATCGTCAAGCGCCTGTTCTACAGGCCCGGTCATCGGCTCTCAATGCCTTCATGGCTATGGCGTTGGCCTGGATCGTGGGATTGTAGAAGTCTGCATCTTCTTCCGACGAGTCTGACAGCGACGCCGACGGTCGATGGCATTTTCTGTGTTGGTTATCTGTAGGGGACCCTAAGAACTCAATTGCAGTATTCTTTTTCTTGGGTTTCTTTCTGCATAATCTCCAGGACACATGTTCTATCCTAGTCTCTCTGAAAGATTCCGCATCCGTGTGTATTTTGTATTCAATTATTTGGTTAATGTAATGTGTGTGGTTTCAAAAAAAAGTAACTAGGCGCGTTGTGTACTTGAGGTGAAGAAAGTCAGTCTTTTCATTGTTTTTTACGGTTCATTTTCTGTTTTTGTTTTGTTTTCTCATAGGTTTTTTTTGTTTTGTTCTCTTTTTCCTTCTCAGTTTTGTTTTTTTATTCTCCATTTTTTTCTTTTGTTTACTCTTATGTTTATTTTTATTTTCACTCTACATTTTCGTATATGTCAAGATATTTTTCTAATACACATTTGACATTTTTCAATACAAATTTAATATTTTAATACATGATCAACATTTATTCTATACATACTTTTTAAATGCTTGATTAACTTTTTAAAATATAAAATTAATATTTTCTGAATACATGGTCAATAATTTTCTATACACACTTTTAAACATTTTTAAATTCTTGATTAACATTTTTGAAGTACAGTATTAACATGTTTCAACACATGATCAACATTTTTTCTGTACATGTTTAATATATTTTAAAATGCTTGATTAACATTTTTCAAATACTTGTTTAAGATTTTTCAAATGCTTGATTAATATTTTTTCAAATATTTGTACAATATTTAAAAAAAATACTTGTTCATATATGGTCAACATTTTCTCAATACACGTTTGACATCTTTCATATGCTTGATTAACATTTTTTAAATACTTCTTCAACATTTTTTTGAAATACTTGATTAACATTTTTATACAACAACAAAGCCTTTAGTCTCAAAACAGTTGGGGTAGGCTAGAGGTGAAACCCATAAGATCTGGGAACCTACTAATTGTTCTAACACATGGATATCTAGCTTTCACGTATCCCTGTGCATGGCTAGTTTTTTGGTGATACTACAGTCCTTCAGATATCTCTTTACAAACTCATCCCATGTCAAGTTCGGTCTACCCGACCTCTCTTGACATTATCACCACGATTTAGCTATCCGCTATGCACTGACGCTTCTGGAGGCCTCCACTGAATATGTCTAATCCATTTCAGATGATGTTGGACAAGATTCTCTTCAATTACATTATAAAAAATTCATCATTTTTTTAATACATGGCCAAAAAAATTATATACACGTTTAACATTTTTCAAATACATGATTAACATTTCTCAAAACATTATGTAAAGTATATATTTGTAATATACTATATCTTTAGAATATTTAGAAGTGTAAATAGAAGTAAACAAAGAAATCAAAAAAAGGTAAAAAAATTGAAACAAAAATTAGCCATTGGCATCCCGCATAATGGGCCGGCCCATACACTTGCTCGACTGCGAGGCGTTCAGCAAGGCGGAAGTTGGGACCTCCTATATGCCCCATAGGTGGGTCTCTGCCTTGGCCAACCCATGAAGGAAACGATCGGCAACGAGTACATATACTGTAGCTCAAAAGAATAAGTCGACCTCGCCAGGATCGAACATAGGACCTCATGTGAGAAATCACACAGAATTACCGGCTGAGCTAGTGATGCTTAGGGCATCTCCAACGATGACCCGCAAATTTCCTCCCGATCCGTTCACGGGCAGGGGGGCCAGTCCGCGGTCACGGATGCGGGAGGACGCCATCCAACTGTAGACGCATACATTTTGACAACAACTCGAACCAACCGGCCGAAATTTGTGCAAACATGGCCAGATTTTATATAAACATGACAGAATTCATTACATTTACATCAATTAAGTGGTGTTAGTTCAGCTCTGGAGGTATAATTAATACCTAATCTAAATGGTCGCCCACAGATCCCTTTGTCTTCCTCATGTCCGGCAACCCGATCATCGGACTGCCGGGAGCCCCGGAGATATATGCTTCAGCGCAAAGGACAGCTCGCTTCCCCACCACTCATCGGAGTGAAACCCCTGGCTGATGCTTCGGTGGGAGGGGAAGGGGGCGCCTCCGCTTTTGTGAAGCCCATGCGGGGTCGACGATGGTCTGCACTGAAGAAAAACCCAGCAAGACCTTGACTATGTATGTCAGCGTCGCCTCAGCGGTGGCCTTCATGGGACCCAAGCGGTGGCGGCCTCCCGTGTTTTACTTCTCCTCGATGATGGCGGTGGACGCGGGCACGCTGGCCAACGACACGTCGATCTCCACGCACCTCGTCTCTTCTCTCTGCATGGATGGTGCAGCCGCATGCGCGGGAGGCGCGGTCGCACGCACGGGAGGCGCGGGTGCAGGCACGGTAGGCACGACCACAAGCACGGGGGGCACGGGACGATGTGGTCTCATCGACGACAGCGGCGATGCCCGTGTCACCGTGCTCCCCGCCATGCCGGCTTGGGCGGCAACTGGCTTCGTCAGGCTAGGCGAGGGGAGGTGGAGTAGTGAGCTTCCACGCTCATATCCGGTCGGCTTGACAGGCCACCCAACCGGCTTTTATGCCGGAGAACTG
The DNA here is from genome assembly GCF_018294505.1 of Triticum aestivum. Classification (NCBI taxonomy): domain Eukaryota; kingdom Viridiplantae; phylum Streptophyta; class Magnoliopsida; order Poales; family Poaceae; genus Triticum; species Triticum aestivum. Next base: position 266,368,262 of record NC_057810.1, on the reverse strand, counting down.
CTCTTCCTGCTCGTCGGATGCCATCGAAAGAGTGGAGAAATTGGTGGAAGGAGGAGAAGGGGAGCGGTGTGATAACCCACAAGTATAGGGGATTGCAACAGTTTTCAAGGGAGAGTATTCAACTCAAATTTATTGATTCGACAGAAGGGGAGCCAAAGAATATTTGCAAGTATTAGCAGTTGAGTTATCAATTCAACCACACCTAGAGTCTAAATATCTGCAGTAGAGTGATCAGTAGCACAGTAGTATGGTAATTTGATAGTGATAGCAGTAATAGTAGCAGTAGCAGTAACGGTAACAGAAATAGTTTTGTAGCAATTGTGTCAGCAGTAGCAAAAGTAGTAACTTAACAAGAAACAATATGTGAAAAGCTCGTAGGCATTGAATCGGTGACATCGTTGGATAATATTCATCATGTAACAGTCATAACCTAGGGCGACACAGAACTAGCTCCAATTCATCAATGTAATGTAGGCATGTATTCCGTATATAGTCATGTGTGCTTATAATAAGAACTTGCATGACATCTTTTCTCCTATCCTCTCGTGGCAGCGGGGTCCACAAGGAAACTAAGGGATATTAAGGCCTCCTTTTAATACAGAACCAGAACAAAGCATTACCACATCATCTGTCTGCTTGTTTGCTACTATTGTTGTTGTTTCGATTATGCTTGCGGTTTCATGTTCACCTTCATGCTATGTTCAATGCATCTTGTTATCTTGTACTACTTGCTAGTATTATTGTCACATGTTATGCTTGATAGTAGTAGTACATGCTGGTAACAGTGGTGTTCTTTCTTATGCATGTTTACCGTCTGTTATCAAGTACCGTTGCTATGTATGTTACTTTGCATCCAGTTGGTTATATGCTTACTTGCTATTATTCTGGTTAAGTTCTTGCATGGTATTTCTTTATGATTCTAGTGGTCATGCTATGCTCATGTGTAGTGTTATGCTCATGCTCGTCAGTATGCCATGCTCAGTTGGATATATGCTTCATTGTTGTTATGCTCGATGATTTGTTATGGTTGCACATCCATGCTCATGTCGGTATCATGCTCATGCATTGTAGTTGCATCACGTGATTTTAATATGGCTCAGCTTATTGCATTCAAGTTTAACCGGATAATAATGAACTTGAACAAATGTTGGCTAAGTCATGGTGCCATTGAATCAAGCTGACCAGTGCAAACACATTTGCCTTTTATGGGAAGGTCCTAATTGGGTCTATTGTCATGCCTCTCGTCGGTGCCTCCAACGAGGGAAGGTTATGGGAGCGCGCTACCCTGATCAGGTAGGCGGACATAAGCCTTGTGAGCCTGAGTTTGGTTATGTGCACATGTCCCCGTTTGGGACCGTTTATTGTTTTGCCACGATAGTGGCCGTTGGGTGTCTTTGGTAGACACGGGGCCACCCATGACTTAGCCCAGAGGGGAGTTGGCCGGTGTGGCCGGGAGAGTGTCATGGGCAATAGATCGGCTTTGTCGGAACGTCGTTGGTCCACCCGAATGGGAGTGTGAGGCCATAGGTTCCATGGTGTGGGTACAGTGTGCTAACCTTAGTAGAGTGTGTGTTTAATCTATCGATAGCCGTGCCTGCGGATAAGAGCCGAGTTCATAGTCGGTCACACTATGAGCCAACAATAATAATAACTTGATTAATAACAACCCCGGTTCGATGATGAGAAATAGATTGGTTGTGATCGAGAGAGGATCACGGAGGTATCTTGGATACCGAAGTTGGTTGATATTTATGTGATCGCGAGATGATCACGGAGGTATCGTGGATATGGCGATGTTGGTAAGTTGATGCATGAGATGGTTACGAGGTAACCGCCGAACAAGAGTAAGTTGGTGCATGTGGATGTTAACTTGTTGCATGTAGTATCATCATGTTCATATGGTTATGCCATGCTAAAGTTGTATCATGTTCACCTTGTGCATGCCATGTTGTTCTATTAATATCATGTTTATGATTGCTTTAACTTGCTAATGCCATGCTGTTGTTTGTCTTGACTGCTTTTGGTTTATTGTGAGCTTGCAAGTACATTCAATGTATTAACCTGGCGTGTCATGCCAGTTTGCAGGTCGTGCCGGGTTTGCTTGCTTGTTGGTGTGGTTCATGTGTTCGCGAGCTAGGATAAACGTTCCAGCCAGAGTCCCTGCTGATTGGAGTCCAGCATGGTCGTTTGTTGTTCCGCTGCCTCGAGTTGTTATGCTGCTTGCATAGAGAAACTGTGGTTGGCATAGTGTTGCCATGCCGGTGTTATTCATTGTAATATCGGAGACATTGTATTCATATTCGTGTTGTAATAGAGATCTGGTTTGTTCTATGCTAAGCAGTGCCATATTCCAGAAGACTTCACCTCGATATCTAGGCTGTGATAACCCACAAGTATAGGGGATCGCAACAGTTTTCGAGGGTAGAGTATTCAGCCCAAATTTATTGATTCGAAACAAGGGCAGCTAAAGAATATTCTCAAGTATTAGCAGTTGAGTTGTCAATTCAACCACACCTGGAAAACTTAATATCTGCAGCAAAGTATTTAGTAGCAAAGTAATATGGAAGTAACGGTAATAGTGGCCAAAGTAACAGTAACAGTTTTGTTGTAACTGTAACAGCGGTAACGGTAAAGTAACTAAGCAAAGATCAATATGTGAAAAGCTCATAGGCATTGGATCGGTGATGGATAATTATGTCGGATGCGATTCCTCATGCAATAGTTATAACACAGGGTGACACAGAACTAGCTCCCGTTCATCAATGTAATGTAGGCATATATTCCGAATATAGTCACACGTGCTTATGGAAAAGAACTTGCATGACATCTTTTGTCCTACCCGCCCATGGCATCGGGGTCCTATTGGAAACTAAGGGATATTAAGGCCTCCTTTTAATAGAGTACCAGACCAAAGCATTAACACTTAGTGAATACATGAACTCCTCAAACTACGGTCATCACTGGGAGTGGTCCCGATTATTGTCACTTCGGGGTTGCCGGATCATAACACATAGTAGGTGACTATTGAATTGCAAGATAGGATCAAGAACTCACATATATTCATGAAAACATAATAGGTTCAGATATGAAATCATGGTACTCGGGCCCTAGTGACAAGCATTAAGCATAGCAAAGTCATAGCAACATCAATCTCAGAACATAGTGGATACTAGGGATCAAACCCTAACAAAACTAACTCGATTACATGGTAAATCTCATCCAACCCATCACCGTCCAGCAAGTCTACGCTGGAATTACTCACGCACGGCAGTGAGCATCATGAAATTGGTGATGGAGGATGGTTGATGACGATGACGACGATGGATTCCCCTATCTGGAGCCCCAAATGGACTCCAGATCAGCCCTCCCGAGAGAGATTAGGGCTTGGCGGCGGCTCCGTATCGTAAAACATGATGAATCCTTCTCTCTGATTTTTTTCTCCCCGAACGTGAATATATGGAGTTGGAGTTGAGGTCGGTGGAGCATCAGGGGGCCCACGAGGCAGGGGACACGCCTAGGGGGGTAGGGCACGCCCCCCACCCTCATGTACAGGGTGTGGCACCCCTGGTCTTGATTCTTTTGCCAATATTTTTCATTAATTCCAAAAATATTCTTCGTGAAGTTTCAGGTCATTCCGATAACTTCTATTCTGCACAAAAAAATAACACCATGGCAATTCTGCTGAAAATAGCGTCAGTCCGGGTTAGTTCCATTCAAATCATGCAAGTTAGAGTCCAAAAGAAGGGCAAAAGTGTTTGGAAAAGTAGATATGATGGAGACGTATCAACTCCCCAAGCTTAAACCTTTGCTTGTCCTCAAGCAATTTAGTTGACAAACTGAAAGTGATAAAGAAAAACTTTTACAAACTCCGTTTGCTCTTGTTGTTGCAAATATGTAAAGCCAGCATTAAAGTTTTCAGCAAGGATTATGAATTAACCACATTCACAATAACACTTAGTTCTCATGTTTACTCATATCAATGGCATAATCAACTAGCAAGCAATAATAATAAATCTCGGATGACAACACTTTCTCAAAACAATCATAATATGATATAACAAGATGGTATCTCGCTAGCCCTTTTTGAGACCGCAAAACATAAATGCAGAGCACCTCTGAAGATCAAGTACTGACTAGACATTGTAATTCATGGTAAAAGAGATCCAATCATAGTCATACTAAATATAAATTAATAGTAATGGATGCAAATGACAGCGGTGCTCTCCAACTAGTGCTTTTTAATAAGAGGATGATGACTCAACATAAAAGTAAATAGATAGGCCCTTCACAGAGGGAAGTAGGGATTTGTAGAGGTGCCAGAGCTCGAGTTTTGAAACAGAGATAAATAATATTTTGGGTGGCATACTTTCATTGTCAACATAACAACCAAGAGATCTTGATATCTTCCATGCTGCACACATTATAGGTGGTTCCCAAACAGAATGGTAAAGTTTATACTCCCCCACCACCAACAAGCATCAATCCATGGCTGGCCCGAAATAATGGGTGCCTCCAACTAACAACAGTCCTGGGGGAGTTTTGTTTGCAATTATTTTGATTTGGTTTGAGCATGGGACTGGGCATCCCGGTGACCAACCATTTTCTCGTGAGTGAGGAGTGGAGTCCACTCCTCGTGAGAATAACCCACCTAGCATGGAAGATATAGACAACCCTAGTTGATACATGAGTTGTTCTAGCATACAAAACAAAATTTCATTTGAAGGTTTAGAGTTTGGCACATACAAATTTACTTGGAACGGCAGGTAGATACCGCATATAGGAAGGTATGGTGGACTCATATGGAATAACTTTGGGGTTTATGGATTTTGGATGCACAAGCAGTATTCCCGCTTAGTACAAGTGAAGGTTAGAAAAAGACTGGGAAGCGACCAACTAGAGAGCAACAACAGTCATGAACATGCATTAAAATTAATCAACACTGAGTGCAAGCATGAGTAGGATACAAATCACCATGAACATAAATATCATGGAGGCTATGTTGATTTTGTTTCAACTACATGCGTGAACATGTGCCAAGGCAAGCCACTCGAATCGTTCAAAGGAGGATACCACCCTATCATACCACATCACAACCATTTTAATAGCATGTTGGCACACAGGGTAAACCATTATAAACTCCTAGCTAATTAAGCATGGCATAAGCAACTATAATCTCTGATTTTCATTGCAAACATGTTTCATTCATAATAGGCTGAATCAGGAACGATGAACTAATCATATTTACAAAAACAAGAAAGGTTGAGTTCATACCAGCTTTTCTCATATCAATTAGTCCATCATATATCGTCATTATTGCCTTTCACTTGCACGACCGAACGGTGTGGATAATAATAATAATGCACGTGCATTGGACTAAGCTGGAATATGCAAGCATTTAATACAAGGGAGAATACAAGGTAATATAGGCTCTTGGTTAAATCAACAATAATGCATATGAGGGCCACTCAACATTTTCATCATGGTCTTCTCCTCTCGACCCCAAAGAAAAGAAAAGAAATAAAACTATTTACACGGGAAAGCTCCCAACAAGTAAAAGAAGAACAAGAAATCTTTTTGAGTTTTCTTTTAATTACTACTACTACGAGCATGGAAAGTAAACTAGCTAAAAGCTATAACTATTTTTTTGTTTTTCTTAAGGTTTTTCAAACACACAAGAAGAATGGTTAGAAAAGAAAATAAACTAGCATGGATAGTACAATGAAAAAGTATGAGCACCGACAACTGGAATGAGTGTGTGAACATGAATGTAATGTCGGTGAGAAATACGTACTCCCCCAAGCTTAGGCTTTTAGCCTAAGTTGGTATAATCCCACGGATCAAAGCTGCCTTCTCCGGTGTGCGGAGGAGTGTCATCTGGGTGCCACTAGTTGGCGATCTCCTACAGATCTCACTGATAAACGGACTATCGATAAGGGTCAAGTGGTGGTTCCGGCTCAGGCTCTAGAGCTGGTGTCAGACTCCAGTATGCGTAAACGGCCTCCGGCAAGATGAGGTACGTGCCTGAAAGTATGTTAAACAAAGAGGGTGCAGGCAGGATAATAGTCTCACGGTGAGTTTTATTAAATACCAAATTATACTTAAGCATCATCTTCTTATTTTTAACAATAAATTCATGTGCTACCAAACTCTTATAATCTAGAAAAATAGGGGGCAACAACTTTTCCTCTTTCTCATAATGCCTAATAGGTATCTCAAAGTGTTTAGCAAGGCGTGAAGCAAAGATGCCTCCAAAGATGGGGCCCTTTGTACGGTTCAGACTTAATCATTTAGCAATAATAGCGCCTAAGCTGAAGGTTGTATCATGAAACAAAGCATGGTGCAAAATGAAAAGATCCGAAGTACTAAGATTTCCGCTGTTCCCGCGACCAATTAAGCATCTGCCAACAAATATCGCAAAGTAATGTAGAACAGGAAAATGTATACTAGTAATTCTTGCATCAGAAACTTTCCTCGTTTCCCCTATAGCAATTCTATCAATAAATCCATCCACATCACTACGATGTGGTTCCTCTATGCTGCCCACAAAGGGTATCTTGCAGACCCGACAAAAATCATGGAATGACATCACCTTAACCTCATCATATAAGTGAAACTCCACTGAAGGTGGTGATTTCCTAGCATGGAAATAAAAATTTTGCACGAAAAAATTAGTGAGTAGGAGATACTGTTCGTGCTGGTCGTGGAGGAAGTCGGTGAGGCCTGCATTCTCAGCCAAGTAATAAAAATCATCATAACTCCCGGCTGCTCTCAAGAACTCATCACAAGGCCATTCACACGGCTAAACCTCCACGGTGCGAGGGAGATTATATTTGGGCTTTTTTATACTCTTTAGTTTGCTTATCCTTCGAGCTTTGGCTCGAAGAGCCCTGAGGGAGTCCCGGATTAGGGGGTGTCCGGATAGCCGAACTATCACCTTTGGCCAGACTCCTAGACTATGAAGATACAAGATTGAAGACTTCGTCCCGTGTCCGGATGGGACTTTCCTTTGCGTGGAAGGCAAGCTTGGCGATACGGATATGTAGATCTCCTACCATTTGTAACCAACTCTGTGTAACCCTAACCCTCTTCGGTGCCTATATAAACCGGAGGGTTTTAGTCCGTAGGACGAACAACAATCATACCATAGGCTAGCTTCTAGGGTTTAGCCTCTCTGATCTCGTGGTAGATCCACTCTTGTACTACCCATATCATCAATATTAATCAAGCAGGAGTAGGGTTTTACCTCCATCGAGAGGGCCCGAACCTGGGTAAAAACATCGTGTCCCTTGTCTCTTGTTACCATCCGCCTAGACGCACAGTTCGGGACCCCCTACCCGAGATCCGCCGGTTTTGACACCGACATTGGTGCTTTCATTGAGAGTTCCTCTGTGCCGTCGCCATCAGGAAGGATGCCTCATCCCGTCTTTAAAGACGGCACTGTTGCTAAAGGAGCTTTGGCCATCGGCCAAACTCTCCGTCTAGGCGGTTTTCTTATGACTGCCTGTTCGGCCACCGCGCCGACGATGACTTCTCGGGTCATCGAAAGCAATCTTCACGTTAACTCGGAACTCGCCGAGCAGTTAGATCCGATGGAGCTCTCTTCCTTAAACGAGCTCTTGGATCGCATCGCCGCCCTAGGAGTCGCTGCAGACTACGATCAGATTGGGCCTAAACCCGATCTGAGAGAGATCAACTCTCCCCAGGTTACCCACCACGTTGCCGTGGTTGAGGAACAATACGGCGACCCTTCCTCTATTTTAAGGACTAGCTATGTCCGGATTCCCGATCCCTTCATGCCGGATTCCCGCAGAGGGGAGGACGTCACTCAAGCCCTGAACCTAAAGTCAGGCAGCGGGCTAGATTCATTGGACGACATCCAAGAACCCAAGCTTCCAAGTTCGGAAACTTCTTGGCCCCTGAGTCTTAGATTGGATGGGGTTCCGAATTTAATTCCACCCGCCCACCCAAACATAAGCGATCTATCCCAAATCCAGCAAGAGCCCGCAGAAACAGTACACCATTACTGGGCCAGATTCCTCCTGGTCATGAACATGATAAAGGATTGCCGTGAGGAGGACGCAATTTCATTCTTTTGCAATAATTGCACGGACAAGGGAATCCTCAACGCCGTAAGTCGTCGTGAAATTACACGCTTCGCTGACTTGGCATCCATAGTACGAAAGTACTGTGCGATGGAAAGCGCCTGGAAATCCGAAATCAATTTTTGGGACAATCCGGCCCTGAATACAACCCCAGTCCGAAATAAAAGGGTGCATCATCGCCAGGCACTTGGGTTAAATACCAAAAAGCAAAAACCCTCTATAGGGCATGGAACCGTACTGGAAGGATGGCTCAATGGACCCTGCAAAATTCATAGTACAGAGGGCGCCACTCCAACTCATAGCCTTAGAGCATGTTGGATACTACGACAGGTGGCCAAAAGTGGCGAAGAGCTTCTAACTCCAGAGCACCAGCCCAAGGATACCAGTACGGTATTAACAGTCTTCAAGACTTTCGCATCAAATAATATGCGGAAACGAACACTCCACAGCCTTGCCGAAGTCTACCAAGTAGCAACAATAAACCCATGGAGTGACACGGCTATTACCTTTAATGCCAGTGACGAACCTAAATTCCGAACAGCCCGAGCACCAGCCGCATTGGTCCTCAGTCCAATAGTGGATGGCTTTCGCCTTACGAAGGTACTCATGGACGGTGGCAGCGGATTGAACCTCATTTACGAGGAAACCCTCAGAAAATGGAAATAGACTGGAGCCGCATTGAGCGAGGCAGCACAACCTTTAGAGGAATAATCCCCAGTCGGGAAGCATGCTGTACAGGAAAAATCACACTGGATGTGGTGTTCGGCACGCCGGATAATTACAGGTCCGAGGAGGTCAGGTTCCAAGTGGCCCCGTTCAGCAGCGGATATCACGCTGTATTAGGGCGAGAGGCATTCACAATTTTTCAAGCTATACCCCATTACGGGTACATGAAGCTCAAAATGCCCGGGCCCAACGGAATCATCACTCTTGCTAGTGACCCGGACATAGCACTCCGCGCCAAAACAAGACAGCCGCACTAGCCCTTGAGGCACTATCCAAGGCCCTAGCGGCCGAGGAACTCACTGCGCTGCGCTCCACAGTGAATAGGGACGATGTGATAGTCGATAAGAGATCCAAGTCCACCTCCTTTAAACCGGCAGACGAAATAGTCAAATTCCAAGTCCATCCAACGGACCCTACAAAAACGGCCTCCATCGGGGCACAATTAAACCCTGATGTAGATGCCGCACTACGAGAATTCCTACGCGAAAATTGGGACATTTTTGCCTGGCACCCTTCAGACATGCCAGGAATCCCACGCCAGCTGGCCGAGCACAACCTAAACATCCTAAAAGGATTCAAGCCAGTCAAACAAGCTCTTCAGCGTTTCTCCGAACCCAAGAGACAGGCCATGGGAGAGGAGCTAGCCAAACTATTGGAGGCCGGATTCATCAGAGATATAAAACATCCGGACTGGCTAGCAAACCTGGTGATGTACCAAAGAAGGACAAATCCTGGCGCCTATGCGTCGATTTCAAGGACCTTAACAAGGCTTGCCCAAAGGATCCCTTCCCCCTCCCCCGCATCGATCAAATTATCGACGCTACCGCAGGACACGATTCATTGTGCTTCCTCGACGCATACTCTGCCTACCACCAAATTAAGATGGCAGAGCCCGACCAAGCCGCAACGGCATTCATCACCCCATACGGCCCATTTTGCTTCAACACAATGCCCTTCGGGCTCAAAAATGTCGGCGCAATATATCAGCGCATGATTCAGACATGTCTGGCAAACCAGATCGGCAAAACAGTGGAGGCATACATAGACGATGTGGTCGTTAAAACCAAGCATGTCGAAACTCTAGTAGACGACTTGAGGCTCACATTCGATAATCTCCGAACATATGACATCAAGCTCAACCCGGAAAAATGCGTTTTCGGCGTACCAGACGGAAAGCTCTTGGGCTTCATTGTATCCGGTAGAGGAATTGAAGTAAACCCAGCCAAGATCCGAGCTCTGTCACAATTGGATATCCCAAAGGACCTCAAACAAATACAAAAATTGACTGGATGCGTGGCGGCTCTAAGCCGCTTTATCTCCCATTTGGGAGAAAAGGCATTACCCCTTTATCGCCTCCTCCGACGCACCGAACACTTCGAGTGGACGGATGCCGCCACGACCGGACTCGAAGAAATAAAAGCCATATTGGCAACAAACCCGGTCCTGGCCACGCCCAACATGGGCGAACCAATGCTATTATATATCGCGGCAACTCATCAAGTTGTAAGTGCGGTACTCGTTGTCAAACGAGAAACGGACGAACACAAGTTCCCCCTTCAAAAACCAATTTACTACGTGTCCATTGTCCTAACTCCATGCAAGTCACGGTACCCGCATTATCAAAAGATAGCATACGCGGTGTTTATGGCATCCCGGAAGCTGCGACACTACTTTCAAGAGTGTTCGATAACAGTAGCCTCCGAAGTACCTCTTAACGACATTATAAACAACCGCGATGCAACGGGCCGGATTGCCAAATGGGCCATTGAGCTCCTCCCATTCGACATAACCTATAAGCCACGGCGAGCTATTAAGTCGCAAGTTTTGGCCAACTTCGTCGCCGAATGGACTGAAGCCGAACTCCCTAAAGAGTACGATGCATATTCCAACTGGACCATGCACTTCGACGGCTCCAAAATGTTGGCTGGTCTGGGGGCTTGCGTCGTTCTGATGTCCCCAACCGGAGATACAGTTCAATACGTACTCCAGATAATGTATACAGACTCCAACAATGCAGCCGAATACGAGGCCCTTCTACATGGTCTCCGGATGGCAGTCTCCATGGGCATTCAACGCCTAGAGGTGCGCGGGGATTCGAACCTCGTGATATCCCAAATAAATGGAGACTTTGATGCCAAGGATCCGAAAATGGCAGCCTATCGCAACGCCGTCCTAAAAATGTCAGCTCGGTTTGAAGGGCTCGAATTTCACCATATAGCCCGGGATAACAACCAGGCAGCAGACGTATTGGCACGCATTGGCACAAAGCGTGATGCCGTCCCTCCCAACATCTTCCTAGAGAGGCTGTTTAAGCCATCCGTACTATGGGAGGGGGAGTCCAGAAATAACAATCCGGACCCAACTGCACTGCCCGACACCGAACATTCTGACACAATTGGTGGTTCTGCCAACGAAGTAACACCCTCAGCCCACGTAATAATGGCGGTCATTGCCCCATGGATGGAACCATTCCTAGCCTACCTAACCAGGCAGGAACTTCCCGAGGACCAAAATGAGGCCCGCTGCATAGTGCGGCGATCTAAAGCCTACAAGGTCCACGAGGGAGAGCTTTATAAGAAAAAGCACAGCCGGAGTCCTTCAAAGGTGTATCTCTGAAGAGGAAGGGCGGAATCTTCTGGCCGAAATTCATGCCGGACTCGGCGGGCACCACGCCGCAGCCCGGGCCCTTGTAGGCAAGGCCTTACGTACAGGATTTTACTGGCCGACGGCCCGGGCAGACGCTCAGGACTTAGTCCAACGATGCGTCGGTTGCTAGCTCTTTGCTAATCAAAGCCACATGCCACCCACCGCCCTCAAAACTATACCCATCACCTGGCCCTTTGCGGTCTGGGGGCTTGACATGGTTGGACCCCTTAAAGGAGGAACCCACAAGCAAAAATACCTACTGGTCATGGTGGATAAATTCACCAAATGGATAGAGGCCAAACCTGTTAAGACGGCCGAATCCGGACCAGTGATAGACTTCATATCAGGGGTCATACACTGTTACAGCGTCCCCCACAGCATCATCACTGATAACGGCACGAACTTCACGGCCGACGAGGTCAAACTCTAGTGCAAAAACATGGGCATCAAGCTCGACTATGCTTCAGTCTACCACCCTCAAACTAACGGTCAAGTTGAGCGAGCAAATGGTCTAATCATGAGCGGCATCAAACCCAGACTAGTGCGGTCCCTCAAGGAATCTAACACACACTGGGTAGAGGAGCTCGACTCCGTACTCTGGGGGCTGCGGACCACGCCGAATCGCACTACCGGATTCACACCATTCTTTATGGTATACGGCACAGAGGCAGTTTTGCCCTGCGATATAATTCATGACTCACCTCGCGTGCGCATGTACGAAGAAAGAGAAGTCGAGCTCGATCGGCAGGACAGTTTGGACGCCTTGGAGGAGGAGCATGACATGGCGAAAGCCCGTTCCACATTCTATCAACAGCAGGCTCGAAGATATCAAAGCAGAGAAGTACGGGCCAAAACTTACAATGTTGGCGAGTTAGTTCTATGCCTGCCGGACAAGAAAAAGGACAAACTCAAGCCCAAACGGGAAGGTCCCTTCATCATTGACCAAGTCCTGACCGGCGGAGCGTACCGTCCGCGAAATGCAACGGATAACCGACTCGAGCCAAACCCATGGAACGCAGCCCGTCTCCGAAGATTCTACGCCTAGCGCTGGATCCTGAGTTCGTCTCCTTCCTCCGTCTATATTTCATACGGTAGCCATCTTATATTTCTCCCCTTCTCCCTCCTTTTCTCTTACAGCCTTTGAAGGCTCGTTCACGCTTTGTTCGCACACACTTGACGCGCTATTCGCGCTCATTATACCTGGGGTCTTCTTTAACATAAGCTTATTTATACGGGCTTCATGCCCAACACATGTGTCACATTTGGTTGCCTGGCTCCTGTGCTTACCCCTACGTTCCCGATTGTTCGGCTAGGTGGTAAAGGGAGCACCTTTGCGATTGTTACTGCTGGGTCAGCCGGATGTGTACCTCAGACTGGGTGAAGCCGAAAGCTAGCGTTCTTAAGGGAATATTCGGTCGGTGAACTAAAAGACGATTTATTACCTATTTATTTATTTGCCCCCAGATGTTTTTCTGCTTTTTTCGCAGTCTGGACATGCACTTTAGGGCATGCCTCCCAGGGAAAGGAACCCCTAACGGAACTATTCTCCCTGGAAGATGTTTCTTACTAACCATGTAATATAACATAACTAGTTGGGCACTTGTCTGATAAAGCACTAATGACTCCTACGTCTGGTCTCCACGCATGCCCCGGTTCTTATATAACCGCGAGGGTATTCGGACACACTCCAGACTATTGGCTCCCGAGGTTGAAGAGAAAAGGTCCGCTATGACAAACGATCTACAATCCGGCTAGAAGGCATTTTACATGTCATCTTAAATTACATAGTCAATTCGACTGATTGTATTCCTCTTCAATGCCATCTAATAGGCTGTCTAGTTTACAGTCCTGCTGGGAATACTTTGCGGCCAACTCTACTTGGCCATACACTAAGCTCACAGGGATCTCCTTCCCATCGGGCCCCACAGGTCCGACCTCGGCCATGTGGTTTGGGTCAGCCTTCATGTACCGTGTCTTCACCATGGCCCAGGCCTCCCTGGGGCCTTGACTGCAGGCCGATATCTTCCATAATCAGAAGCGCCGCCACGCTCCCTGAAGCCTCTCTGCAAGCTCTCCAAGGCCTTCGGGCAGGGAGACAGATGGCCACAAGGCCTGGGCGATGCCTTTCATCACCTGCCGAACTCATTCGTGCAGTTGTAAGAGCTCGGGAAGAAGGTCGCCTGTAGAACCGGGCATTTCCTCTACAGGACGACCTGTGAGCATACCTACAGACATAACTCTGTTAGTCGACTTCCTCGCCGAACTCTTTTTTCAAAGTTCATTCAAGCACTTACTAAACATGCCGCGTCGAAGCCGCCGATTCTCCTTAACGGAGTCAGACAGTTGGGCACGAACATCCTTTAGTTCCTCACCCAGCTGGGTGTTGGCATCTTGGAGATTATTTTTCTCCTGCCTCACCCTCGTAAGCACGTTCTCGCCGGCCTTTAACCGGCGCAAGAGCTGTTGCTTGTCCGGATCTACCCCGGCGCCATCTGCAATGTTATTGTCAGACTTATACACATGCCGCACTTCACAAACTACTTATCTTTTGAAGCATAAATTACTAGAGGGGGTCTCTTTGGCTTCCCCTGCCGCGGCTAGTGCGGCCTCAAGTTGGGCTTTGCACTCATCTAGCTCCTGGGACAGTTGTGTATTCTTTTCTGGAAGATCCTGCATAATAAATGATCCTTAAATCAGTTATTCTAACTATTTCAAGTCTCGGGGGCTACTGGCATATATAACTGTCAAATTTTCTCACCCGTATGTCTTTTACATATTGCTCCGTGGCTCTGGCTAGACCATTTTGAGCAGCACGGAGGTGCGCATCTCCCGAATTGAAGGCATCCAATGCCTCTGGGGAGAAACATGCGTCACGAAGAACTGTCCGGCGACGCCTGTGATTCATGGCACTCTCCACCTCGGAATTGGTGGTAGATAACCTGTCGGCTTCCTCTGTCGGAGGAGCGTCTGACGCACGCCTCGTGTCCGCCTCCGCTTCTGGACCTGGCGTTGGAGCCTGGCTGACGGAGGCTCGATGGGCAACCTCTCCGGATACAGTCCGGCGAGCGCTCTTTTTCCTGAAAAGAGCACAAGTGTTAGTATGCCTTCCAGGAATAAAACCTGGGAGTAAGATGACACGCCATACCGTTGCGCCGGCGTCTCAATCCGGACCGCACTCCTTTTCAGCCTGTTGGGCCTTGCTGTCCCTTGTTGACTAGCCATCGCAGGCTCGGCCTTCCGCCTCAAGGACTTCCCCTGCGAAACACCATTGGTATATGGTGATTAAAAATAAGCACGGATGGGTCATTTTCAAAGTATTGGGACTTCGGTCTCAGTTACCTGTGAGGCCGGAAGTATTCCGGGGTAATCGGCCGTAATGGCGACCAAGGCATTATCGATGCTCAGTTGGTGAAATACCCCATCAATCAGCTCCACCGATATGTCCGGATTCTCTTGGGAGGCCGGATCGAGGAACCGTTCCGGATCCTCGGGTTGTGGAGGCGGGCTGTTTATATCCTTTACGGCCTGGCGCAGTTCCTGCGTCGAAATCGCAAAATGAGATACTTGACTATGGGAATATTGATCGGATGGGCAAAGAGAAATGTCCGCTTACCCAACTTGGAGGATTGTACATAGAAATCCGTCCTGCGGATTGACGCAGAGAAATTCCTCCTCTTCTCCCTTGTATAATGCGGACAAGATCTTCATCAGATCGGCGACCGATCCCGGCCCCTTACGGCCGCAGCGGGTGGCATCATCCTCCCCGTTGAAATCCCACAAGGGGTGGCCTCTATACTGGAGCGGCTGCAGCCCCCGCATAATGCATGTGGCCATGACCCCAATCATGGTCAGTCCGGAATGAGCTAACAACCTAATTCGGCTCATCAGGTAAAGGAAGTCCTTGTCATTTTCCTTCTGAGGGCTCTGTGGACGCCAGCTTAGGCGTTTATTCAAAGGAGCATCATTGAACTCAGGGAGGCCGATCCGAACAGGGTCCGGCAGGGGGACATCTTCTATATAAAACCATTCTGAAGGCCAGTCTTTGGACGCCTTCTTTGGGGTTCCGGATAGATATCCGGTCCCAGCGATGCGCCATAGTTCGGCTCCGCCCACTTGATATATTGACCCCTCTTGAGAATGGGGCACAAGGCAGAACAACTTCTTCCACAGCGCAAAATGAGCCTCGATGCCCAAAAACAGCTTGCAAAGGGCCACGAAGCCCGCGATATGCAAAATGGAGGCAGGCGTAAGGTTGTGCAACTGGAGGCCGTAGAACTCCAGGAGCCCCCGGAGAAACGGATAAATTGGAAACCCGAGCCCTCTTATCAAATAAGGGACGAGGCATACCTGCTCTCCTTTGGAGGGGCTGGGGACGCTCTCCGCTTGCTTTCCGCCCTTATAGGTGGCGAGTCCGGCTCGAACCGGAACCATGAAGGCTGGGGGAAGAAATCCCTTGGTTTGGAGTGTCACTAACTCGTTGTGCGGGACGGAGCATCTCTCCCAATCTCCAGGCTGAGGGCTGGGAGGGCGAGAGGAGGAGCCACGCGCGACTGTCCATGATGGAATGGATTTCTGTCAGATGCGCTCTGATGAATGCTCGCGAAATGAGGATGGTGTGATTCGGATCTAAATCCTCGTCTCCTTTATAGGCAGCTCATTTGCGCAGCTAGGGGGGTAAATGTAAAAATACCTTGGCTTTTTTGCATTCGTTTAACACGTGGAAGATGGCCATTATTGGGCGTGGAAGCCAAGGAGCGCAATATTTATGAGAAGCCGGACGCTATTCAACAGGTACACATGATTTGGAGAAGAACCCGCCTTGCAATGCCGAAGACAATCTACGCACCGGACTCATCGCCATTGAAGCCTGGTTCGGGGGCTACTGAGGGAGTCCCGGATTAGGGGGTGTCCGGATAGCCGAACTATCACCTTTGGCCGGACTCTTGGACTATGAAGATACAAGATTGAAGACTTCGTCCCATGTCCGGATGGGACTTTCCTTGGCGTGGAAGGCAAGCTTGGTGATACAGATATGTAGATCTCCTACCATTGTAACCGACTCTGTGTAACCCTAACCCTCTTCGGTGCCTATATAAACCGGAGGGTTTTAGTCCGTAGGACGAACAACAATCATACCATAGGCTAGCTTCTAGGGTTTAGCCTCTCTGATCTCGTGGTAGATCCACTCTTGTACTACCCATATCATCAATATTAATCAAGCAGGAGTAGGGTTTTACCTCCATCGAGAGGGCCCGAACCTGGGTAAAAACATCGTGTCCCTTGTCTCCTGTTACCATCCGCCTAGACGCACAGTTCGAGACCCCCTACCCGAGATCCGCCGGTTTTGACACCGACAAGCCCCTCAATAATCTCTTCATCATTTTTTGAAAATTTCTGAATTTTTTAATAACTCAATATAAAAGTGAACCAAACTCAACAAAATTGATAGCAACTACTCCCACAAGTGCCTAGAGATTATATCATGCATTAGAACTACTTGGGACCAAATAAATTTGACATGCAAGCTCAAGAACAGGGTCACCTAGGCAGTAAAAATTTGCAATGAATAAAGCACTAGAACAAAAACTAATTGGACCATTGGAGGATTCACACACCAAAGAACAATCCCCCAAAGCAGTTTTGTGAATGAAGCCTTGAGCAAGGAGATCGAAAATCGCAGCAAAACGAGCTAGAACATGAGTTTGAGCTATGTGGTGATTTTTTCCGGAGGAAGGCGAAGTGTGTGGGTGCTGGAATAAGTGGAGGGGGCCACCAGGGGCCCATGAGGCAGGGGCACGCTTAGGGGGGCGGGCGCGCCCTGGACCCTCGTGGCCAGGTGCTGGCTCCCCCTGATGTGTTCTCAGTGCCAAATATTCTCAAATATTCTAGAAAAAAATCAGATTTCATTTTCAGGGCATTTGGAGAACTTTTATTTTCAGGGTATTTTTTTATTGCACGGATAAATCAGAAAATAGACATTTTTGCTTTATTTAATCTAAATAACAGAAAGTAAAAGGAGGGTACAGAGAGTTGTGCTTTCTAACTTCATCCATCTCATGCTCATCAAAAGGAATCCACTAACAAGGTTGATCAAGTCTTGTTAACAAACTTATTCCGAATCGCATGAAACAGGAGAATCTTCGAATAGCACTAAGTTACCTCAACGGGGATATGCATGTCCCCAACAATAAGAATATCATATTTCTTCTTGACAGTAGGAAAAGGAAATTCAAAACCTCCAATAGTAATCATTGAAAATTTTCCAATACAATTGATACTGTGGACTTGAGGTTGTTTCCTCGGAAAGTGTACCATATGCTCAATACCATTAACATGAAAAGTTACATTGCCTTTGTTGCAATCAATAACAGTCCCTGCAGTATTCAAAAAGGGTCTACCAAGGATAATCGACATACTATCGTCCTCGGGAATATCAAGAATAACAAAGTCTGTTAAAATAGTAACATTTGCAACCACAACAGGCACATCCTCACAAATACTGACAGGTATAGCAGTTGATTTATTGGCCATTTGCAAAGATATTTTAGTAGGTGTCAACTTATTCAAATCAATTCTATGATATAAAGAGAGAGGCATAACACTAACACCGGCTCCAAGATCACATAAAGCAGTTTTGACATAGTTTCTTTTAATGGAGCATGGTATAGTTGGTACTCCTGGATCTCCTAGTTTCTTTGGTATTCCACCCTTAAAAGTAGAATTAGCAAGCATGGTGGAAATTTCAGCTTCCGGTATCTTTCTTTTATTTGTAACAATATCTTTCATATACTTAGCATAAGGATTCATTTTAAGCATATCAGTCAAACGCATACGCAAAATGATAAGTCTAATCATTTCAGCAAAGCGCTCAAAATCCTCATCATCCTTTTTCTTGGATGGTTTAGGAGGAAAAGGCATGGGTTTCTGAACCCATGGTTCTCTTTCTTTATCATGCTTCCTAGCAATGAAGTCTCTTTTATCATAACGTTGATTCTTTGATTGTGGGTTATCAAGATCAAGAGAAGGTTCAATCTCTACATCATTGTTATTGCTAGGTTGAGCACCAACATGAACATTATCATTAACATTATCATGAGGTTCATGTTCATCACCAGATTGTGTTTCAGCATCAGAAATAGAAATATCATTGGGATTCTCAGGTATGTCTACAACAGGTTCACTAGAAGCATGCAAAGTCCTATCATTTTTCTTTTTCTTCTTTTTAGAAGGACTAGGTGCATCAACATTATTTCTCTGAGAATCTTGCTCAATTCTCTTAGGGTGGCCCTCAGGATACAAAGGTTCCCGAGTCATTCTACCACCTCTAGTAATAACTCTAACATCATTATCATTTTTCTTATTATTTAATTCATTGAGCAAATCATTTTGAGCTTTAAGCACTTGTTCTGCTTGAGTGGCAACCATGGAAGCATGTTTACTAATAACTTTAAGTTCACCTTTAACTCTAGACATATAATCACTCAAGTGTTCAATCATACAAGCATTGCGTTTGAATTGTCTACCAACATAAGCATCGAAGTTTTCTTGTTTAACAATAAAATTGTCAAACTCATCCAGGCATTGACTAGCAGACTTATAACAAGGAATATCACCTTCACCAAATCTATAGAGAGAATTTACCTTTACTACATGTGTCGGGTTATCAAGACCATGTATTTCTTCAATAGGCGGTAAATTCTTAATATCTTCAGCTTTAATACCCTTTTCTTTCATAGATTTCTTTGCCTCTTGCATATCTTCAGGACTAAGAAATAGAATACCCCTTTTCTTCAGAGTTGGCTTAGGAGTTGGTTCAGGAAGTGTCCAATTGTTTTCATTAGTCAACATATTATTCAATAACAATTCAGCTTGATCAACAGTTCTTTCCCTGAAAACACAACCAGCACAACTATCTAGGTGGTCTCTGGAAGCATCAGTTAGTCCATTATAAAAGATGTCAAGTATTTCATTTTTCTTGAGAGGATGATCAGGCAAGGCATTAAGCAACTGGACAAGCCTCCCCCCAGCTTGTGGGAGACTCTCTTCTTCAATTTGCACAAAATTATATATTTCCCTTAAAGCAACTTGTTTCTTATGAGCGGGGAAATATTTAGCAGAGAAGTAATAAATCATATCCTGGGGACTACGCACACAACCAGGATCAAGAGAATTAAACCATGTTTTAGCATCACCCTTTAGTGAGAATGGAAAGAACTTAAAGATATAGTAGTAATGAATTTTTTCTCATGAGTGAATAGGGTGGCTATATCATTCATTTAGTAAGATGTGCCACAACAGTTTCAGATTCATAGCCATAAAAAGGATCAGATTCAACCAAAGTAATTATCTCAGGATCGACAGAGAAACCATAATCCTTATCAGTAATACAGATAGGTTAAGTAGCAAAAGCAGGGTCATATTTCATTCTAGCATTCAAAGACTTTTCATTCAGCTTAGCTAATAATTTCTTAAGATCAGATCTATCATTGCAAGCAAGAAAATCTCTAGCAGTTTCTTCATCCATAACATAACCCTCAGGCACAACAGGCAATTCATATCTAGGGGGAGAATCTTCATCATCACTTTCATCAGTATTATCAGTTTCAATAATTTCATTCTCTCTAGCCCTAGCAAGTTGTTCATCAAGAAATTCAGCTAATGGCACAGTATTATCAAGCATAGAAGTAGTTTCATCATAAGTATCACACATAGCAGAAGTGGCATCATCAATAACATGAGACATATCAAAATTAATAGCAGAAGCAGGTTTAGGTGTCGCAAGTTTACTCAAAACAGAAGGAGAATCAAGTGCAGAGCTAGATGGCAGTTCCTTAACTTCCCTCGTAGTTGAGGGATAAATCTTGGTTTTCTCGTCTTTCAAGTTCCTCATAGTGATCAGCAGATATAAATCCCAAGTGACTCAAAGAATAGAGCTATGCTCCCCGGCAATGGCACCAAAAAATAGTCTTGATAACCCACACGCATAGGGGATCGCAATAGTTTTCAAGGGTAGAGTATTCAACACAAATTTATTGATTCGACACAAGGGGAGCCAAAGAATATTCTCAAGTATTAGCTGTTGAGTTGTCAATTCAACCACATCTGGAAAACTTAATATCCGCAACAAAGTATTTAGTATCAAAGTAATATGGAAGTAACGGTAATAGTGGCCAAAGTAACAGTAGCAGTTTTGTAGTAATTGTAACAGCGGCAATGGTAAAGTAACTAAGCAAAGATCAATATGTGAAAAGCTCGTAGGCATTGGATCAGTGATGGATAATTATGTCGGATGCGATTCCTCATGCAATAGTTATAACATAGGGTGACACAGAACTAGCTCTAGTTCATCAATGTAATGTAGGCATGTATTCCGAATATAGTCATACGTGCTTATGGAAAAGAACTTGCATGACATCTTTTGTCCTACCCTCCCGTGGCAGCGGGGTCCTATTGGAAACTAAGGGCTATTAAGGCCTCCTTTTAATAGAGTACCGGACCAAAGCATTAACACTTAGTGAATACATGAACTCCTCAAACTATGGTCATCACCGGGAGTGGTCCCGATTATTGTCACTTCGGGGTTGCCGGATCATAACACATAGTAGGTGACTATTGACTTGCAAGATAGGATCAAGAACTCACATATCTTCATGAAAACAGAATAGGTTCAGATCTGAAATCATGGCACTCGGGCCCTAGTGACAAGCATTAAGCATAACAAAGTCACATCAACATCAATCTCAGAACATAGTGGATAGTAGGGATCAAACCCTAACAAAACTAACTCGATCACATTGTAAATCTCATCCAACCCATCACCGTCTAGCAAGCCTACGATGGAATTACTCACGCACGACGGTGAGCATTGAAATTGGTGATGGAGGATGGTTCATGATGACGACGACGACGGATTCCCCTCTCTGGAGGCCCAAACGGACTCTAGATCAGCCCTCCCGAAAGAGTTTAGGGCTTGGCGGCGGCTCCATATCGTAAAACGGGATGAATCCTTCTCTTTGAATTTTTTTCTCCCCAAACATGAATATATGGAGTTGGAGTTGAGGTCCGTGGAGCTCCAGGGGGCCCACGAGGCAGGGGGCGCGCCCAGGGGGGTAGGGCACGCCCCCCCTCGTGGACAGGGTATGGGCCCCTGGTCTTGATTCTTTCGCTGATATTTTTTATTAATTCCAAAAATATTCTCCTTGAAGTTTCAGGTCATTCCGAGAACTTTTATTTCTGCACAAAAAAATAACACCATGGAAATTCTGCTGAAAACAGCGTCAATTCGGGTTAGTTCCATTCAAATCATGCAAGTTAGAGTCCAAAATAAGGGCAAAAGTGTTTGGAAAAGTAGATACGATGGAGACGTATCAGGCTGGAATACGGGGCGTTCCGGTTTCTTTGAGCGGGGTGCCACAATCAAGGACATAATTCTTCCGTGCAACAATGATTATAATCCTCAAGTTATAGACCCACTCTATGTAATTGCTACCATCATCTTTCAACTTAGCTTTCTTTAGGAACGCATTAAAATTCAAGGGAGCGGTAGCACGGGCCATTGATCTACAACATAGATTTGCAAAGATTATTACGACTTAAGTTCATGATAAATTTTAGTTCAGTTAATCAAATTACTAAAGAACTCCCACTTAAATCAACATCCGTCAAGTTGTATAAGTGATACATGATCCAAATCAACTAACCCATGTCCGATCATCACGTGAGATGGGGTAGTCTTCAATGGTGAACATCTCCATGTTCATCATTTCTACTATACGACTCATGTTCGACCTTTCGGTCTCCAGTGTTCTGAGACCATGTCTGTACATGCTAGGGTCGTCAAGTTTAACCCAAATATTCTGCATGTGCAAAACTGGCTTACACTCGTTGTACGTGAACATTGAGTCTATCACACCCATGTTGGGGAACGTCGAGTGAAGATCAAGAAGGTTCGTAGCGACAACGAACGGAGTTCAAGAACGCCAATGTGGACACCTATCTTGACGAAGAAGGGATTTCACATGAGTTCTCGGCCACATACATGCCTAAAAAAATGGAGTTGTTGAGAGGAAGAACCGGACGCTCATCGAAATGGCGAGAACAATGCTTGATAAGTACAAGACACCAAAACACTTTTGGGCGGAAGCGGTGATACGTCTCCGTCGTATCTACTTTTCGAAACACTTTTGCCCTTGTTTTGGACTCTAACTTTCATAATTTGAATGGAACTAACCCGGATTGACGCTGTTTTCAGCAGAATTGCCATGGTGTTTTTTTGTGCAGAAATAAAAGTTCTCAGAATGACCTGAAACTTCACGGAGAATATTTTTGGAATTAATAAAAAAATACCGGCGAAAGAATCAAGACCAGGGGCCCATACCCTGTCCACGAGGGTGGGGGGCGCGCCCTACCCCCCTAGGTGCCCCCCTGCCTCATGGGCCCCCTGATGCTCCACTGACCTCAACTCCAACTCCATATATTCATGTTCGGGGAGAAAAAAATCAGAGAGAAGGATTCATCATGTTTTAAGATACGGAGCCGCCGCCAAGCCCTAATCTCTTTGGGGAGGGCTGATCTAGACTCCGTTCGGGGCTCCAGAGAGGGGAATCCGTCGCTGTCGTCATCATCAACCATCCTCCATAACCAATTTCATGATGCTCACCACCGTGCGTGAGTAATTCCATCGTAGGCTTGCTGGACGGTGATGGGTTGGATGAGATTTACCATGTAATCGAGTTAGTTTTGTTAGGGTTTGATCCCTAGTATCTACTATGTTCAGATTGATGTTGCTATGATTTTGCTATGCTCAATGCTTGTCACTAGGGCCCGAGTGCCATGATTTCAGATCTGAACCTATTATGTTTTCTTGAATATATGTGAGTTCTTGATCCTATCTTGCAAGTCTATAGTCACCTATTATGTGTTATGATCCGGCAACCCCGAAGTGACAATAATCGGGATACTTCTCGGTGATGACCGTAGTTTGAGGAGTTCATGTATTTACTATGTGTTAATGCTTTGGTCCGGTACTCTATTAAAAGGAGGCCTTAATATCCCTTAGTTTCCACTAGGACCCCGCTGCCACGGGAGGGTAGGACAAAAGATGTCATGCAAGTTCTTTTCCATAAGCACGTATAACTATATTCGGAATACATGCCTACATTACATTGATGAACTGGAGCTAGTTCTGTGTCACCGAGGGAGTCCTGGACTAGGGGGTGTCCGGATAGCCAAACTATCATCGTCGGCCGGACTCCAAGACTATGAAGATACAAGATTGAAGACTTCGTCCCGTGTCCGGATGGGAGTTTCCTTGGCGTGGAAGGCAAGCTTGGCGATACGGATATGTAGATCTGCTACCATTGTAACCGACTCTGTGTAACCCTAGCCCTCTCCGGTGTCTATATAAACCGGAGGGTTTTAGTCCGTAGGACACAACAACAACAACAACAACAACAACAACAACAACAACAACAACAACAACAACAACAACAACAACAATCATACCATAGGCTAGCTTCTAGGGTTTAGCCTCCTTGATCTCGTGGTAGATCCACTCTTGTACTACCCATATCATCAATATCAATCAAGCATGAGTAGGGTTTTACCTCCATCGAGAGGGCCCGAACCTAGGTAAAAACATCGTGTCCCTTGTCTCCTGTTACCATCCGCCTAGACGCACAGTTCGGGACCCCCTACCCGAGATCCGCCGGTTTTGACACCGACATTGGTGATTTCATTGAGAGTTCCTCTGTGTCATCGCCAATAGGCTCGATGGCTCCTTCGATCTTCACCAACGATGCAGTCCAGGGTGAGACTTTTCTCCCCGAACAGATTTTCGTATTCGGCGGCTTTGCACTGCGGGCCAATTTGCTTGGCCATCTGGAGCAGATCGAAAGCTATGCCCCTGGCCGTCAGGTCAGATTTGGAAGTCTAAACTTCACGGCTGACATCCGCGGAGACTTGATCTTTGATGGATTCGAGCCACAGCCGAGCGCGTCGCACTGTCACGATGGGCATGATTTAGCTCTGCTGCCGGACAGTGTCCTGGAGGCCGCACACGAGTCCGCTCCGATCCTCAATTCGGAGCCGGCTGCGCAGATCGAGGACGGGTGGCTAGACACCGCCTCGGGGGCTGCAACATCTACGGCGATGGAGCCGAATACTGACCTTGTCCCTTGTGAAGCTCATGACTCTGAGGTGCCGGACTCCTCGCCGGACTCCGAACCTCCCGCGCCCTCTCCAATCGAATCCGATTGGGCGCCAATCATGGAGTTCACCGCCGCGGACATCTTTCAACACTCACCTTTCGGTGACATCCTGAATTCGCTAAAATATCTCTCGTTATCAGGAGAGCCCTGGCCGGACTGCGGTCAGGACGGTTGGGATGCGGACGGCGAAGAAATTCAAACCCCACCCACCACCCACTTTGTAGCCACTGTCGACGATCTAACCGACATGCTAGACTATGACTCCGAAGACATCGACGGTATGGACGACGATGCCGGAGATGACCAAGAACCAGCGCCTACGGGGCACTGGAAGAGCACCTCGTCATATGGCATATACATGGTGGATATCCCAAAGGATGGGAATGGCGAGGAAACAGTAGAGGAAGACTCCTCCAAGAAGCAGCCTAAGCGCCGACGTCAGCGGCGCCGTTCTAAATCCCGCCACAGCAAGAATGGAGATTCCGGCACCGGAGACAATAACACCCCTGACAGTGCTGAAGACAACCCCTCCAGCAAGACTCAGCATAGGAGGATGAAGAAGCCAGCCCTCATAAGAGAGCGGCAGACAAAGAGGTAGAGGATGATAATTACATGCCTCCCTCCGGAGACGAGGCAAGCCTCAACGACGACGAATTCGTCGTGCCTGAGGATCCCGTCGAACAAGAGCGTTTCAAACGCAGGCTTATGGCCACGGCAAACAGCCTAAAGGAAAAGCAGCAACAGCCTAGAGCTGATCAAGATCTGCTAGCCGACAGATGGACTGAAGTCCTTGCGGCTGAAGAGCATGAACTCGAACGCCCCTCCAAAAGCTACCCCAAACGCAAGCTGCTCCCTCGATTAGAGGAGGAGGCATATAAACCTGCATCACCAGTGCACAATACGGCTGACTGACCACCTCGTGGCCACGACAGAGAGGCCTCTAGGCCCTCCACTAGAACCATACCCTGGCACCGCTCGAATAGTACGAAGCCACGGGGGAATGCGACGGACTTGCGAGACATATTGGAGGATAAGGCAAGACAATCAAGATCGATCTACGGATCGCATGGGCGCCCCACGATGCGCGACGACGATCGTCGCGCCGGATACAGCAACTCCGGCCTGGCCGAACACAGTAGACAAAGCTCGCTCGAGCTACGTCGTGATATAGCCCAATATAGAGGCGCCGCACACCCACTATGCTTCACAGATGAAGTAATGGATCATCAAATCCCCGAAGGGTTCAAACCCGTGAATATTAAATCCTATGATGGCACAACAGACCCCGCTGTTTGGATCGAGGACTATCTCCTTCATATCCACATGACCCGCGGTGATGATCTTCACGCCATCAAATACCTCCCACTCAAGCTTAAAGGACCAGCTCGGCATTGGCTTAACAGTTTGCCAGCAGAATCAATTGGGTGTTGGGAGGACCTGGAAGCCGCATTTCTTGACAACTTCCAGGGCACATATGTGCGACCACCAGACGCTGATGACCTAAGCCACATAATTCAGCAGCCAGACGAATCGGCCAGACAGTTCTGGACACGGTTCTTGACAAAGAAAAATCAAATCATCGACTGTCCGGATGCAGAGGCCCTCGCAGCCTTCAAACATAACATCTGCGATGAGTGGCTTGCCCGACACCTAGGACAGGAAAAGCCAAAATCCATGGCAGCCCTCACATCACTCATGACCCGCTTCTGCGCGGGAGAGGACAGCTGGCTAGCCCACAGTAACAACCTCAACAAAAATTCTGGCAGTCCGGATACCAAGGACCACAATGGCAGGTCGCGTCGCAACAAAAACAAACACCGCGTTAACGGCGATAACAATGAAGATACGACAGTCAACGCCGGATTCAGAGGCTCCAAACCCGGTCAGCGGAAAAAGCCATTCAAAAGAACTACTCCGGGTCCGTCCAATTTGGACCGAATACTCGACCGCTCTTGCCAGATACACGGCACCCCCGAAAAGCCAGCTAATCACACCAATAGGGATTGTTGGGTATTCAAGCAGGCAGGCAAGTTAATTGCCGAAAACAATGACAAGGGGCTGCACAGCGATGAAGAGGAAGAGACCCGGCCGCCGAACAATAGAGGACAGAAAGGTTCCCCCCCACAAGTGCGGACGGTGAACATGATATACGCAACCCACATACCCAAGAGGGAGCGGAAGCATGCACTTAGGGACGTATACGCGATGGAGCCAGTCGCCCCGAAGTTCAACGCATGGTCCTCCTGCCAGATCACTTTTGATCGAAGGGACCACCCCACCAGTATCCGCCACGACGGATTTGCTGCATTGGTTTTAGACCCAATCGTCAATGGATTTCACCTCACCAGAGTCCTGATGGACGGCGGCAGCAGCCTGAACCTGCTTTATCAGGATACAGTGCGCAAGATGGGCATAGACCCCTCAAGGATTAAACCCACAAAGACGACCTTCAAAGGCGTCATACCAGGTGTAGAGGCCAATTGTACAGGCTCAGTCACACTTGAAGTGGTCTTCGGATCCCCGGATAACTTCTGAAGCAAGGAGTTAATCTTCGATATAGTTCCGTTCCGCAGCGGCTATCATGCTCTGCTCGGACGGACCACGTTTGCAAAGTTCAACGCAGTGCCGCACTATGCATACCTCAAGCTCAACATGCCAGGCCCTCGAGGAGTCATCACGGTCAACGGAAACACTGAACACTCCCTCCGAACGGAGGAACACACAGCGGCTCTCGCGGCAGAAGTACAGAGCAGCCTCTTAAGGCAATTCTCAAGTTCGGCCGTTAAGCAACCGGATACGGCTAAAACGCGCCCGGAGTAACCTACAACAAGACCACCTGGCACGTTCTGAGCACGCGTAGCAATGCGGCCCCAACCCCAGCCCTTGCAAAATTGCAAGACCGGTCCTTCGCGTACATCATTACGCTCTGGAGATACCATGGGCATAGGGGGAGGGGCACGACCACAACAGGCCCAGAGTGCAGCTCAACCACACCAGGGGCTCCCAAGTGTGTCATTCTATTTCCTTTTTCTTTTTTCTTACCCGCAGGACTCCGTTCACCAGAGGCCCTGTCCGGCAGTAGACCTGCCGAACTCACGATGCAACAACCAGGGAAGGAGAAAAGCTACGACGAGTATCCAGGTGGTCTCCATTATGAGCATTATACCTGTTTTATACACCATTCCGCAGCCTACCCTTGGAGGGGGACATGTCTAATAGTCCCATCCCTTGCTTACCGCACTATTTGTATCATACTGCATTCATGGCAGTATTTCTTGAATAAACAATGCATCGCTTTTTTTGCTTATAATTGCATTCCTTTCTTATACATATGTTCATTTACGACATGTGGCATCCGTACACTTTGGTATGGCTAAATACACCAGGGGCTTAAGTTCCCCACATCATGGTGTAATAAGTCCGAACACTTTCACAAGTGCGGCACCCCGAACTTATAGCATTATATGCATCGGCTCCGAATCATGTCTTGGGTCAATAGTTGGGTTTGCCCGGCTCCCATGTTTTGGTACCTTACGTTCCGTTGTACCGGCTAAGGTAGCACTGGGAGAACCACTGCGATTGCGCCCCAGTTGAGCTGGGCGAGCGCCTCAGTGGAGAAAGCTAAAACTGACCGTCATGATGAGGCGAGAGCCGGTCGCTGTTCGAGAGGTTTTTTCGAGTCCCTAAAGACTTATGCCGCTTAGAGCGAGGAACCGGCCCTTCGGTCCAGCCCAGGCGTGGATAGCGCCCCGAATTCGGTCTTCCGAACACCAGGGGCTTCACCGAAATTTAAAATTATAGAATTCTATGGCTAAGTGAGAGTGTTCAAGCATTATAAGTCCGGTTGCCTTGTTCGTTGTGTTGAGAGCCTCCCTAGATGGACCCAAAAATGGGAACAAGAGCGCTCAAGTTTATCCCGAACACCCCAGCACTCGTGGCATGGGGGCTGAAGCCGACGACTTGCCATCTCTCAAATTTGATAAACAGCCGCACAGAAGGTAATATTTTAAATTAAATAATGTTGCTTAGCGCATATGAACAAAGTTTTCAGCGCACAAGATAACAAAATGCGAGT
Source organism: Triticum aestivum (assembly GCF_018294505.1). Taxonomy (NCBI): domain Eukaryota; kingdom Viridiplantae; phylum Streptophyta; class Magnoliopsida; order Poales; family Poaceae; genus Triticum; species Triticum aestivum. The sequence continues at coordinate 266,339,505 of NC_057810.1, read as the reverse complement.
CTCAAGTATTACATCATTGGAGCACTCACCCGCAATAATGCGGGCACCCTTCAGGACACCCTTATAATACATCTCGGGTGTGCGATACTCCTTGACCGGCGGTGGTGCGTCCGTCACAAGCTTCTCAGCATCCATCTTGCCCCAGTCCACTTTGGCACGGGCAAGGGCCCGACGGGCACCTTCAACACAGGCGGAGCGCTTGACGACTTCAACCCAGGGATACGCATCCACCAGCCGCCGCACCAAGCCGAAGTAGCTCCCAGGCATGGCCTCTTTGGGCCATAGCCGAACTATAAGGCCCTTCATGGCCTGTTCGGCCACCTTGTGGAGCTCGACCAGCTGCTTCAGCTGGTCACTAAGGGGCACCGGATGTCCGGCCTCAGCATACTGAGACCAGAATACCTTCTCCGTCGAGCTCCCCTCCTCGGCCCTGTAGAAAGCAGCAGCATTGGACACGCTGCGGGGCAGATCTGCGAACGCTCCTGGAGAGCTCTAAATGCGGGTAAGTAACAGGTAATTCACTTTAACATGCTTGCTTTGCATGAAGAATGCCTTACCCGCTGCTATTTTCTTCAAATCCTCGATTTCCTGGAGGGCCTTGTGGGCATCGGCCTTAGCGGCTTTGGCACTCTCAAGAGACAACGCAAGCTCGGACTCTCGAGTCTTCGAGTCACGCTCCAAACTCTCGTGCTTTTCCACGAGAGCCTGGAGCTCTTGCTGCACCTCCGCCACCCGCGCCTCCTGCTTCTCTCGCTCGGCTCGTTCTGCGACCGCATTGCGTTCGGCCGTGGACACCGCCTCCTTCAGGGTTGCCACCTCGTTCGTGGCCCCTGGAGTACCCACGTTATCCTTGTCATTCCTCTTGCAACCAAATCCTTTTCTGTAAGGTACAAACTCTAATAAGGTATTACTCACCTTCATTGTCCTCGAGCTGCTTCTTGGCACGGTTGAGCTCGTTCTCGGACCACTCGAGGCCTTGCTTCAAAGCATTGACCTCCGCAGTCAGTGCGGCAGAGGTCAGCAGCGTAGCCTGCAATCCCATATTGACATATTTTTTAAGACTCCTGCGTATATCTTTTTAGATCCTCAGTCCGGCTTTTCTTTCCGAACACCGAACCGGGCATCAGGGGCTACTGTCTATGCGTTATTATATTACATATATTAAAATTCTTACCTCAAAGCCTGTTAGAAGGCTGCTGCAGGCCTCAGTCAGCCCACTCTTGGCGAGCTGAACCTTCTGAATCACCGCACTCATGACAGTGCAGTGTTCTTCTTCGATGGAAGCGCCGTTGAGCGCCTCCAGCAAGTTATTCGGCACCTCCGTTTGGACGGAGGTAGCTGGTGTCGCGGTCTTGCCCTTCTTACGAAGGGGCCGCCCGCCGGACTCCGGAACCACTGCTGGTTCCGGTGCGGAGTCCGGTGCAAAGTCTGGGAGGTTGCCTTGTGGCACCTCCGGGGCCTCCTCCTCCTGGTGGGTCCCCTCCCGAGATCCCACCTCGGCGTCATCCGCATCACGGGGGGTGGAGGCAGTCGGAAGAGAATCCATATCCGACGTGCCCAAGGACCCGCTCGACGAAGCGGGAAGATCATCCTTGGGCGGACTACAGGGTTGTATGCGGCATTAGAAAGACACCACGCGGCAAAAAGAAAAATTATAAATCATCTAGGAGTCCGGATACTTACGATCTCGCTAGAGGCTTGGCCCTCGAGGGCCACTCCTCGTCGCCGTCGCCGACGTTGGCGGAACAGTCCGGGGGAAGGGTCCTTCCCTTCTTGGACCCTTCGGCCTCCCTCGTTGGGGAGGCCTTCCTCTTCTTCTCCCCCCACTGGGGGAGAGTCCTCTTTCTTCTCCTCCTCGTCCTCGTGGGAGGAGTCCACCTCGGAGTCATCGGACGATGAGTCCGATACCACCTGACGCCGGGAACTCCTTCGGGTTCCCGTGGCCTTCTTCTTAGCCTTCTTCTCCGGCACTACGTAAAGTGTTGGGACCAGCAGCCCTATCAAACGGGCATCGGCTGGGTCTTCTAGAAGGGGAGCTGGACAGTTAACCTGTCCGGACGTCGTCTGCCAGGCCTGTTAAAGGTATTGGGAGTTTAGATCCCGCATGAAGTCAAAACATGAAAAGCAAGTGTCCCATAAAGGATAACATGGCTTACCTCGTCAGCTGGACGCTGCGAGCTGAATCCGCGATCTTCGGTAGCGGATGCGGGGGCTTCAGCGCCCTTGAACATCACCCTCGAGGCGTCTTTGTACGTAGTGTCAATGTAACGCCCCAGATGTAACTTTCCCTATTTGTACTCCAACTCTTGCCGTTTCCGGTGTCAAGTTATATTTATTTCTCGGGTTCGGGTCTTTGTCTCCGTGTGTTGTTTTCGTTTTCATGCATCTCATACCATGTCATCTCGTGCATTGCAGTTGCATACATGTTCATCTCATGCGTTCGAGCATTTTCCCCGTAGTCCGTTTTGCATTCCGGCGCTTCGTTCTCCTCCGGTGGTCATTTCTAGTCTTCTTTCGTGTGTGGGGTTCAAACATTTTCGGATTGGACCGAGACTTGTCATGCGGCCTTGGTTTACTACCGGTAGACCGCCTGTCAAGTTTCGTATCATTTGGACTTCGTTTGATACTCCAACGGTTAACCGAGGGACCGAAAAGGCCTCGTGTGTGTTGCAGCCCAACACCCCCAAAAGTTGTCCCAAAACCCACCAAACTCTGCTCCATGTCCTAGAGCGTTCGATCACGGTCGTGTGGCCGAAAACCGCACCTCATTTGGACTCTCCTAGCTCCCTCTATGCCTATTAATACCCCCTCCATTCGGATCTCTTCTTCCCCCGTCCGAAACCCTAGTTTTTTTTAAAAAAAAAGAGGATCTCCACCGACGGACGTGTCCGCCCCCGGCCGGACAACGTCCGCCGCCGACCCCCGCCAGTCGCTGCGCGCCACGTGTCCCTCGCCGCTGCCGCCGCCGTCCCGGCCCGGGAGGCCCAGGAGGGCCCCCGCGAGCCCGCGCCCCCGCGCCTCTTCCTCCTCTCGGACGCCGCCGCCTCCCCGACCTCCGGCGACCGGCGCCGTCGCCGCCACCGCACCGGCCGCCGCTGCGCCGGGCCCCGCCGCGCGCCCGCTCCACGCCGCGCGCCCGCGCCTCCGTGGCCGCGCCCTCGCCCGCGGCCGGCCCCGCCGGCCACCTCGCCGCCCCAGCGCCGCTCCGTCGTCGCCCCTCGACGCCGGCCACCGCCTCCCCCCACGCCGGCGGCCTCGGATCCGGCGCCGACGAACCTCGTCGCGCGCGCCCAGCTACAGTGCCCGATCCGGCTACAGTAAACCCTAGATCTAGGTTGACTTTCCCTCTCCCCCTTATTTTTTTGCTATCTTTGACTGCTTGTATCTCCGCACCCGTAGCTCCGTTTTGGGCATATGATATATCAAATTCTTCGCCTCGACATGTGCATCATTTCATTCCATTGCATCATTTGCATTTGAGGTCATCTTGATGCCCAAAATGCTGTTAGAAGGAGGCTTCATGAGTTAAATTGCAGATCCGTTAGTTCATCATGCACTTTTGTCATTTTTGCCATGTTTAATTCGTGCATGATATGCCTGTGCCCCTTTGGGATGAATTGTTAAGCATTTTGTCTTCTTTCCAGAGGTGCCACCCATGCATTTTTAGGATGTGTGTGTTGTCTTGTGCAAGCTTGTGAAGAGAGGTACCTGAGATTGCTGATTTCAGAGACTTAGTGATTTTCACTAAGTCTGGGATATTTTAGTTCATGATGCTATATGTCCAGCTTGTTTCCTAGTGATCCGTGCCTCTTTTGAGGATGATCAGTAAGGGAGTTTTGATATTTATGTTATGCTCTATCCATCCATGTCTTTGTTTACATATGTGGAGTGCTCTAGGTGGTCTCAATCGAGCTCAACTTTTGCTTCGTTGTTAATCTGGGCAGATCGTCAACTTGTTTGCGATTTTGCCGATGCTACCGTTAGTGTTCCATGCATGCTATGCCTTCGTTCTTGCCATGTGTAGCTAGCACATTGTGCCTTCTTGCTGGTTATATGCTTTCCTTGCCATGACTTGCACCGTGGTGAGTGCATCGAGCTCGTTTACATGCCTTCGTGAGTTAAATTTCTGCATGCCTCAGTTTTCACTAAGTCTGAAAACTGATTGTGTTCGAGCTATGTTCGTGAGCTCGGTAGAGTATTTTGTGAACCCTTTTGGCCCCAGGTCACTTTGGGTGTTTTGTTAAGCTTGTTGAGTAGCTCCATGCCATGTTCTTACCTGTCATGTTCAGGTTTTCTATCATGTTGTTTTGCTGCTCCGAAGAGAGCATCGTGATCTGAAATTTCAGACTAGTGTTAATTTCACTAAGTCTGGAATCTGTTTTGCATTTGCGTTTTAGCCATGCTTGTTTGAACCTCTTAATGGATGAATTTGCCTATGGCTCAGTGCTAGTGTTTTGTCAACCATCTTGTGTACATCACTGCCATGTATTTTGTTTTCATGTTGGGTGGCTGTAGCATGTTCATTTCGTTGCATTTAGATGCCTACTTGCTGTAAATCGCAGACCGGTGTCATATCTTAAAACGCTTGCCATTTCCAAACCGTAGCTCCGATTCCAATGATCTTTATATCGTTTTCAAGCGATTTCATCCCCTCTATCCAGTGGCACACTTGGTTTTCCAAGTTGATGCCAGGTTCATGCATTTCCTGTCATATCTTGCATTTTGCATCCCGCATCGCATCCCGCATGGCATATCGTCATTTCATCATATTGCTTGGTCTTGCCCGTGGTTGATTGTATCCTTGTTGCTTGTTTGTCTTGTTGGGTAGAGCCGGGAGACGAGTTCGCTACCGAGGAGCCCGTTGAGTTTGCTTGTGAGGATCCAGTCAACTCTGACAACTGTGCAGGCAAGATGATCATACCCTCGAAATCACTACTATCTTTGCTATGCTAGTTTGCTCGCTCTTTTGCTTTGCCACTGCTACGATGCCTACCATTTGCTTGTCAGCCTCCCAATTGCATGATTGAACCTCTAACCCACCATTGTCCTAGCAAACCGTTGATTGGCTATGTTACCGCTTTGCTCAGCCCTTCTTATAGCGTTGTTAGCTGCAGGTGAAGATTGGAGCCGTTCCTTGTTGGAACATTTATTTACTTGTTGGGATATCATTATATTGCTATGTTATCTTAATGCATCTATATACTTGGTAAGGGGTGGAAGGCTCGGCCTTTCGCCTAGTGTTTTGTTCCACTCTTGCCGCCCTAGTTTCCGTCATATCGGTGTTATGTTCCCGGATTGTTGCGTCCCTTACGCGGTTGGGCTATAATGGGAACCCCTTGATAGTTCGCCTTGATTAAAGCTTTTCCAGCAATGCCCAACATTGGTTTTACCATTTGCCACCTAGCCTCTTTTTCCCTTGGGTTTCCGGAGCCCGAGGGTCATCCTTATTTTAGCCCCCCACGGGCCAGTGCTCCTCTGAGTGTTGGTCCGAACTAGAGCCCTGTGCAGCGCCACCTCGAGGAAACTCAAGGGTTGGTTTTAGTTGTACGGATTGCTCATCTGAGTGTGCCCTGAGAAAGAGATATGTGCAGCTCCTATCGGGATTTGTCGGCACATTCGGGCGGTGTTGCTGGACTTGTTTTAACCTGTCGAATCATCTTGTTGTACCGAGATACCGAGTCTGATCGGTGTGTCTTGGGTGGAGGTCTATTCCTTCGTTGACCGTGAGAGCTTGTTATGGGCTAAGTTGGGACCCCCCTGCAGGGATTGATCTTTCGAAAGCCGTGCCCGCGGTTATGGGCAGATGGGAATTTGTTAATGTCCGGTTGTAGATAACTTTAACTAAACTTAATTAAAATGAATCAACCGTGTGTGTTACCGTGATGGCCCCTTCTCGGCGGAGTTCGGGAAGTGGACACGGTGTTGGAGTTATGCTTGCGCAGGATGTTCCTTTAGCTTCTCTCTCGTGCTCCGCCTTCTCTTCTCGCTCTCTTTTGCGAATAAGTTAGCCACCATATATGCTAGTCGCTTGCTGCAGCTCCACTTATATTGCCGTACCTGTCCTATAAGCTTAAATAGTCTTGATCACGTGGGTGTGAGATTGCTGAGTCCCTGTGGCTCACAGATACTACAACTCCAGATGCAGGTCCAGGTGTTTCTGCTCCAGTTGACGATTACGAGCTCAAGTGGGAGTTCGACGAGGACTCTTAGCGATACTACGTGTCTTTTCCGGATGATCAGTAGTGGTGCCTAGTTGGGGTTATCGATTCAGGGCCTTGTCGCATGTTGGGGGTCTTTTCTATTTTGGCACCGTAGTCGGGCCATGAGTGATTTGTATGATGGATGTTATTTATGTACTCTGATGTGATGTGGCGAGTGTAAGCCAACTATGTTATCTCCCCCTTTTATTATGTATTACGTGGGATGTATAACGATTTCTCGACTTGCGACATTGCTTTCAATGCGGTTATGCCTCTAAGTCGTGCCTCGACACGTGGGAGATATAGCCGCATCGAGGACGTTACAGTCAAAGAGCCCGCTCAAGGTCTGGTGCTGTGCCGGTTGAACTCCCTCAAATTGAAGTCCCGTTGCTGGCAGGGGAGAATCCGGCGGACGAGCATGACCTGGATCAGATTGACAAGCTTGAGCTTCTTGTTCACCAGGGTTTGGAGATAGGACTGGAGTCCGGTCAGCTCCTCCGAACTACCCCATAGCAAGCCCTTCTCTTTCCAGGAGGTGAGCTGCATGGGGATGCCAGATTTGAATTCGGGGGCCGCTACCCATTTAGGGTCACGCGGCTCGGTGATGTAGAACCACCCAGATTGCCACCCTTTGATGGATTCCACGAAGGCGCCCTCGAGCCAAGTGACATTGGGCATTTTTCCCACCATGGCGCCTTCGCACTCCGCTTGGCTGCCCTTCACAACCTTCGGCTTGACATTGAAGGTCTTGAGCCACAAGCCGAAGTGGGGCTGGATGCAGAGGAAAGCCTCGCACACGACGATAAACACCGAGATGTTGAGGATGAAATTCGGGGCCAGATCATGGAAATCCAGGCCGTAGTAGAACATGAGCCCCCGGACAAAAGGATGAAGTGGGAAGCCCAGTCCGCGGAGGAAATGGGGAAGGAATACCACCCTCTCATGGGGCCTGGGGGTGGGGATGAGCTGCCCCTCGTCGGGGAGCCAGTGCACGATGTCGCTGGACAGATATCCGGCGTCGCGCAACTTCTTGATGTGCCCCTCCGTAATGGAGGAGGCCATCCACTTGCCTCCCGCTCCGGACATGGCTGGAGAAGGTCGAGGTGAGATGTGCGGACTTGGGCGCTGGAGCTCAAGTGCACGGAGATGGATAAGCAAAGGAGGAAGTAGGCGTAGGTAAAAAAGGTGGATCCTTATCCCCTTATATATGGGCGGACGAAACTATGCGTCCCCACCGGCCTGGTAAAACTCGCTTGTCTCCCAAGCGCCGCAATCAATGGCGCGGTTGGGTTACCCACGTCTGTATTGATGAGAATCCCGGAATAAGGGGAACACAATCTCTGCTTCGACAAGACGTGCCAAGGAAACCGCTTCGCTAAACGTGCTGAGGTGGTATAATAAAAACGATTTGAGTAAAGGCTTGGTTGTGGTGTGACGTCACGCCACAAAATACATCAGCAGATTGAACTTGTGTAAATATTATTCTCTCTATGGTGGCATGTGGAATTTATATTACAGAGCCGGACACTATCCTGGTGTTCACAATCTTCTATGAATTATTCGAAGGAGGAACCCGCCTTGCAATGCCGAAGACAATATGCGCGCCGGACTCGTCGTCATTGAAGCCTGGTTCAGGGGCTACTGAGGGAGTCCTGGACTAGGGGGTGTCCGGATAGCCGAACTATCATCGTCGTCCGGACTCTAAGACTATGAATATACAAGATTGAAGACTTCGTCCCGTGTCCGGATGGGACTTTCCTTGGCGTGGAAGGCAAGCTTGGCGATACAGATATGTAGATCTCCTACCATTGTAACCGACTCTGTGTAACCCTAGCCCTCTCCGGTGTCTATATAAACCGGAGGGTTTTAGTCCGTAGGACACAACAACAACAACAACAACAACAACAACAACAACAACAACAACAACAACAATCATACCATAGGCTAGCTTCTAGGGTTTAGCCTCCTTGATCTCGTGGTAGATCCACTCTTGTACTACCCATATCATCAATATCAATCAAGCAGGAGTAGGGTTTTACCTCCATCGAGAGGGCCCGAACCTGGGTAAAAACATCGTGTCCCTTGTCTCCTGTTACCATCCGCCTAGACGCACAGTTCGGGACCCCCTACCCGAGATCCGCCGGTTTTGACACCACGAGATCAAGGAGGCTAAACCCTAGAAGCTAGCCTATGGTATGATTGTTGTCTGTCCTATGGACTACAGCCATCCGGTTTATATAGACACCGGAGAGGGCTAGGGTTACACAAAGTCGGTTACAAAGGTAGGAGATCTACATATCCGTATCGCCAAGCTTGCCTTCCACGCCAAGGAAAGTCCCATTCGGACACGGGACGAAGTCTTCAATCTTGTATCTTCATAGTCTTGGAGTCCTGCCGATGATGATAGTTCGGCTATCCGGACACCCCCTAGTCCAGAACTCCCTCAGTAGCCCCTGAACCAGGCTTCAATGACGACGAGTCCCGCGCGCATATTGTCTTCGGCATTGCAAGGCGGGTTCCTCCTCCGAATAATTTATAGAAGATTGTGAACACTAGGATAGTGTCCGGCTCTGCAAAAATAAATTCCACATACCACCGTAGAGAGAATAATATTACACAAGATCAATCTGCTGACGTATTCTGTGGCGTGACGTCACACCACTTCCAAGCCTTTACTCGAATTGTTTTTATTGTTCCACCTCAGCGCGTTTAGCGAGGCGGTTTCCTTGGCACGTCTTGTCGAAGCGGAGATCGTGTTCCCCTTATTCCGGGATTCCCATCAATACGGACGTGGGTAACCCAACCGCGCCATTGATTGTGACGCTTGGGAGATAAGCGAGTTTTACCAGGCCGGTGGGGACGCGTGTTTCTGTCCGCCCTTATAAGGGGATAAAGATCCAACCCTTTTACCTGCGCCTTCTTCCTCCTTGGCTTATCCATCTCCGTGAACTCAAGCTCCAGCGCCCAAGTCCGCACTTCTCACCTCAACCTTCTCCAACTATGTCCGGAGCGGGAGGCAAGTGGATGGCCTCCTCCGTCACAGAGGGGCAGATCCAGAAGCTGCGCGACGCCGGATACTTGTCCAGTGACATCGCGCATCGGCTCCCCAATGAGAGAGAGCCCATCCCCACCCCCTGGCCCCATGAGAGGGTAGTGTTTCTTCCTCATTTCCTCTGCGGACTGGGCTTCCCACTTCATCCCTTCGTCCGGGGGCTCATGTTCTACTACGGCCTGGATTTCCATGATCTGGCCCCGAATTTCATCCTCAACATCTCGGCGTTTATCGTCGTGTGTGAGGCCTTCCTCTGCATCCAGCCCCACTTCGGCTTGTGGTTCAAGACCTTCAGTGTCAAGACGAAGGTTGTGAAGGGCAGCCAAGCGGAGTGCGGAGGCGCCATGGTGGGCAGGATGTCCCACGTTATGTGGCTGGAAGGCACTTTCGTGGAAACCATCAAGGGGTGGCAATCGGGGTGGTTCTACATCACCGAGCCGCATGACGCCGATTGCGCAGCGGCCCCCGAATTCAGATCTGGCATCCCTACACGGCTCACCTCCTGGAAAGAGAGTGGCCTGATCTGGGGGAATTCAAAGGAGCTGACCGGACTCCAAGCCTGTATCCAGAAGCTGGTGGACAAGAAGCTCAAGCTTGTCAACGTAGTCCAGGTCATGCTCATCCGCCGGATTCTCCCGTGCCAACGACGGGGCTTCAACATGTGGGAGTTTGATCCGGCGCAACACCAGACCCTGAGCGGGCTCTTCGACACCACGTATGAAGATGTCTGGAAGGTGCTGTTCAAGGGCGCCGAAGCTCCCGCATCCGCTACCGAAGATCGCGGATTCCGCTCGCAGCGTCCGGCTGACGAGGTAAGTGATTTTGCCACTTGTTTTCCATAGTTTGACTCTATGCGGGATCTAAACTCCCCTTTTACCTTTGACATGACTGGCTAGCGAAGGCCGAACGGACTATCTGTCCAGCCCCATTGCCAGAGGACCCAGCGGACGTCTGCCTAACGGGGCTGCTGGCTCCGGCACCCCACGTGGTGCCGGAGAAGAAGGCCAAGAAGAAGGCCACGGGGACCCGTAAGAGTTCCCGTTTTCAAGTGCTATTGGATGATGAATCCGAGGCCGACTCCTCCCACCAAGGCGAGGAGGATAAGAAAGCCTCTCCCCCAGCGGGGGGAGGGAAGAAAAGGAAGGCCTCCCCAACAAGGGAGGCCGAAGGGTCCAAGAAGGGAAAAACTCTTCCCCCGGACCGCTCCGCCAACGCTAGTGACGACGACGAGGACTGGCCTCCAAGGGCCAAGCCCCTGGTGAGATCGTAAGTATCCGGACTCCCGAATAACTTCAAGGTTTTTTCTTTTCACCACACAATGTCTTTCTGATGCCGCATACAACCCTGCAGTCTGCCCAAGGATGATCTTCCTGTTTCGTCGAGCGTGTCCTTGGGTGCGTCGGATATGGATTCCCTTCTGACTGCCTCCACCCCCGTGCCGCGGACGACAACGAGGTGGGGTCCCAGGAAGGGACCTACCAGGAGGAGGAGGCCCCGGAGGTGTCGCAGGACAACCTCCCGGACTTTGCACCGGACTCAGCCCCGGAGGCCACAGTGGCTCCAGAGTCCGGCGGGCGACCCCTTCGTAAGAAGGGCAAGACCGCGATGCCGGCTGCCTCCGTCCAACCGGAGGTGCTGGATAATTTGCTGGAGGCGCTCAACGGTGCCTCCATCAAAGAGGAACACCGCACTGTTATGAGTGCGGTGATTCGGAAGGTTCAACTCGCCAAGAGCGGGCTGACCGAAGCCTGCAGCAACCTTCTAACAGGCTTTGAGGTAAGAATTTCAATATATGTAAAATGGTACCGCATAGACAGTAGCCCCTGATGCTCGGTTTGGTGTTCGGAAAGAAAATCCGGACTGAGGATCTTTAGAAAGATAAACGCAGGAGTCATGAAAATATGTCAATATGGGATTGCAGGCTGTGCTGCTGACCTCCGCCGCACTGACTGCGGAGGTCAATACTTTGAAGGAAAACCTCGAGCGGTCCGAGAACAAGCTCGGCCGTGCCAAGAAGCAACTCGAGGAAAAAGAAGGTGAGTAATACTTTATGAAGATTGTACCTTACAGAAAAGGATTTGGTTGCAAGAAAAATGACAAGGATAACTTGGGTATTGCAGGGGCCACTAACGAGGTGGCGACCCTGAAGGAGGTGGTGGTTGCGGCCGAACGCAATGCGGCCGCGGAGTGCACCGAGCGAGAGAGGCAGGAGGCGCGGGTGGCGGAGGTACAGCAAGAGCTCCAGGATCTCGTGAAAAAACATGAGAGCTTGGAGCGTGACTCGAAGACTCGAGAGTCTGAGCTTGCAACGGCTCTTGAGAGTGCCAAAGCCACTAAGGCCGAAGCCTACAAGGCCCTCCAGGAGATTGAGGCAGTGAAGAAAATAGCCGCGGGTAAGGCATTTTTCATGCAAAGTAAGCATGTGAGTGTTAATTACCTGTTGCTTACCCGAATTCGGAGCTCTCCAGGAGCATTCGCAGATCTTCCTCGCAGCGTGTCCGATGCTGCCGCATTTTACGGGCCGAGGAGGGGAGCTCGACGGAGAAGGTTTTTTGGTCTCAGTATGCTGAGGCCGGACATCCGGTGCCCCTTAGCGACCAGCTGAAGCAGCTGGTCGAGCTCCACAAGGCGGACGAACAGGCCATGAAGGGCCTCATAGTTCGGCTGTGGCCTAAGGAGGCCATGCCTGGGAGCTACTTCGGCCTAGTGCGGCGGCTGGTGGATGCGTGCCCGTGGGTTGAAGTCATCAAGCATTCCGCTTGTATTGAAGGTGCCCGCCGGGCCCTTTCCCGTGCAAAGGTGCACTGGGGCAAGATGGATGCCCAGAAGCTCGTGACGGACCCGCCACCAGAGGGCAAGGAGCATCGTACGCCCGAGATGTATTATAAGAGTGTGTTGAAGGGCGCCCACACTATTGCGGGTGAGTGCTCCAAAGATGTAATATTTGAGTAGACTCGCATGTTGTTATCCTGTGCGCTGAAAACTTGGTTCATATGCACTAAGCAACGCTTGTTAATTTAAAATATTACCTTCTGTGCGACTGTTTATCAAATCTGGGAGATGGCAAGTCGTCGGCTTCAGCCCCCATGCCACGAGTGCTGGGGTGTTCGGGATAAACTCGAGCGCTCTTGTTCCCATTTTTGGGTCCATCTAGGGAGGCGCTCGACACAGCGAACAAGGCAACCGGACTTATAATGCTTGAACACTCTCACTTAGCCATAGAATTCTATAATTTTAAATTTCGGCGAAGCCCCTAGTCTTCGGAAGGCCGAATTTGGGGCGCTATCCACGCCTTGGCCGGACAGTATCCGGCTCCTCGCTCTAAGCGGCATAAGTCTTTAAGGACTCGCAGAAAACCTCTCGAACAGCGACCGGCTCTCGCCTCATCATGATGGTCAGTTTTAGCTTTCTCCACTGAGGCGTTAACCCAGCTCAACTGGGGCGCAATCGTAGTGGTTCTCCTAGTGCTACCTTAGCCGATATAACGGAACGTAAGGTACCAAAACATGGGAGCCGGGCAAACCCAACTATTGACCCAAGACATGATTCGGAGCCGATGCATATAGTGCTATAAGTTCGGGGTGCCGCACTTGTGAAAGTGTTCGGACTCATCACACCATGATGCGGGGGACATAAGCCCCTGGTGTATATTAGCCGTACCAAAGTGTACGGATGAAATATGCCGTGAATGAACATATGTATGAAAAGGAAATGCAATTATAAGCAAAAAGGTGCTGCATTGTTTTATTCAATAAGTGCTGCTACGAATGCGGAACGATACAAATAGTGTGATAAGCAAGGTATGGGACGGTTAAACATGTCCCCCTCCAGGGGTAGGCTGCAGATTGGTGTATAAAAATGCTCGTAACGGAGACCACCTGTATATTCGTTGTAGCCTTTATCCTTCCCTGGCTGTTGCATCGTGAGTTTGGCAGATCTGCTGCCGGATAGGGCCTCTGACAAACAGAGTCCTGTGGGTAAAAAATAAAAGGTAAAAAGAAAAGAAAAATAACGACACACTTGAGAGCCCCTAGTGTGGTTAAGCCGCAGTCTGGGTTTATCGTGGTCGTGCCCCTCTCCCCATGCCCATGGTATCTTCAGAGAGTAATGGTGTACGCGAAGGACCTGCTTTAACGTTTCGCGGGAGCTGGGGTTGGGGCCGCACTGCTACGCGTGCTCGGAACATGCCAAGTGGTCCTGTTGTAAGTTACTCCGGGCGCGCTTAGCTGTGTCCGGCCGCTTAAAGGCCGGACTCGAGAATTGCCTTAAGAGGCTGCATTGCACTTCTGCCACGAGAGCCGCTGTATGTTCCTCCGTGCGGAGAGAACGTTCAGTGTTTCCGTTGACCGTGATGACTCCTCGGGGGCCTGGCATCTTGAGCTTGAGGTATGCATAGTGCGGCACCGCATTGAACTTTGCAAACGCGGTGCGTCCGAGCAAGGCATGATAGCCGCTGCGGAACGGGACTATGTCGAAGATTAACTCCTCGCTTCGGAAGTTATCCGGGGATCCAAAGACCACTTTCAGTGTAATTGAGCCTGTACAATTGGCTTCTACACCTGGTATGACGCCTTTAAAGGTCGTTTTGGTAGGTTTAATCCTTGAGGGTCTATGCCCATTTTGCGCACTGTATCCTGGTAAAGCAGGTTCAGGATGCTGCCGCCGTCCATCAGGACTCTGGTTAGGTGAAATCCATCGATGATTGGGTCTAAGACCAGTGCGGCGAATCCACTGTCGCGGATGATGGTGGGGTGGTCCCTTCGGTCTAAAGTGATCGGGCAAGAGGACCATGGATTGAACTTCGGGGCAACTTTCTCCATCGCGTAGACATCCCTGAGTGCATGCTTCCGCTCCCTTTTGGGTATGTGTGTTGCATATATCATGTTCATCGTCCGCACCTGTGGGGGGAAACCCTTTTGTCCTCTATTGTTCAGCGGTTGGGTCTCGTCCTCGTCATCGCTATGCAGCCCCTTGTCATTGTTTTCGGCAATTAACTTGCCTGCCTGCTTGAATACCCAACAGTCCCTGTTGGTGTGGTTAGCTGGCTTTTCGGGGGTGCCGTGTATCTGGCACAAGCGGTCGAGTACTCGGTCCAAATTGGACGGACCCGGAGTAGTTCTTTTGAATGGTTTTTTCCGCTGACCGGGTTTAGAGGCTCTGAATCCGGCATTGACTGCCGTATCCTCAGTATGATCGCCGTTAATGCGGCGTTTGTTTTTGTTGCGACACGGCCTGCCATTTCGGTCCTTGAAGTCCGGACTGCCAGAATTTTTGCCGAGGTTGTTGCTGCGTGCTAGCCAGCTGTTCTCACCCGCGCAGAAGCGGGTCATGAGTGATGTGAGGGCTGTCATGGATTTCGGCTTCTCCTGTCCCAGGTGCCGGGCAAGCCACTCGTCGCGGATGTTATGCTTGAAGGCCGCGAGGGCCTCCGCATCCGGACAGTCGACGATTTGGTTTTTCTTGGTTAAGAACCGTGTCCAGAATTGCCTGGCCGATTTGTCTGGCTGCTGAATTATGTGGCTTAGGTCATCAGCGTCTGGTGGTCGCACATAAGTGCCCTGGAAGTTATCGAGGAATGCGGCTTCCAGGTCCTCCCAACTCCCAATTGACTCTGCTGGCAAGCTGTTGAGCCAATGCCGGCTGGTCCTTTAAGCTTGAGGGGGAGGTATTTGATGGCGTGAAGATCGTCACCGCGGGCCATGTGAATGTGAAGGAGATAGTCTTCGATCCAAACCGCGGGGTCTGTTGTGCCATCGTAGGATTCAATATTGACGGGTTTAAACCCTTCGGGGATTTGATGATCCATTACTTCATCTGTGAAGAATAGTGGGTGTGCGGCGCCTCTGTACTGGGCGATATCACGGCGGAGCTCAAGGGAGCTTGGTCTATTTTGTTCGGCCCGGCCGGACTTACTGTGTCCGGCGCGACGATTATCGTCACGTATCGTGGGATGCCCACGTGATCCATAGATCGATCTGGATTGTCTTGCCTTATCCTCCAATATATCTCGCAAGTCCGAGTGTTCCCCTGTGGCCGTTTGCTTTTCGAGCGATGCCGGGGTACGGGTCTAGTGAAGGGCCTAGAGGGCTCTCTGTCGCGACCACGGGGTGGTCGGTCAGCCGTATTGTCTCTTGGTGATGCGGGTTCGTAAGCTTCCTCCTCTAATCGGGGGAGCAGCTTGCGTTTAGGGTAGCTTTTGGAGGGGCATTCGAGCTCATGCTCTTCAGCCGCGAGGACTTCAGTCCATCTGTCGGCTAGCAGATCCTGATCAGCTCTAAGCTGTTGCTGCTTTTTCTTGAGGTTGTTTGCCGTGGCCATAAGCCTGCGTTTAAAACGCTCTTGTTCGACGGGATCCTCAGGCACGACGAATTCGTCATCGTCGAGGCTTGCTTCGTCTCCGGTGGGAGGCGTATGATCCTCTGCCTCTTCTTCTGTCGCTCCTTCATAAGGGCTGGCGTCTCCATCCTCCTGCGCTGCATCTTGCTGGAGTGGGTTGTCTTCGGCACTGTCCGGTATATTATTGTCTCCGGTGCCGGAGTCTTCATTCTTGCCATGGCGGGATTTAGAGCGGCGCCGCTGACGCTGGCGCTTGGGCTGCTTTTTGGAGGGGTCATCCTCCTCTGTTCCTTCACCATTCCCATCTTTTGGGATATCCACCATGTATATGTCATATGATGAGGTGGCTGTCCAGTGCCCAGTAGGCGCTGGTTCTTGGTCGTCTCCGGCATCGTCGTCCATACCGTCGATGTCCTCGGAGTCGTAGTCTAGCATGTCGGTTAAATCGTCGACAGCGGCTACCAAGTGGGTGGTGGGTGGGCTTTGAATTTCTTCGTCGTCCACATCCCAACTGTCCTGACCGCTGGCCTGGCCAGGGCTCTCCTGATAACGAGAGATATTTTAGCGAACTCAAGATGTCACCGAAAGGTGAGTGTTGAAAGACGTCCGCTGCGGTGAACTCCATGATCGGCGCCCAATCGGATTCGATCGGGGCGGGCGCGGGAGGTTCGGAGTCCGGCGAGGGGTCCGGCACCTCGGAGTCACGAGCTTTATGAGGGACAAAGTCAGTGTTCGGCTCTATCGCCGTAGAGGTTGAAGCCCCCGAGGCGGTGTCTAGGCATCCATCCTCGATCTGCGGAGCTGGCTCCGAATTCAAGATCGGAGCGGTTTCGAGTGTGGCCTCGAAGGTACTATCCGGCTGCAGAGCTAAATCATGCTCGCCGCGACAGTGCGGCACGCTCGGCTGTGGCTCGAACCTATCGAGGATCAAGTCCCCGCGGATGTCAGCCGTGAAGTTCAAACTTCCAAACCTGACCTGACGACCAGGGGCGTAGCTTTCGATCTGCTCCAGTTGGCCAAGCGAATTGGCCCGCAGTGCAAAGCCGCCGAATACGAAGATTTGTCCAGGGAGGAAGGTCTCACCCTGGACTGCATCGTTGATGATGATTGAAGAAGCCATCGAGCCTATCGGTGATGACACATAGGAACTCTCAATGAAAGCACCAATGTCGGTGTCAAAACCGGCGGATCTCGGGTAGGGGGTCCCGAACTGTGCGTCTAGGCGGATGGTAACAGGAGACGAGGGACACGATTTTTACCCAGGTTCGGGCCCTCTTGATGGAGGTAAAACCCTACGTCCTGCTTGATTAATATTGATGATGTGTGTTACAAGAGTGGATCTACCACGAGATCAAGGAGGCTAAACCCTAGAAGCTAGCCTATGTATGATTGTTGTCTGTCCTATGGACTACAGCCATCCGGTTTATATAGACACCGGAGAGGGCTAGGGTTACACAAATTCGGTTACAAAGGTAGGAGATCTACATATCCGTATCGCCAAGCTTGCCTTCCACGCCAAGGAAAGTCCCATCCGAACACGGGACGCAGTCTTCAATCTTGTATCTTCATAGTCTTGGAGTTCGGCCGATGATGATAGTTCAGCTATCCGGACACCCCCTAGTCCGGAACTCCCTCAGGTGGAATACCAAAGAAACTTGGAGATCCAGGAGTACCAACTATACCATGCTCCATATAAGAAACTATGTTAAAACTGCTTTATGTGATCTTGGAGCCGGTGTTAGTGTGATGCCTCTCTCTTTATATTGTAGACTTGAATTGAATAATTTGACACCTACTGAAATATCTTTGCAAATGGCTGATAAATCAACTGCTATACCAGTCGGCATTTGTGAGGATGTGCCTGTTGTGGTTGCAAACGTTACTATATTAACGGACTTTGTTATTCTTGATATTCCCGAGGACGATAGTATGTCGATTATCCTTGGTAGACCCTTTTTGAATACTGCAGGGGCTGTTATTAATTGCAACAAAGGCAACGTCACTTTTCATGTTAGTGGTAATGAGCATATGGTACACTTTCCGAGGAAACAACCTTAAGTTCATAGCATCAATTCTATTGGAAAAATTCCATCGATTATATTGGAGGTTTTGAATTTCCTCTTCCTACTATCAAGAAAAAAATATGATATTCTTATTATTGGGGATGTGCATATCCCCATTGAGGTAACCTAGTGTTATTCGAAATTTCTCTCGTTCCATGTTATTCAAAATGAGTTTGTTAACAAGACTTGATCAACCTTGTTAGTGGATTCCTTTTGATGAGCATGAGATGGATGAAATTAGAAGGCACAACCTTCTGTACCCTCTTTTTATTTTCTGTTATTTAGAATAAATAAAGTAAACATAGTATTTTCTGTTTGTTTTCTGAATTATCCATGCAATAAAAAAATACCCCGAAAATAAAAGTTCTCCAAATGCCCTGCAAATTTAGTATGATTTTTTTGGAATATTGAGAATATTTGGCACTGAGAACACTGCAGGGGGAGTTGGCACCTGGCCACGAGGGTCCAGGGCGCGCCCACCCCTATAGGGCGCGCCGCCCTGCCTCGTGGGCCCACGGTGGCCCCCTCCACTTATTCCTGCACCCACACACTTCATCTTCCTCCCAAAAATATCACCATCCAGCTCAAGCACGAGTTCTAGCTCATTTTGCTGCGATTTTCGATCTCCTTGCTCAAAGCTCCTTTCACAAAACTGCTTTGGGGGATTGTTCCTTTGTATGTGACTCCTCCAATGGTCCAATTAGTTTTTGTTCTAGTGCTTTATTCATTGCAAATTTTTGCTGCCTAGGTGACCATGTTCTTGAGCTTGCATGTCAAATTTATACGGTTCCAAGTAATTCTAATGCATGATATAGGCTCTAGGCACTTGTGGGAGTAGTTGCTATCAGTTTTGTTGAGTTTGATTCACTTTTATTTTGAGTTACTAAAAATTTCAGAAATTTTTCAGAGGAAGAAATATGTCCAGGAAAATGTACCAAGGTGGTTCTTTAAGAAAGAAAGGACCAAGGCTCGCAATGCGTGAGCAGGACGATGAACCACCAAGGGAAGCTGACGTGCGGCCTTGTGAATGGCCGTCAGAAGAGTTTATGGTTAATGCAGGCATCAAGGATGAATTTGATGCATATGTGCGTAATGCCGATCTTGAGGACTTCATGCAAGATAAGTGTCCTCAGTACTACTATTTGACTGATTCATTTGTGAGAAGGTTTAAATTTACATCTTCACGTAATTCTCCAAGTGTCCTGTTTGATATTTATGATCAATCATATACCATGGACCTAGAAGATTTCACTACTGCTTGCAAACTCCCACAGTGGGGCAATGTTAATGAACCCCGTAAATCTGAATATAAAGACTTTCTTGCTAGTATAACTGTGGGAGAATCTAGAGATATAGCGCAAGCTACCATAGGGAGCATTCATTTTCCTGCTATACATTATTTTGCTCTCTTCATTGGTAGATGCATTAACGGTAAGGATGAAGCATGTCACATGTGTGTTCCTGATCTTTGTGTTCTCAAGAGTGCTGTATTAGGTGATAAACAATACAACTTGGGGGCAATTGTTGCACGTAGGTTGCATAATAATGGTTTAGTTGGAGATTTGTTTGGAGGGATTTATGCGACCCATGTGGCTAATTAACTTGGTATACCTCCACATGAAGATGATAGGGAGTTGCTCCTGCTAATTTATATTATAATGCTATGGTCAGTCACCATATTGTTGAGAGGAATGAACAATTCCTCCAGTATCGATTAATCTTTGACAGACATCGCGCTGTCCATATTACTCTCCCTGCTCCTGCCATTTTTGATTATCAGGCAAAAAGAAGATATGTTATAACCAGGGAGGAGGCAACCAAGTACGAGAGGAGGACGGAGGTAGCTCGCCGCCGTGCTGCAGGCCAGGAGGCATTGGCTGCTGCATCTCAGTACGACCCCAGTTACAACTTCGTATATCAGTCAGGCTACCCATGGCCATAGACCAACTTAGGCTGAAAGCCTAAGCTTGGGGGAGTACGTATTTCTCACGAACATTATATTCATGTTCGCACACTCATTCTAGTTGTCGGTGCTCATACTTTTTCATTGTACTATCCATGCTAGTTTAATTTCTTTTTCTAGCTTTCTTCTTGTGTGTTTAATAAACCTTAAGAAAAACCAAAAAAATAGTTAGTTTAATTTCCATGCTGTAGTAGTAGTAATTAAAAAGAAAACCCAAAAAGATTACTCGTTCTTCTTTTGCTTGTTGGGAGCTTTCTCGTGTAAATAGTTTTATTTCTTTTCTTTTCTTTGGGGTCGAGAGGAGAAGACCATAATGAAAATGTTTAGTGGCTCTCATATGCATGATTATTGATTTAACTAAGAGCCCATATTACCTTGTCTTCTCCCTTGAATTGAATGCTTGCAGATTCTAGCTTAGTCCAATGCACGTGCACTATTATTATTATACACGCCGTTCAGTCGTGCAAGTGAAAGGCAATAATGCCGATATATGATGGACTAATTGAGATGAGAGAAGCTGGTATGAACTCGACCTCTCTTGTTTTTGTAAATATGATTAGTTCATCGTTCCTAATTCAGCCTATTATGAATAAACATGTTTGCAATGACAATTAGAGATTGTAGTTGCTTATGCCATGCTCAATTAGCTAGGAGCTTATAATGGTTTACCTTGCGTTCCAACATGCTATTAAAATGGTTGTGATGTCGTATGATAGGGTGGTATCCTCCTTTGAATGATTCGAGTGACTTGACTTGGCACATGTTCACACGTGTAGTTGAAACAAAATCAACATAGCCTTCACGATATTTATGTTCATGGTGGATTATATCCTACTCATGCTTGCACTCGGTGTTGATTAATTTTAATGCATGTTCATGACTGTTGTCGCTCTCTCAGTTGGTCGCTTCCCAGTCTCTTGCTAGCCTTCACCTGTACTAAGTGGGAATACTGCTTGTGCATCCAAACTCCATAAACCCCAAAGTTATTCCATATGAGTCCACCGTACCTTCCTATATGCGGTATCTACCTGCCGTTCCAAGTAAATTTGTATGTGCCAAACTCCAAACCTTCAAATGAAATTCTGTTTTGTATGCTCGAGCATCTCATGTATCAACTGGGGCTGTCTGTATCTTCCATGCTAGGTGGGTTATTCTCAAGAGGAGTGGACTCCGCTCCTCATTCATGAGAAAATGGCTGGTAACCGGGATGCCCAGTCCCATGCTCAAATCAAATCAAAATAATTAAACAAAACTCCCCCAGGATTGTTGCTAGTTGGACGCACCCGTTGTTTCGGGCAAGCCATGGATTGATGCTTGTTGGTGGTGGGGGAGTATAAACTTTACCATTCTGTTTGGGAACTGCCTATAATGTGTGTAGCATGGAAGATATCGAGATCTCATAGTTGTTATATTGATGGTGAAAGTATACCGCTCAAAATGCTATTCATATCTATTTCAAAATCGAGCTCTGGCACCTCTACAAATCCCTGCTTCCCTCTGTGAAGGGCCTATCTATTTACTTTTATGTTGAGTCATCACCCTCTTATTAAAAAGCACCCACTGGAGAGCACCGCTGTCATTTGCATCATTACTATTAGTTTATATTGGGTATGACTATGACTGGATCTCTTTTACCATGAATTACAATGTTTAGTTAGTCCTTGATCTTTAAAGGTGCTCTGCATTTATGTTTTGCGGTCTCAAAAAGGGCTAGCGAGATACCATCTTGTTATATCATATTATGATTGTTATGAGGAAGTGTTGTCATCCAAGTTGTATTATTATTGCTCGCTAGTTGATTATGCCATTGATATGAGTACACATGAGACCTAAGTGTTATTGTGAATATGGTTAGTTCATAATCTTTGCTGAAAACTTGAATGCTGGCTTTACATATTTACAACAACAAGAGCAAACCGAGTTTGTAAAAGTTTTTCTTTATCACTTTCAGTTTGTCAACTGAATTGCTTGAGGACAAGCAAAGGTTTAAGCTTGAGGGAGTTGACACGTCTCCGTCGTATCTAACTTTTGCCCTTGTTTTGGACTCTAACTTGCATAATTTGAATGACACTAACCCGGACTGACGCTGTTTTCAGCAGAACTGCCATGGTGTTATTTTTGTGCAGAAATAAAAGTTCTCGGAATGACCTGAAAATCCACGGAGCAACTATTCAGAATTAATAAAAAATAGTGGCGAAAGAATTAGTGTCAGTGGGCCCACACCCTGTCCACGAGGGTGGAGGGCGTGCCCCCTTGCCTCGTGGGCCCCCTGAACATCCACCGACCTCAACTCCAACTCCATATATTTGCTTTCGCGGAGAAAAAATCAGAGAGAAAGTTCCATCGCGTTTTACGATACGGAGCCGCTGCCAAGCCTTGATCTCTCTTGGGAGGGCTGATCTGGAGTCCGTTCGGGGCTCCAAAGAGGGGTATTCGTCGCTGTTGTCATCATCAACCATCCTCCGTCACCAATTTCATGATGATCACCGCCGTGCGTGAGTAATTCCATCGTAGGCTTGCTGGACGGTGATGGGTTGGATGAGGTTTACCATGTAATCAAGTTAGTTTTGTTAGGGTTTGATCCCTAGTATCCACTATTTTCTGAGATTGATGTTGCTATGACTTTGCTATGCTTAATGCTTGTCACTAGGGCCCGAGTGCCATGATTTCAGATCTGAACCTATTATGTTTTCTTGAATATATGTGAGTTCTTGATCCTATCTTGCAAGTCTATAGTCACCTATTATGTGTTATGATCCGACAACCCCGAAGTGACAATAAACAGGATAATTCTCGGTGATGACCGTAGTTTGAGGAGTTCATGTATTCACTATGTGTTAATGCTTTGGTCCGGTACTCTATTAAAAGGAGGCCTTAATATCCCTTAGTTTCCACTAGGACCCCACTGCCACGGGAGGGTAGGACAAAAGATGTCATGCAAGTTCTTTTCCATAAGCACGTATGACTATATTCGGAATACATGCCTACATTACATTGATGAACCGGAGCTAGTTCTGTGTCACCCTATGTTATAACTATTACATGAGGAATCGCATCCGACATAATTATCCATCACTGATCCAATGCCTACGAGCTTTTCACATATTGTGCTTTGCTTATTTACCTTACCGTTGCTACTGTTACAATTACTACAAAACTGCTACCATTACTTTCGCCTCTGTTACCTTTACTTCCATACTACTTTGCTGCAGATACTAAGTTATCCAGGTGTGGTTGAGTTGACAACTCAACTACTAATACTTGAGAATATTCCTTGGCTCCCCTTCTGTCGAATCAATAAATTTGGGTTGAATACTCTACCCTTGAAAACTGTTGCGATCCCCTATACTTGTGGGTTATCAAGCGGTTGAGACAACTTGCCATACAACGAATCGTCTATATCTTCACAAGCTACTCGGCAAGACGGCATACGAGCTTCTCACCGGTAACAAACCCCAAGTTGGATACTTTTGGGTATCCGGCTCAAAGTGCTACATTCTTGATAAGCATCGTCGTTCAAAATTTGCTCCTAAATCTCATGAAGGTTTCGTACTCGGTTATGGATCAAACTCTCATAGATACCGTGTCTACAACAATTTCACACGAAAGGTTGAAGAGACGGTAGATGTGAAGTTTGATGAATCTAATGGCTTGCAAGTAGAGCAATTGCCAATTGATGTAGGTGACAAAGATCCTTCAGAAGGTAGAGTACTAAGTGCTCATTCACTACATGTCATCTCAGTCTTGGTACTTTTGTGGTTTCCTGTTCTTGCTCTGCTTAGTAGATGTTCCTGTGTTATCTAACCCTGTTTTCTCAGGTTCATCTCTTTCAAAGTTAGCTCAAGACGACAAGGTAAATATATGCATCACACTCATGTGCATGAGGATCTCTTGTTGATGTACATATTGTTTTCAAGAAGGACTCGTGAACATGTAGGTATATTTTCTGCATTTCACATCATTTGCTCTGATGCATATAGCCAAGATACATGTAACCCGTTGCTTGCTCTGGCATGTTTATGCTTTCACATACTTTTATAATCTATCTTCACATGATTGCATACATGTAGAGGGAGCTAATGCATGTTGCATGTTCTTCCAAAGCTTTACTTGTTATACTTCATATCTTTATCTAAAGCTTTGATGTATGTTGTCATCAATTACCAAAAAGGGGGAGATTGAAAGCACAAGTGCTCCTTGGGTGATTTTGGTAATTAATGTCAACATATCTCTTGTTGGAGTAATACTTCTATCTAGTATATTTCAGATGAGTTCAACATTGGAGTGGCAGGACAAGAGGATGTGGAACCCCTTCAAGATGCTAAGGACAAACATTGGCAAAGGCTCAAGACTCTACATTTTCATTTTAGTGATCCAACATCACATTGAGTCCATAGGAAAGCCAATACTATTAAAAGGGGATGAGGTGTTGCTTAATGGCTTGCTTGCTCAAAGTGCTTAGTGATATGCTCCAAAAACCCTCAACCACTTTCTCATTTCCACATATGTCCTAAACCTAAAGTCAAACTCGGCCCCACCGATTTGATCTATCCGGTGCCACCGAGTTCACTTGACATAGCCCCTGCCGGAAACCCTAACCAGTTTGGTCTCACTGATGGGATCTCGGTCTCACCGAGATGGCCTTGCAAACTCTCTGTTACCTATTGCAGTTATTTTGGTCTCACCAAAATGTGCAGTCGGTCCCACCGAGTTTGCTTGACCAAGTCTCTGTTTGCTTATTCCTGAAATTGGTCTCACCGAGTTCACGCAATCGGTCTCACCGAGATGAGGTTTTGCCCTAACCCTAGCACATCGGTCTCACTGAGTTGACCTTGTCGGTCCCACCGAAAACTCTAACGTTCACATTTTGAACCAGATCGGTCTGATCGAGTTTCACTATTCCCATCGAGTTTGGAAGATTGTGTGTAATGGCTAGATTTTGTGTGGAGGCTATATATACCCCTCCACCCCCTTCTCCATTTGAGAGAGAGCCATCAGAACATTCCTACACTTCCACTACTCATTTTCTGAGAGAGAACCACCTACTCATGTGTTGAGACCAAGACATTCCAATCCAACCACAAGAATCTTGATCTCTAGCCTTCCCAAGTTGCTTTCCACTCAAATCATCTTTCCACCATAGCCAAATCTATGAGAGACAGTTGAGTGTTGGGGAGACTATCATTTGAAGCACAAGAGCAAGGATTTCATCATCAACACACCATCTATTACCTTCTGGAGAGTGGTGTCTCCTAGATTGGTTAGGTGTCACTTGGGAGCCTCTGTCAAGATTGTGGAGTTGAACCAAGGAGTTTGTAAGGGCAAGGAGATCGCCTACTTCGTGAAGATCTACCCAAGTGAGGCAAGTCCTTCGTGCGCGATGGCCATGTTGGGATAGACAAGGTTGCTTCTTCGTGGACCCTTCGTGGGTGGAGCCCTCCGTGGACTCGCGCAACCGTTACCCTTCCTGGGTTGAAGTCTCCACCAACGCGGATGTATGATAGCACCACCTACCAGAACCACCCCAAAAATCTCTGTGTCTCCAATTGTGTTTGCACACTCCAGTCCCATCCCTTTACTTTCTTGCAAGTTGCATGCTTTACTTTTCGCTGCTCATATGCTCTTTCCATGCTTGATTAAATTGTATTGTGAATGTTTGAAATTGGGCCTATCTCCAACCTTTACTTGAAAAACTTAAAAATGGCTACCTTTACTTGTTGAGGGTCTAAATGCCCCCCTCTAGACACCTCTTCTCAATCCTTTCAATTGGTATCAAAGCTTTGGTCTCCATTGATTTGGTTTAAACACCATTGGAGGAAGATGGATGAGTCTACGATTGGGAGTATTAGACGTAGAGTGCCTATGCTTGATGGAGAGTTCTATAATGCTTGGAAAAATGAGATGCTTGAGATTTTCAATGAATATCACTTAAACAAGTACATTACTATCCCTTGTGCACCCCTTGTTGACCCCTTGCATCCTACCCCTAATGAGTCTCTTGACATGATTCGCAATCTTAGAACTGTCAATCTTATCACTAGAGGATTACCTAGAAATTTGATTGATTGCTTGCCAACTCTTGAATGTGCTTACACTATATGGAAATTCCTTGAGGAACGATTTCCAAACTATTCCTTGAAAAACTTAGATGAGATACTTCACAAGTCTATTGCTTTGAATAAGATGAGTTCCAATGGTCCTAAGTTTGGTGATTGTCTATTTGAGCTTCGTGACCTTATGTGTGCCAAAGGAGATGTTGGAATCATTAGAAACATCATTTCCAAAGTCATTAGAATTCATAGAGATGCACACTGTCATGATCACAAAACTAATGAATCACTCTCTAGGGAATGATCAATCACAACATGATGTTGAACATGGATACTATGATGAGGATGATGATAGTGACTATGATTTTGATGAGTCTATGAGACACTTTGGTCTTATGGCTAACCTTCGCGGCTACATGGCTGGAGGAAGGGAATGGGTTCTTGATAGTGGATGTACCGATCACATGACCAGAGACAAGGATATGTTTCGTGAGCTTGCTGAAAACGACGGCCCTCAAAAGTATGTCACTTTTGGTGATAACTCAAAGGGTAAGGTGGTTGGCCTCGGTAAGGTGGCCATCTCACATGATAGCTCCATACAAAATGTTATGCTTGTTGAATCTCTTGGCTATAATTTACTTTCTATATCTAGACTAGCCCATTTCGGTTTCAATGTCCTATTTAGTGAAGTAGATTGCCAAGTGTTTCAAAGAGATAATCATAATATGGTCCTTACCGGCATACATAGAGGTGATCTATACATTGTTGATTTCACTAAAAAGGCTCAACCTAGAACTTGCTTAATTGCTAAACTTCTAAAGGTTGGCTGTGGCATAGACGGTTAGGTCATGTGGACATGCAAAATCTTGACAAGCTTATTAAAGGTGATCATATCCTTGGTGTTAAATATGTTATATTTGACAAGGATAGACTTTGTAGTGCTTGCCAAGCAGGAAGGCAAGTTGGAGGAAGTCATCCCGTGAAGAACATCATGACCACGAGAAGACCACTTGAGCTACTTCACATGGATCTTTTCGGTCCCAACGCCTACAAGAGTCTCGGTGGTAACTCATTCGGATTGGTCATTGTTGATGATTTTTCAAGATTTACGTGGGTGTTCTTTCTTGATGATAAATCGTAGGTCCAAAAGATCTTCAAGAACTTTGCCAGGAAGGCCCAAAATCAATTTGATGTGAATATTAAGAAGGTTCGCAGCGACAATGGAACGGAGTTCAAGAACACCAATGTGGACACCTTTCTTTACGAAGAAGGGATTTCACATGAGTTCTCGGCAACGTACATGCCTCAACAAAATGGAGTTGTTGAGAGGAAGAACCGGACACTCATCGAAATGGCGAGAACGATGCTTGATGAGTACAAGACGCCAAAACACTTTTGGGCGGAAGTGGTTGAGACAGCTTGCCATGCAATGAATCGTCTATATCTTCACAAGCTACTCGGAAAGACGGCATACGAGCTTCTCACCAGTAACAAACCCCAAGTTGAATACTTTTGGGTATTTGGCTCAAAGTGCTACATTCTTGATAACCATCGCCATTCAAAATTTGCTCCTAAATCTCATGAAGGTTTCCTACTCGGTTATGGCTCAAACTCTCACACATATCGTGTCTACAACAATTTCACCTGAAAGGTTGAAGAGATGGTAGATGTGAAGTTTGATGAATCTAACAGCTGGTAAGTAGAGCAATTGCCAATGGATGTAGGTGACGAAGATCCTTTGGAAGCTATACAAGACTTGTCTATTGGCAAGATTCACCTAACAGAGGTGAAGGAGAGTACCTCGTCTGTCCAAGTGGAAGCATCAACTTCACATCAAGGTGAACCACAAGTTGACTTGGAGGCATCCACAAGTGGGACGCATCAAGACGATGGAAATGAGGATGTACAACAAGATGAACCTCGTCGACCTCCTTCTCCACCTCCACGAGAGAATGACAACACCACCAACAACAAAGAAATACAAGAAGAAGAACAAGACAATGAAGAGGATGTTCCACCCCGACCCAAACAAAAGCTCTCACAAGTTCGAGCAAGAGTCTCAAGAGATCATCCCGTCGAACAAATCTATGATGATATTCAAACCGGGAGAATTACTCGCTCTAAAACTCGTTTGGCTAACTTTTGTGAACATTACTCATTCATTTATAGTATTGAACCTATGAAGGTTGAAGATGCTCTTGATGGTCCAGATTGGGTGAATGCCATGCATGAAGAGCTACACAATTTTGAGAGGAACCAAGTGTGGATGTTGGCTGAAAAGCCCGATGAGAAGGACAATGTCATTGGAACCAAATGGGTGTTTCCGAACAAGCAAGATGAAGATGGACAAGTTGTACACAACAAGGCTCGTCTCGTCGCTCAAGGCTACACTCAAGTCGAAGGTATGGACCATGGTGAGACATATGCCCCCGTTGCTAGACTTGAGTCCATTCACATCTTACTTGCTTATGCCAATCATCATGATATCACCCTATATCAAATGTACATTAAAAGTGCTTTTCTTAATGGTGAAATTGGGGAGGAAGTTTATGTTAGACAACCTCTCGGCTTTGTTAATCCCAAGAAACCCGATCATGTTTACAAACTTCACAAAGCTCTTTATGGTCTTAAACAAGCTCCTAGAGCGTGGTATAAATTCTTGACTGAGTTCCTTATTGAAGAAGGCTTTGAGATTGGAAAGATTGATTCTACACTTTTTACTAAAATAGTTAATGGTGAATTATTTGTGTGACAAATTTATGTGGATGGTATCATATTTGGTTCGACTAACCCTCATTTCCGTGAAAAGTTTGGAAGGCTAATGTCGGAGAAGTTTGAGATGTCTATGATGAGTGAACTCAAGTTCTTTCTTGGTTTGCAAATCAAGAGAACTAAGGAGGGTACCTTTGTTTCTCAAAAAAGTACACCAAGGACTTATTCAAGAAGTTCAACATGCAAGAATGCAAAGGTATGAGTACCCCCATGCCTACTAGTGGACATCTTGACTTGACAAAGGATGGTGAACCGGTTGACCAAAATGTTTACCGCTCTATGATTGGTTCATTGTTATATCTATGTGTGTCCCGTCCCGATATTATGCTAAGTGTGTGCATGTGTGCACGATATCAAGCAGCCCCCAAAGGATGTCATCTTAAGGATGTGAAAAGGATAGTGAGATACTTAATTCACACACCAAACTTTGGCATTTGGTATCCTAAGAGGTCTTCTTTTGATCTTGTTGGCTACTCCGATTCGGACTATGCTGGTGACAAGGTTGATAGAAAGTCCACTTCGGGTACTTGTCAATTTCTTGGTAGATCTCTTGTGTCTTGATCCTCCAAGAAACAAAACTCGGTATCCTTATCCACCGCCAAAGCGGAATACATTATCTCCGATTCATGTTGTGATCAATTACTTTGGATGACCCAAACTCTTAAAGATTATCGGATATATGTGAAACATGTTCCATTGCTTTGTGACAATGAAAGTGCTATGAAGATTGCTCATAATTCCGTGCAACATTCTCAAACTAAGCATATTGAAGTTCGACATCATTTCATTCGAGACCATGTTGCTAAGGGAGATACCAATCTTAAGCATGTTCATACCTATAAGCAATTGGCGGATATATTCACCAAACCGCTTGATGAGAAAGTATTTTGCCATTTGAGAGGTGAATTGAACATCATTGATGCCTCAAACTTGGAGTAGAAACTCCTTTTGGATGCATGCAAGGCATGATCCTTTTATATGACTAATCCTTGATATTTCTCTTATGATGATGATCATAATGTCTTGGATATACTTGTACTCTTGCATGCCATCTAACCCTTGTAGGTACTTGGATAAGCTCCTGTCGGATTTAGGGTTCCGGCAAAACCATTGAGGTTCGAACACTGAGGTGCGCATGGAGATTTCCCCCTACCGAATATTGTCCTCAGCCTCGCCGCGATCTCTAAGCTTAGCTCGATGAACTCATAACACAAGAGACACAAGGTTTATACTGATTCGGGCCACCATTGTGGTGTAATACCCTACTCCAGTGTGGTGGTGGTGGATTGCTTCTTGGGCTGATGATGAACACTACAAGGGAAGAACAGCCTCCTGAGGAGAGGTGTTCTTGTGCTTGGTGGATGTGTGTGGGTGAGGATGGCTCAAGATGAGTGGAGGTCGAGACGAGTTCCCGATCCGTTTTCTTACTGTGGTGGCTAGTCCTATTTATAGAGGCCCTGGTCCTCTCCCAAAATATTGAGCAGGAAGGGATCCTACAACGGCCAATTTGAAAGGGGACAACTAGCACAAGCTATCCTGACTAAAGGTGGTCTTCGCCTGTCAAAGGCGCTGGTGATGACGCTGTCTTGGGCTCCACGATGATCTCCGTACTGCCGTCCTGCTGGTCTTGGTCTTGTTGCACTAATATGGAAACCTTTGCCCGATGCCTCGGTACTCCGTGCCTGTGCTTTCCCCCTTAGCACCAAAGGGGAAATGAGGACACTGTGCATGTTGGCGCCCACGTGGCGCCCGCCTGGCCTTGGTCGTCACGGCTTGCATCACGGGAACCTCATGAGGTACCCCTTGCCTTGATCTCTACGCCCCCTCGTGAGCCTACCTGGTGAGGCCGCTCCTGAGGAGGCCTTGTGTCGTCTGCCTCGCGAGGCTTGGCCCCTGGCGAGGGTCTTGAGTGTTTGGCTGACGAAGACCCGCCATACTGGGCCGCTGGCGGAGCCACACCGTGGGCTGCAGGCAGGCAAGTCTGGGAACCCCCATTCCCAGAACGCCGACAATAGCCCCCGGGCCCAAGGCGCGCTTGGACTTGGCTTAGCGGCGAAGCCAAAGGGCAAGTGCATAGCCCCGTGGGCCCCAATAGCCTGCGGCCTTGGTCAACGCGTGGCGACTGATTGGACGTGGGCGTCTCTGCTTCCCCACGCTGCCTTGGCAACTGCCCGTCTGACAAAGAGGCTAGCGCGGGTAATGCTTGCCTTCATTGCTTTCCTTCGTCTTGCTCCAGATCCCCTTCCTCGCTCCTCGCTTTCGAAATCCCTAGATCCGCTCCAATCCTTCCCCTTGAGCAACCAATGGGGCCCCGGAAGGCCAAGGTCGGTGCGCCGCCAGCTTGGTACGAGCCGGCCCTTGACGCCCCCAATGTTTTGGAGAAGAACCTCACTGTCACGCGCCTTCTGATGGCGGGAGAGAGCAACAAAAGGGGGGAGACCGAGCTCCGGGTTGGCTCCGCCGCACTGGAGCCTGCGGGGAGCACTTTCTTCCCCTTCTTCTTGGGCAGTGTTGCCATGGGGCTGGTACGCCCTTTCTCCGACTTCTTCTATGAGGTCCTCGGCCATTACGGGCTGCAGGCGCTACTCCTTCATCCCAACTCTATTCTGCTCCTGTCGATTTTGCCTACTAGTGCGAGGCGCATGTCGGGGTGTTTCCGTCCGTGGCTCTGCTACGCCACTTTTTCTTCCTCCGGATCAACAAGGTCCATACCACTGGATGCGCCAACTTCATCGCGTCCGGCAAGGCCAACTCGATCTCAAAGACCAGGAATAAGGCGGACAGCTTTAGGAGCAAATGGATCATGGTGGACGCCAAGTGGGTCCACCCACTCTTGGCGCTGCCGACGGAGAAGCCCCAGTCCGATGAAGGGTGGTTGCACGCGAAGCTCACCAACAGCCGGGCGATGTTGGTGCTAGAGAGGATGAACGCCGACCTGAAGCCGGGTAATGCGAAGGCGGCGAAGCTGACAGGGGCCATGCTCCTGAGGGAGTTCCCGACGCAGCGGGTGGACCCGCTTCAGGTGCACATGTGCCCCTTATGGAGGCTTGGGGGCGTAGAAGACAAGCTCCGCCTGAGCCCGGAAGCCTTGCCTGACGAAGAGCTGGCCGTGGCGCTCCGGCTCCTGGTCAGGGATGACCAGGAATACCCGCCTAGCGCCTTCACCCCTTTGTTCCTTCGCAAGGATGGGTCGCAGGTTGTGGCCACCATGCCTACCTTTGATGGGTGTGGCCTGGTGCCACCGGCGCCCCCCGCGGTCCTAGAGACGACGACACCGGTGAACGTGTCATTAGGCAACTCCCGCGAGGGAGAAGAAGAGGAGGAAGATGATTAGCACGACTCACAGGCGACCCCCGAGAGGACGGGGGAGACCTCCCCCTTGTGCAAGGTTGACTTCCTCCGCACGATGCCGGATGACGATGATGATGACGATGCCCCTGGGGACGAAAGAGCCACTCGCGGAAGGAGGTCCCTCGCGAGCCAAGCCCAGCCTCCGGAGGGGGACTTTGGCCGAGGTTCCGACGAAGAGCAGGTCGTCGCTGATCCCTCGGGGCGGAGTTGCTACCCCAATGCTACCAGGAGCCGCCTCCAGCCCATCGACCACTCCTTCTTCTGCTCCTAGTGCTGACGCGCCCACGCCTCATGCTGTGAGGCTCTGTGGCTTCAAGCTTACCAAACGAAAAGTGGACTATGCCGCAGCGGACCAGTAAGAGTTCGTGCCCTGCCTTGTTCTCGATTCTGCTGCTGATTCTTGACATTCGCCGTTGATTGATTAGGCCGCAGCCCGCAGTGAAGAAAGAAAGGAGGGGTGCAGCAATGCCGCTCGGGGTCGAGCCACGTCCGGCGGCCGCACCTCCGGTTGCGGGTAAGGGGAGTGATGGCGCTCACACCTCCCCAGCTCGGTCGTCTTCACGAGGCCTGGAGGAGCGCCTTGGTGGCGAGCCAACCCCCATGGCCCCGCTGGCTTCGGAGGTGCTGATGCCCTGCCCGGCCGCACCTCCGGTTGTGGGGAAGGGGAGTGATGGCGCTCACACCTCCCCAGCTCGGTTGTCTTCGCAAGGCCTGGAGGAGCGCCCTGGTGGCGAGCCATCCCCCATGGCCTCGCTGGCTCCGGAGGTTCTGATGCCCTGCTCGACCGCTGAAGCCTCCGGGGCTCAGGAGCTCCCAGTCTCCCAAGCTATGGTGACGGCGTCGCCCGTTGCTCCTTCTAATGCGCCGCTAGTTCTAGGTCCTTCTGCCTCCCCCGATGTCTTGGAATGTGCCCTTGCCGAGATGGCCCAGCTGCGAGAAGACCTCCAGTGCACTGACTCCCATCTGGTAGCCGGGCGTTTGGAGCTGGTTTTCGGCTGGCTTCACTCTAACGCCTCTGTCCGAGCGGCGCTAAGGCGGGTTGCGGCGGCCTCTGAGAAGGAGAAGCAGGCCGCCACCCAAGCCGCAACCGCTCGCGAGGTGGCGCTGAAGGATGCCGCGGCCGCCCAGGACCGCTGCAGGGCACTGGAGGCTGAGCTGAAGGATTTGTTCGACAAGTGCGCCGAAGGAGGCTCGTGGCTGCCAGGTGGAGGAGGAGAGGGTGAAGGCTCGGGAGGACGCCGTCAGGGGTCATGACGCCGAGCTAGCGCGGTCAGTCCACTGAGCGTGGCCGGCTGGAAAAGCTGGAGCAGAAGGTGAGGGCGGAGAAGGACGAACTCGACGCCAAGGTGAAGGTCCTTGCTGAGGACCGCACGGCCTTCGCAATCCTCGAGGAGAGGTCTCGTGTGGCGCTGAAGGCACTCTATTAGAAGGGCCTGGAGAAGCCGCTGACTACTGACGAGGACGGCCCCGCCCAGCTGCTTCCTTACTTGGTCGAGGCGCTTGAGGAAGTCGTGAGCGGCATCGGCCCCATGGCAAAGGAAGAAGCCCGCGTCCTTTCTTCCGTTGCACTGACGCGCGTCTTCAGCCACCTCCACCTCCGTGACCCTGACGCCAATCTTGATGAGCTGCTGGAGCCTGTGGACGATGAGCGATACGCCGCTGCTGCTGAAGCCGTGAAGGGCCAGGTGGAGGCCTTGTTGGAGAAGTTCCGTGCCTTCGATCCTACGCCCATGGCAGGCAGTGCTGCTGATCCTACGGCCCCGGGTGGTGGTACAGGTGAAGGCGACGCCACCACGGGAGTGGAGTCCCTGGCAGGCGACGGCGATCTCCAAGGATGACTGACTTATGGCTTCTTTCCTGCTTAATTCCTGTAATGTGCACCATGCCTCGTGGAGGCGTTTAAACTTGCGTCTGGTATTGTGAAGACAATTATGGTTTGTAATATTTGCTTCGAGATTTTGCAGTTTTCTTCCTATTTGCTTTGCGTTCTACGTCGGCAGGGCCCGGCCCTGCGCATACCTCAGCCGCCATTGGCCCCGACCGGATCACCAGGACGGGACCAAGGAGTGAGGGGCTACGTGACCAGTTAGGCTCCTGAGTCGCGATTCTTAGGAGTCCCCCTTGACGCACAAACAACTTATAGGAAGGGAACGTAGGGGTAAATCTAGCGTTCTACGTCGGCAGAGCCCGGCCCCGCGCATACCTCAACCGCCGTTGGCCCCGACCGGATCACCAGGAGGGACCAAGGAGTGAGGGTCTACATGACCAGTTAGGCTCCTGAGTCGCGATGCTCAGGAGTCCCCTTGACGTTCAAACAACCTTCATACCTTGGCTCCGCTGGGGGGGTGAAGACCAGGTCCAGAGGACTTGGCTGGGTGGCCTACGCTTGGGCGTGACACGGGTGCAACCCCTGTGCCCAGCCCCCTCGCACGACGCCCCCGAAGGGAGGTGTTGCGATGATGCCAGACACTGAGCTCCGGGGCTCCCTGAGATTGATACGGCCGTGGGCCGCCCTCAGTTGTTTATCACCAGCGCGGAGCATAGTGCTTCCGTACGTGTACGGGCATAGCCACTCCTCATTAGTGTCGTCGGCCAGCGCAGAGCATGGTGCTTCGACTGGTGCATGGGAGGGGGACTCCCAGCTGCGAGAGCCCCCGGGGTGTGTACAGCCCCGCCCTGACACGTGGCTTGCACGACAGAGCTAGACGAGGTGTGTCTGGGCACTCGTGAGCCAGCGCGGGACTCACGAGGCCCTACCTCAAGGCGGGTTGCGCCTGGTCTTGGGTCTTTGACAATTGTGTGTTCCTGCGAGACGGTTAGGTATAAATGCTCTGCGTCCTCAGGTCCCGGCCCTCGAGCAAGCTCGGCCGCCACTGGTATGCCAGGTCGTGATGCCGTGGTCAAGGCCGCGTTTGGTAGGCCAAAAGGCATGCGAACGTAGCTATGCGGCTGACCCACACGCGAAGACCAGAAGCGCTTTGAGATGCGACTCGGTTGAGCCCTAGGACATTGATGCAGACGTGCAGCCCACCATCCTTGCCTGGATGGGGAGCCATGCCTGGCGAGCGGCGGTCGCCGCGCACGGCCCTCGCTTCCTGAAGCTCCTGAGTGGTCTTGGCAATGAACTCCTGAACGTTGGGCTTTCCATGCCCTGTGTGTTCCCGAGGGAAACGTGCCGCGAAGCACGCCTCCAAGTGGTGCCTGAGCGCCTTCCTCGTGATGTTGGCAAGGTCTGAGGCCCTCTAGAAGAGAGCCCCTGAGCCCTGCCCAAGGAGGGCGCCGGGCGCTCCTTCCTATCCGATGGAAGGAGGCGCCCAGGCACGGGCGCTGATCCTGATGCGGCACCACCCGAGGTGCCAACCTCCTGAGGCCTTGTGCGGAGCGGTTGCTTCTTCTTCTTGGGGATGGCCTCAGGAGGGTTCTCGCCCTTGCTGTCCGGGTCCTCGATTGCTGCGGCATGGAAGGCATGCTCGACGGAGCACACCGCATCTCTCTCTTCGCAGGGGACCGTGATGATTCTGCCGCTTCCTGGCATCTTGAGGACATTGTAGCCGTGGTGGATCACTGCCATGAACTTGGCCAGGGCTGGATACCCGAGGATGGCATTGTACGACAGGTGGATGTGGGCGACATCGAAGTTGATGAGCTCGGTGCGGTAGTTGTCGCACTGTCTGAAGGTGACAGGGAGGTGGACCTGCCCTATCGGGGTGGTGGAATCGTCAGTAACTCCTGAGAAGGGCTTGGTAGGCTGGAGCTGATGGTATGGCACTTGAAGGTTGTCGAACATCTCAATGGACAGGACGTTAAGCCCTGCGCCGCCATCGATGAGGGTCTTGGTGACTTGCACGTTGCTGATGATAGGTGAACAGAGCATCGGGAGAACGCCAGCAGTAGCCGCGCACTTGAGTTGATCTGCCGAGATGAAGGTGATGGCGCACTTGGACCACCTGAGCGGGCGCGTGGCCTCGAGGCTGGGGAGGGCTGCGTTCACCTCGCGAGCAAACTGCTTGAAGATACGCTGAGAGGCTGGGGCCTAAGCTCCGCCCAAGATGCAAGCGATAGCACGTGGCTCCTGGAAGCCCCCAGCCCCCTCGTCCTGATGATGGTCGTCATTCCTTCTTGGTGGCGGTGATAGCGGAGGAAGGCCTGCATTACCCTGGGGGCGGTCCTCGCGAAGCTGATCCCTCCAGGCACCCTCGCGAGGCTGGTCCTGCCAGCGATCCTCACGAGGTCGGTCACGCCACTCCTGGCAAGGGCCACGGTCGTCCCATCGTCCTCCGCCACGTCCTCCTCCTCGGCTATAGCCCTGGTCATTGCACTCGGGGCGTCGACTGAAGCATCCTTCTCGAATGACCCTAAGCTCCTGGCAATCGTTGGTGTTGTGGGTGTGGAGGTTGTGGTAGGCGCAGAATGGTCGGCTGCCCTTGGACGACTCCGGCCGGTCCCTACCGTGCTTCGTCTTTGGTTCCGCCGTGAGCACGGCCACTCCCTTGCGCTTCACGTCCTTGGCCATGGTCTTCTTTTCTTCCGGGTCGGCAGCTGGGAGCTCGAGGAGGGAGAGGCGTCCCTCCTCAGCTCTTGCGCACTTGGTCGCCAGGTTGAACAGCTCCAGGGATGTGCACAACTCCTCATGGATTGTGAGCTCCTCCTTCATCTTGACGTCACGGACGCCATCAGAGAACGTAGAGATGATGGCCTCGTCCGTCACCTTGGGGATCTTGAGGAGGACGTTGTTGAAGCATTGGATGTATTTCTGCAGGGTCTCTCCAGGCTGCTGCCTGATGTCTACTACACAACCTTCTTCTTGTAGATGTTGTTGGGCCTGCAAGTGCACAGGTTTGTAGGACAGTAGCAAATTTCCCTCAAGTGGATGACCTAAGGTTTATCAATCCGTAGGAGGCGTAGGATGAAGATGGTCTCTCTCAAACAACCCTGCAACCAAATAACAAAGAGTCTCTTGTGTCCCCAACACACCCAATACAATGGTAAATTGTATAGGTGCACTAGTTCGGCGAAGAGATGGTGATACAAGTGCAAAATAGATAGTAGATATAGGTTTTTGTAATCTCAAATAATAAAAACAGCAAGGTAACTAATGATAAAAGTGAGCGTAAACGGTATTGCAATGATAGGAAACAAGGCCTAGGGTTCATACTTTCACTAGTGCAAGTTCTCTCAACAATAATAACATAAATAGATCATATAACAAGCCCTCAACATGCAACAAAGAGTCACTCCGAAGCCACTAAGAGCGGAGAACAAACATAGAGATTATGGTAGGGTACGAAACCACCTCAAAGTTATTCTTCCGGATCAATCTATAAAAGAGTCCATACTAGAATAACACCTTAAGACACAAATCAACCATAACCCTAATGTCACCAAGATACTCCATTGTCACCTCAAGTATCCGTGGGCATGATTATACGATATGCATCACACAATCTCAGATTCATCCAACCAACACAAAGTACTTCAAAGAGTGCCCCAAAGTTTCTACTGGAGAGTCAAGAACGTGTGCCAACCCCTATGCATAGGTTCCCAATGTCATGAAACCCGCAAGTTGATCACCAAAACATACATCAAGTGGCACATGATATCCCATTGTCACCACAGATAATCACGGCAAGACATAATCAAGTGTTCTCATAAAAGACTCAATCCGATAAGATAACTTCAAAGGGGAAACTCAATTCATCACAAGAGAGTAGAAGGGGAGAAACATCATAAGATCCAACTACAATAGCAAACCTCGGGATACATCAAGATCGTGCCATAGAGGGAACACGAGAGAGAACACGAGAGAGAGAGATCAAACACATAGCTACTGGTACATACCCTCAGCCCCGAGGGTGAACTACTCCCTCCTCGTCATGGATAGCACCGGGATGATGAAGATGGCCACCAGTGATGGGATCCCCCTCCGGCAGGGCGCCGAAAAGGGCTCCCGAGAGGTTTTCGGTGGCTACAGAGGCTTGCAGCGGCGGAACTCCCGATCTATCTTCTGTTCTGGAAGTTTTAGGGTACATAGGTATATATGGGTGAAAGGAGTACGTCGGTGGAGCTACGGGGGCCCCACGAGGCAGGGAGGCGCGCCCCCACCCTCGTGAGCACCTCCCGTATCTTCTGACGTGGGATCCAAGTCCATCAGGTGGGTTTCCTTCCAAAAATAACTTCTCTAGTTGATTTCGTTCCGTTTTGACTCCATCTGATATTCCTTTTCCTCGAAACACTGAAATAGGCATAAAACATCAAATCTGGGCTGGGCCTCCGGTTAATAGGTTAGTCCCAAAAATAATATAAAAGTGGATAATAAAGCCCAATATTGCCTAAAACAGTAGATAAAGTAGCATGGAGCAATCAAAAATTATAGATATGTTGGAGACGTATCAAGCATCCCCAAGCTTAATTCCTGCTCATCCTCGAGTAGGTAAATGATAAAAAAGAATTTTGATGCGGAGTGATACTTTGGCATAATTTCAATGTAAATCTTCTTACTTGTGATATGAATATTCAGATCCGAAAGATTCAAGACAAAAGTTCATATTGATATAAAAAATAATAATACTTCAAGCATACTAATCAAAGTAATTATGTCTTCTCAAAATAACATGGCAAAAGAAAGTTCATCCCTACAAAATCATATAGTTAGGCTATGCTTCATTTTCGTCACACAAAGATGTTCCCAACTTCTATACCCCCGATGACAAGCCAAGCAATTGTTTCATACTTAAATAATCTCAAACTTTTTCAACCTTCACGCAATACATGAGCGTGAGCCATGGATATAGCACTATGGGTGGAATAGAATATGATGATGGGGATTGTGTGGAGAAGAGAAAAAGGGAGAAAGTCTCACATTGACGAGGATAATCAACGGGCTATGGAGATGCCCATTAATTGATGTCAACATGAGGAGTAGGTATTGCCATGCAACGGATGCGCTAGAGCTATGAATGCTCAACAAAAGAAAACTAGTGGGTGTGCATCCAACTCGCTTGCTCATGAAGACCTAGGGCATTTGAGGAATCCCATCGTAGGAATATACAAGCCAAGTTCTATAATGAAAAATTCCCACTAATTTAAAAAGACAACTTATGAGACTCACTACATGAAGAAGAAGGTGCTACTTTGAAGCACAATATATGAGACTCACTATATGAAGAACAAGGTGCTACTTTGAAGCACAAGTGCGGAAAAAGAGATAGTAGCATTGCCCTTTTTATTTATTTTCTTTTTTTGGGCCTCTCTTTTTTTGGCCTTTCTTTTGTTTTTTGGGCAATGCTCTAATAATGATGATCATCACACTTCTATTGATTACAACATAAGGATTACAACTCGAAACTTAGAACAAGATATGACTCTATATGAATGACTCCGGCGGTGTACCGGGATGGTGCAATGAATCAAGAGTGACATGTATGAAAAATAATGCATGGTGGCTTTGCCACAAATATGATATCAACTACATGATCATGCAATGGCAATATGACAAAAGTAATGTTTGTCATGACTATGATGATGGAAGTTGCATGGCAATATATCTCGGAATGGCTATGGAAATGCCATGATAGGTAGGTATGGTGGCTGTTTTGAGGAAGATATAAGGAGGTTTATGTGTGATAGAGTCTATCATATCACGGGGTTTGGATGCATCGGCGAAGTTTGCACCAACTCTCAAGGTGAGAAAGGGCAATGCACGGTACCGAAGAGGCTAGCAAAGGCGGAAAGGTAAAAGTGCGTATAATCCATGGACTCAACATTAGTCAAAAGAACTCATATACTTATTGAAAAAATTTAGAAGTCATCAAAAATCAAGTACTACGCGCATGCTCCTAGGGGGATAGATTGGTAGGAAAAGACCATTGCTCGTCCCCGACCTCCACTCATAAGGATGCACAAGCCAGGTACACTTCATGTTCCAAATTTGTTACACAACTTTAACCATATGTGCATGCTACGGGACTTGCTAACTTCAACACAAGCATTTCTCAAATTCACAATTACTCAACTAGCACGACTTTGATATTATCACCTCCATATCTCAAAACAATTATCAAGCATCAAACTTATCTTAGTATTCAATTCACTCAAAAGAAAGTTTCACATACCTTGAATACCAAGTATATTAACATTAAGCAAATTACCATGCTATTTAAGACTCTCAAAATAATATAAGTGAAGTATGAGAGTTCATCTATTTCTTCAAAATAAAACTACCACCATTCTCTAAAAGATATAAGTGATGCACTAGAGCAAATGACAAACTACTCCGAAGGATATAAGTGAAGATCAATGAGTAGTCGAATAATTATGCAACTATGTGAAGACTATCTCATTAAATAATTTCAGATCTTGATACTTTATTCAAACAGCAAGCAAAGCTAAAGAAAACTACATTGCAAGGATAGCACAACTCAAGTGAAGAAGCAAAAACTTAGGCTCAACCGATACTAACCGATAGTTCTTGAAGAAGAAAGGTGGGATGCCTACCGGGGCATCCCCAAGATTAGATGCTTGAGACTTCTTGAAATATTATGTTGGGGTGCCTTGGGAATCCCCAAGCTTGAGCTTTTGTGTCTCATTAATTCCTCTCATATCATGGTTTCTCTTTTTATCAAAAGCTTCATTCACAACAAACTCAGCAAGAACTCGTGAGATAGGTTAGTATAAACCAATGCAAAACCTTATCATTTTCTACTGTAAAAAATCACTAAAATTATTATTCCACATTGAATACTAATCTCCTCTGCATATTTAATAGTCCTATCCTCAAATAGAATCATTGAACAAGCAAACATATGCAAACAATGCAAACATAACAGCAATCTGTCAAAACAGTACAGTCTGTAAAGAATGCAAGAGTATCAATACTTCCCTGACTCCAAAAATTGTGAACTAAAATTCCCACTGTAATAAATTTATCAGAGCTCAATATGCAAAAAGATTCAACATTATACCGCTCTCTGACTTTTCTAGGGATTTTTTGCAACAGCGGTAAACTTTCTGTTTTCAAACAGCAACATGTATACTAGCAAAATAAGCATGGCAAAGGCTATCCTTGACTTATTTATTGAAACTAAAGATGCAAAACATTATTCTAACTAACAGAAAGCAAAAACTAACAAAATAAAATGACGCTCCAAGCAAAACACATATCATGTGGTTAATAAAAATATAGCTCCAAGTAAAGTTACCGATGAACGAAGACGAAAGAGGGGATGCCATCCGGGGGCATCCCCAAGCTTAGGCTTTTGGATACTCTTGAATATTACCTTGGGGTGCCTTGGGCATCCCCAAACTTAGGCTCTTGCCACTCCTTATTCCGTAGTCCATCGAATCTTTACCCAAAACTTGAAAACTTCACAACACAAAACTCAACAGAAAACTCGTAAGCTCCGTTAGTATAAGAAAATAAAACCACCATTTAGTTACTGTAATGAACTCATTATAAATTCATATTGGTGTAATATCTACTGTACTTCAACTTATCTATGGTTCATACCCTCCGATACTACTCATAGATTCATCAAAATAAGCAAACAACACATAGAAAACAGAATCTGTCAAAAACAGAACAGTCTGTAATAATCTGTATCAAACGTATACTTCTGGAACTCCAAAAATCCTACAAAATTAGGACGTCCTAAGAAATTCGTGTACAAATCCAGAGAAAAAAGAATCAGATCAGAAGCACGTTTCTGTGAATTAACAAAACTAATTTACTGGGTGCAAAAGTTTCTGATTTTCAGCAGGATCAACACAACTATCACCGTAAGCTATCCTAAAGGTCTTACTTGGAACTTTATTGAAACAAAAGATATAAAACATGATTACTACAGTAGCATAATCATGTGGACACACAAAAACAGTAAGGATAAATATTGGGTTGTCTCCCAACAAGCGCTTTTCTTTAATGCCTTTTTAGCTAGGCATGATGATGACAATGATGCTCACATAAAAGATAAGAATTGAAAGACAACGGGAGCATCATGAAGCATATGACTAGCACATTTAAGTCTAACCCACTTCCTATGCATAGGGATTTTGTGAGCAAACAACTTATGGAAACAATAATCAACTAGCATGGGAAGGTAAAATAAGCATAGCTTCAAGATTTTAAGCACATAGAGAGGAAACTTGACATTATTGCAATTACTACAAGCATATATTCCTCCCTCATAATAATTTTCAGTAGCATCATGAATGAATTCAACAATATAACCAGCACCTAAAGCATTATTTTCATGATCTACAAGCATAGAAAATTTACTACTCTCCACATAAGCAAAATTCTTCTCATGAATAGTAGTGGGAGCAAACTCAACAAAATAACTATCATGTGATTGAAAATTAAGATCAAGATGACAAGTTACATGGTTATCATTATTCTTTATAGCGTACGTGTCATCACAATAATCATCATAGATAGGAGGCATGCTTTCATCATAGTAAATTTGCTCATCAAAGCTTGGGGGACAAAAAAATATCATCTTCATCAAACATAGCTTCCCCAAGCTTGTGGCTTTGCATATCATTAGCATCATGGATATTCAAGGAATTCATACCAACAACATTGCAATCATGCTCATCATTCAAAGATTTAGTGCCAAACATTTTAATGCATTCTTCTTCTAACACTTGGGCACAATTTTCGTTTCCATCATACTCATGAAAGATATTAAAAAGATGAAGTGTATGAGACAAACTTAATTCCATTTTTTTGTAATTTTCTTTTATAGACTAACTAGTGCTAAAACAAGAAACAAAAAGATTCGATTGCAAGATCTAAAGATATACCTTCAAGCGCTAACCTCCCCGGCAACGGCGCCAGAAAAGAGCTTGATGTCTACTACACAACCTTCTTCTTGTAGACGTTGTTGGGCCTGCAAGTGCACAGGTTTGTAGGACAGTAGCAAATTTCCCTCAAGTGGATGACCTAAGGTTTATCAATCCGTAGGAGGCGTAGGATGAACATTGTCTCTCTCAAACAACCCTGCAACCAAATAACAAAGAGTCTCTTGTGTCCCCAACACACCCAATACAATGGTAAATTGTATAGGTGCACTAGTTCGGCGAAGAGATGGTGATACAAGTGCAAAATAGATAGTAGATATAGGTTTTTGTAATCTCAAATAATAAAAACAGCAAGGTAACTAATGATAAAAGTGAGCGTAAACGGTATTGCAATGATAGGAAACAAGGCCTAGGGTTCATACTTTCACTAGTGCAAGTTCTCTCAACAATAATAACATAAATAGATCATATAACAAGCCCTCAACATGCAACAAAGAGTCACTCCGAAGCCACTAAGAGCGGAGAACAAACGTAGAGATTATGGTAGGGTACGAAACCACCTCAAAGTTATTCTTTCGGATCAATCTATAAAAGAGTTCGTACTAGAATAACACCTTAAGACACAAATCAACCAAAACCCTAATGTCACCAAGATACTCCATTGTCACCTCAAGTATCCGTGGGCATGATTATACGATATGCATCACACAATCTCAGATTCATCCAACCAACACAAAGTACTTCAAAGAGTGCCCCAAAGTTTCTACCGGAGAGTCAAGAACGTGTGCCAACCCCTATGCATAGGTTCCCAATGTCACGAAACCCGCAAGTTGATCACCAAAACATACATCAAGTGGCACATGATATCCCATTGTCACCACAGGTAATCATGGCAAGACATACATCAAGTGTTCTCATAAAAGACTCAATCCGATAAGATAACTTCAAAGGGGAAACTCAATTCATCACAAAAGAATAGAGGGGGAGAAACATCATAAGATCCAACTACAATAGCAAAGCTCGGGATACATCAAGATCGTGCCATAGAGGGAACACGAGAGAGAACACGAGAGAGAGAGATCAAACACATAGCTACTGGTACATACCCTCAGCCCTGAGGGTGAACTACTCCCTCCTCGTCATGGATAGCGCCGGGAAGATGAAGATGGCCACCGGTGATGGGATCCCCCTTCGGCAGGGCGCCGGAAAGGGCTCCCGAGAGGTTTTTGGTGGCTACAGAGGCTTGCGGCGGCGGAACTCCCGATCTATCTTCTGTTCTGGAAGTTTTAGGGTACGTAGGTATATATGGGTGAAAGGAGTACGTCGGTGGAGCTACGGGGGCCCACGAGGCAGGGGGGTGCGCCCTAGGGGGGTGGGCGCGCCCCCCACCCTCATGAGCACCTCCCGTATCTTCTAACGTGGGGTCCAAGTCCATCAGGTGGGTTTCCTTCCAAAAATAACTTCTCTAGTTGATTTCGTTTCGTTTTGACTCCGTTTGATATTCCTTTTCCTCGAAACACTGAAATACACATAAAACAGCAAATCTGGGCTGGGCCTCCGGTTAATAGGTTAGTCCCAAAAATAATATAAAAGTGGATAATAAAGCCCAATATTGCCTAAAACAGTAGATAAAGTAGCATGGAGCAATCAAAAATTATAGATACGTTGGAGACGTATCACTGCCTGATGCGGTGCAGGTCACCCGCGGCCGGGGGGCGGTCGCGAGTGCCCTAGAAGTTGGCGATGAAGAGGCTGTGCATCTCGTCCCAGGAGGAGATCGAGCCGGGAGGTAGGTTCAGGAGCCACGAGCGGGCACCATCCTTGAGTGCCGTGGGAAACCAATTCGCCATGACTTTCTCGTCGTTGTTGGCCGCCTTGATGCT
Source organism: Triticum aestivum (assembly GCF_018294505.1). NCBI lineage: Eukaryota > Viridiplantae > Streptophyta > Magnoliopsida > Poales > Poaceae > Triticum > Triticum aestivum. The sequence goes on along the minus strand of NC_057810.1, from coordinate 266,295,038 downwards.
CAGCTCGTAGAGCTGAAAGAATTCCGCGGGGTCGGGGGTGCCATCATAGTGAGGAGGCAGGTCCGGCTTGAACTTGCCCGGCCAGGCAACGCTACGCAGCTCAGGGGTGAAGGCGCGGCAGCCTGCTGTGGTCACCAGGCCCTTTGCTGACATAGAGCTTGCTCTTGATGGTACCTACACACCGCTGCCATAGGCAGTATGCGGTCTTGTCCTGCCGGTGCAGGGAGCATGGGGGCGCCTTCTTGAGGCCGAGGGATTTCTTGACAGCTTCCTTCTTCTCGCGCGGGCACCGAATGCGGTGGGTCACGCCCAGGGGCCACACGCCTTGGCACAGTCTTGGGCCAGAGGTGGTGGAGGCGCTCCATGAGCCACGTCACCCGTACCTGGCGGAGGGTGAGGCAACGAGAGGGACGGCGCGGGAGAGCCCCCTGCGGTGCTGATGAGCTCGGTGATGCGAGTGAGCCATACCTCGTAGAGGTCGTCGATGGGGCGGTAACGCAGAAGCTCGCGCGCCATAAGCAGCGCGGCCTGCACGTCCATGGGGGCGCAACGAGCGTGGGACGACGAACCGGCTGGGGTCAGCGACGGAGTGGCGGTGTGGCCGTCCCGCCGCACCAAGGGGTGCAGCGAGGATGCTTGCTGCTTGTTCCCCGCCGGGCCGGTGGCGGCATTGGCAGCAGGCAACGGAGAATGATAGGGAGGTCCACCGATAGGAGCCGTCTGGGCGACGCGCGCTGCGAGAGCGGCATGAAGCTCAGCACGGGCTCAGCAGGCGTCGGACATGGATGCGACGAAGCGATGGGACGCGGATCAGCAAAAGGAAGACTTCGGCGCACCCCTACCTGGCGCGCCAAATATCGGATTAATGGTTTCGGCAAAACCCTTGAGGTTCGAACACTGGGGTGCGCACGAAGATTTCCCCCTACCGAATCTCATCCTCAGCCTCGCCGCGATCTCTAAGCTTAGCTCGATGAACTCACAACACAAGAGACACAAGGTTTATACTGGTTCGGGCCGCCGTTGTGGTGTAATACCCTACTCCAGTGTGGTGGTGGTGGATTGCCTCTTGGGCTGATGATGAACACTACAAGGGAAGAACAACCTCCTGAGGACAGGTGTTCTTGTGCTTGGTGGATGTGTGTGGGTGAGGATGGCTCAAGATGAGTGGAGGTCGAGATGAGTTCCCGATCCGTTTTCTTACTATGGTGGCTAGTCCTATTTATAGAGGCCCTGGTCCTCTCCCCAAATATTGAGCGGGAAGGGATCCAACAACGACCAATTTGAAAGGTGACAGCTAGTACAAGCTATCCTGACTAAAGGTGGTCTTCGCCTGTCAAAGGCGCTGGTGGTGATGCCATCTTGGGCTCTAGGATGACCTCCATCCTGCCGTCCTGCTGGTCTTGGTCTTGTTGCACTGATATGGAAACCTTTGCCTGATGCCTCGGTACTCCGCGCCTGCGCTTGCCCCCTTAGCACCAAAGGGGAAATGAGGACATTGTGCGTGCTGGCGCCCACCGGGCCTTGGTCGTCATGGCTTGCATCACGGGAACCTCATGAGGTACCCCTTGCCTTGATCTCTCTGCCCCCTCGTGAGCCTGCCTGGTGAGGCCGCTCCCGAGGAGGCCTTGTGTCATCCGCCTCGCGAGGCTTGGCCCCTTGCGAGGGTCTTGAGTGTTTGGCTGACGAAGACTGGCCGTATTGGGCCGCTGGTGGAGCCACGCCGTGGGCTGCAGGCAGGCAAGTCTGGGGACCCCCATTCCCAGAACACCGACAGCTCCATTCTATGAGATTGCAACTCAATCACATTCTAAGCAATCTCTACATCTCCAAGTCTCTACAATATGGTGGTTGAAGACAAGGAAGCATGAATCCTTTCTATATATCCTTTGACAAGTTCTATATATCAAATTTCATTTGGCATCAAACTTCATGATTGTCATTTTGGATACACAAGTGCTCTTACTTGCAAAACTAACCCATGTAAGAAGATGAACTCAAACTACAAGCGGTGCTCCCAACTCTTGATGAACTACATCAACCTTGAGCATCCTACACAATTTCAACTACATGATCAAGATCAACACCACCACCAAGGTATGTCATTCCATCTTAGAGAAGCTTTACCCCAAGACATGGGTCAAAGCAACTCAACAAGATAAGAATACATCAAAATGCTTAAATGAAAAATGGCAACCCCATTTCGAGCTTAAATGATGAGTATGACCTATGATCAAGTGTCTTCACTTGACTCCTAAGTCAATATAGTCTAACAGAGGTGACTTTGTCGCCGACTAATTCTAGATGAAGTTCTCTAGTGTTTCTCAGTGTTCTTGCATTTATCTCTTGCATGTTTGTTTCCGCTTTAAAAAAACTTCATCTAGATTTCTTCTCTTTTATTTTCTGCAACTCCCTGCATTTAATTCATTGTAAATCCTTTACCTAATTCCCTGCAAATCTCTGTGAGATCCTATTTGCCTAGTGAGCTGAGATGACAAAATCTTTCTTTGTGATGAACTCGGCCTCACCATTCTTTTCTTTTCGGCCAGACCAAAACAACTCGGTGTTACAAAAGAAAAGGACTCGGTGTTATCGATTTCCTAACTCTCGAAACATTTTGCCATTTGTATCCTACATTTCGAATCCAGCTCCACTCGATGATTCTTATCCTCTACCCTCATCACATTCTAATGTTGCTTTGTCATGTGACTCAAGGACCAAACCTATTTGACTTATGCTCCAGAAGATCCCTTCTTGGAAATTGATGTCAAAGGGGGAGAGACAGATCACATCAAAGCTTGATCACATATATGGTAGAGAGAGAGAGACATCATAGCTTTCCCAGATGCTTGGTATTCAAAGAGGAGAGAAGCCACATGTCTTTAAGAAGGGAAAGACATGTTAGTTGAAGATATTTCTTTGTGTCTTTTGTTCTGTTTTTCATTTGCTCTAATTTTCTATCATCCTATCTTCTCCCATTATCCAATGTCAGATTTAGGGGGGAGAAAGACATCTAAGGGAAGAAAATCTTTGGAATTCATTGCATATTTTTATCCTTGGGGACATATCTATATCCAACTAGAGTACTAAGTGCTCACTCACTACATGTCATCCCAGTCTTGGTACTTTTGTGGTTTCCTGTTTGTCGGGGATATACCCCGCGGTATGACCCGGCCGGATGTATAACCCGGCCGGACTTGGCGACTCACTAATGACCCGCCCTGACTGGACAACTCACTAAGTGACTCGCCCGAGCCTAGCGACTTATGGGTGACCTGGCAAGCGGATCATAGGAGCGACAAGACCCGGGGGCCCAAGAGGCTCAAGGCCCAGAAGGCCGGCTTACGTTATGATAGGTCGGCTTAAAAGGAAGAAAGCAAGACCCGGACTTGTATTCAACTTGTAAGAAAAGATAGACTAGTCCTAGTCCTACTAGGACTCCACATGTAACCCGCCCCTCTAAGTTATTTAAGGAGGGGCAGGGCTCCCCAAAGAGGGACAAGCAGCAAGAAACAATATCTAGGGCTAGATACAAAGGGGGAGCCGACTTATGCGGCGACTCCCTCATGAGCATAATGAGACCTAGCCTCAAACAGCATGTAGGGCTATTACCGGATGATGTTTCCCGGGGCCCGAAGCTGTCTAAACCCTTGTCTTGCGTGTTGATCCGTCCTGCATCTCTCGTCCCACTCAACCCCTCTCAAGCTAGCACATAGATGCGTTGGCCTCGCGACTAAGTCCTGACACTAAGGATATCTGCCGTGACAAATCCACGACAGTTAGCGCCCACCGTGGGGCTGGCGCACGGTGGTGTTGAGTTCTTGGAGGGATCTTTCACAAGGACCGATAAGTTTGCAAAATAGCATGTTTGGAAGGATCTGTGTAAGTTTTTGCGTCCATTGTTTTTAGATCTTTCCGATCGCAAAACAACCGAAGGAAATCCACAGTTATTGGAAGCGGTCCACTGTTATGTTCGTACAAACGATGTATACTAGCACATCGATTAGTGCACTTCACGTCAAGAGAGAAAAGTCATAATTGGTGGCAATCAGGAAAGTGAATCGGACAGCCATCACATCAAGGCGTGTACTAATCCCAACACAGAGATCAAAGACTACTACAGATACAAGATCAGATCAACGTGGGTCTCCAGACCAGCGATGACCCGGGCACGGATTGATCAAACCAACCACGATGTGGAGGAAGACCCGGATTGGACTCGGACTCTCACATCTGCACGGTCTCCGTCTCTGCTACTGCTGCAGCTGCGCCTCGACCCGCTCGGCACCCGCGACTTTTGCTCCGCCCTCGGCTCTGCTTCGGATGGCCGTGAGTCGCCGCAGTTTCGGAGTGCCTTGGCCTCGCCTGACGGCCTCAATCACAGCTGGGCCCCTTCCTTCTCTGAGCCGCCGGCGCGCGCCATTCTGACCACGAGCCGGCCTCGAGTCACCGTCGATGCAGGCTGCCACTGCGCCCTCACCTTTAGGAGTTCTCCGACTCACCAGCTCTCCGCCGTCGGAGGGCTGCCTCTGAGCCACCGAGAAGTTTACTCCCCTACCGCTCGCCTCGGGACGCCTTGTCCATGGTCCGCCGCGAGCCATTGGTTTCGAGCCATCCGTGTTTCCATTGAGCCGCCGTTCCGGGCAATCGCCACCCCGCGCTGAGTCACCCGACCGGGTGCCCCGGGTCTCCGCTCCTCCGCTGCCATCCCACGCTAAGTCACCGGACCGGGTGCTCCGGGTCTCCGCTCCTCCGCTGCCGTCCTGCGCTAAGTCGATGGACCGGGTGCCCCGGGTCTCCGCTCCTCCGCTGCCGTCCCGCGCTGAGTCGCCGACCAGCTCTCTGTTCCTCTACTGGCCGCGGATTACGCGCCCACCTGCCCAAGCCGCCTTCACCTTGCCGTGATGTTGCAGACCAAACCTGCCTCTGCCAGTGTCGCCTCTGCGGTTCGCGGTAAGCCATCACACCAGGCTCCCGTGCACCGTCGCATCACGCTTTCGTCGAACCGCCACGGCCAAAATTGAGATCATGCAAAAAGGAAGTACTGTATAATTCTTTGGAAGAGCACGAAACAGTGATCAGCAAAATCATTGAGCCACCGCTGGAGAGTGGCCGTTGCCGCCTGCCAAGTCATTGCAGTTGCTCCACATGCAACGGTCTAAATCTGAAGTGACCCGAAACGCCACTACCAAAATCAGTTCGATGCAACAAAGTTGCCATCACCGCAGAGTCGCTGTTGTGCTCTCCATGACACTGCCACCTGAAGATGGTTCTTTGGCATCATCTGTTCCCTCTGTCAACTTTGTCAAGGCCGAACCAAAAATCAAATGGTGATTGTTCTGATGATGAACCGACAAAACAGCCAAAGGATAGTTATAAATGATGAAGAAGCATCCACAGATGGTACGGGGAGAAAAGTTTGGAGCACCACGATTTTTATTCAATGGTTCAACTGACTATTCTGAAAATGGAACTCAAAATCTGTCTCATCACCATTGTTGTCAACCATCAACGCTGCCGGCCGGACACCGACGAGCCGCCACTACACGGTTACGGCCGTCGCATACCTTGCACCGTCACATGACCCGCTTCGCCGGTTCAACCTCGCTTTGCCACGGCCCACTGCCGAACAGCCGCTGCTGTGACCCGCCGCCGGTGAGCCGCCGATGTTATGACGGAGTTGCTCCCAAACAGCGGTCACTTCCGAAGATGCGAGTGTTGGGGAACGTTGCAGAAAATTAAAATTTTTCCTACGGTTTCACCAAGATCCATCTATGAGTTCATCTAAGCAATGAGTCTAGGGAGAGAGTTTGCATCTACATACCACTTGTAGATCGCGTGCGGAAGCTTGCAAGGTGATGATGTAGTCGTACTCGACGTGATCCAAATCACCGATGACCTGCGCCGAACGGACGGCACCTCCGCGTTCAACACACGTACGGAACAGCCACGTCTCCTCCTTCTTGATCCAGCAAGGAAGGGAGGAGAGGTTGAGGGAGATGGCACCAGCAGCAGCACGACGGCGTGGTGTTGGTGGAGCTGCAGTACTCCGGCAGAGCTTCGCTAAGCGCTATGGAGTTGGAGGAGGTGTTGGGGAGGGAGAAGGAGGCAACCAAAGGCCAGGGCTCAAGGTATGAAGTCCCTCCTCCTCCCCCACTATATATAGGGGTGCCAAGGGGGGGTGGCCGGCCCTAGTAGATGAGATCTACTAGGGGGGGCGGCGGCCTAGGGAGGTTTCCCTCCCCCCCAAGGCACCTAGGGGTGCCTTCCACCACTAGGACTCCTCCTAGGGGGAAACCCTAGGCGCATGGGCCTATAGGGGCTGGTGCCCTTGGCCCAAGATGGCCAAGGCGCACCCCCTACAGCCCATGTGGCCCCCCGGGACAGGTGGCCCCACCCGGTGGACCCCCGGGACCCCTCCGGTGGTCCCGGTACAATACCGATAACCCCGAAACTTGTCCCGGTGCCCGAAATAGCACTTCCTATATATAAATCTTTACCTCCGGACCATTCCGGAACTCCTCGTGACGTCCGGGATCTCATCCGGGACTCCGAACAACATTCGGGTTACTGCATATACATATCCCTACAACCCTAGCGTGACTGAACCTTAAGTGTGTAGACCCTACGGGTTCGGGAGACATGTAGACATGACCGAGACTCTCTTAGTCAATAACCATCAGCGGGATCTGGATACCCATGATGGCTCCCACATGCTCCTCGATGTTGTCATCGGATGAACCACTATGTCGAGGATTCGATCAAACCCTGTATGCAATTCCCTTTGTCAATCGGTACGTTACTTGCCCGAGACTTGATCGTCGGTATCCCAATACCTTGTTCAGTCTCGTTACCGGCAAGTCACTTTACTCGTACCGTAATGCATGATCCCGTGTCCAACACCTTGGTCACTTTGAGCTCATTATGATGATGCATTACCGAGTGGGCCCAGAGATACCTCTCCGTCATACGGAGTGACAAATCCCAGTCTCGATCCGTGTCAACCCAACAGCTACTTTCGGAGATACCTGTAATGTACCTTTATGGTCACCCAGTTACGTTGTGACGTTTGGTACACCCAAGGCATTCTTACGGTATCCGGGAGTTACACGATCTCATGGTCGAAGGAAGAGATACTTGACACTTACAAAGCTCTAGCAAAACGAACTACACGATCTTTTATGCTATGCTTAGGATTGGGTCTTGTCCATCACATCATTCTCCTAATGATGTGATCCCGTTATCAACTACATCCAATGTCCATAGTCAGGAAACCATGACTATCTGTTGATCACAACGAGCTGGTCAACTAGAGGCTTACCAGGGACACAGTGTGGTCTAAGTATTCACACGTGTATTACGATTTCCGGATAATACAGTTATAGCATGAATACAAGACAATTATCATGAACAATGAAATATAATAATACTTTTATTATTGCCTCTAGGGCATATTTCCAACAGTCTCCCACTTGCACTAGAGTCACTAATCTAGTTACATTGTGATGAATCGAACACCCATAGAGTTCTGGTGTTGATCATGTTTTGCACGCGAGAGAGGTTTAGTCAGCGGATCTGCGACATTCAGATCCGTGTGCACTTTGCAAATCTCTATGTCTCCATCTTGAACATTTTCACGGATGGAGTTGAAACGACGCTTGATGTGCCTGGTCTTCTTGTGAAACCTGGGCTCCTTTGCGAGGGCAATAGCTCCAGTGTTGTCACAGAAGAGTTTGATCGGCCCCGACGCATTGGGTATGACTCCTAGGTCGGTGATGAACTCCTTCACCCAAATCGCTTCATGTGCTGCCTCCGAGGCTGCCATGTATTCCGCTTCACACGTAGATCCCGCCACGACGCTCTGCTTGCAGCTGCACCAGCTTACTGCTCCACCATTCAACATATACACGTATCCGGTTTGTGACTTAGAGTCATCCGGATCTGAGTCGAAGCTAGCGTCGACGTAACCCTTTACGACGAGCTCTTCGTCTCCTCCATAAACGAGAAACATGTCCTTTGTCCTTTTCAGGTACTTCAGGATATTCTTGACCGCTGTCCAGTGTTCCTTGCCGGGATTACTTTGGTATCTTGCTACCAAACTTACGGCGAGGTTTACATCGGGTCTGGTACACAGCATGGCATACATAATAGATCCTATGGCTGAAGCATAGGGGATGACACTCATCTCTTCTTTATCTTTTGCCGTGGTCGGTGACTGAGCTGAGCTCAGTCTCATACCTTGTAACATAGGCAAGAACCCCTTCTTGGACTGATCCATTCTGAATCTCTTCAAAATCTTATCAAGGTATGTACTTTGTGAAAGACCTATGAGGCGTCTCGATCTATCTCTATAGATCTTGATGCCTAATATATAAGCAGCTTCTCCAAGGTCCTTCATTGAAAAACACTTATTCAAGTAGGCCTTAATGCTGTCCAGAAATTCTATATCATTTCCCATCAGGAGTATGTCATCTACATATAATATGAGAAATGCTACAGAGCTCCCACTCACTTTCTTGTAAACGCAGGCTTCTCCATAAGTCTGCATAAACCCAAACGCTTTGATCATCTCATCAAAGCGAATGTTCCAACTCCGAGATGCTTGCACCAGTCCATAAATGGATCGCTGGAGCTTGCATACTTTGTTAGCGTTCTGAGGATCGACAAAACCTTCCGGCTGCATCATATACAGTTCTTCCTTAAGATGCCCGTTAAGGAATGCTGTTTTGACGTCCATCTGCCATATCTCATAATCATAGTATGCGGCAATTGCTAACATGATTCGGACGGACTTTAGCTTCGCTACGGGAGAGAATGTCTCGTCGTAGTCAATCCCTTGAACCTGTCGATAACCCTTAGCGACAAGTCGAGCTTTATAGATGGTAACATTACCATCCGCGTCCGTCTTCTTCTTAAAGATCCATTTGTTTTCTATCGCTCGCCGATCATCGGGCAAGTCTGTCAAAGTCCATACTTTGTTTTCATACATGGATTCTATCTCGGATTTCATGGCTTCAAGCCATTTGTTGGAATCCGGGCCCGTCATTGCTTCTTCATAGTTCGAAGGTTCATTGTTGTCTAACAACATGATTTCCAGGACAGGGTTGCCGTACCACTCTGGTGCGGAACGTGTCCTTGTTGACCTACGAAGTTCAGTAGTAACTTGATCCGAAGTACCTTGATCATTATCATGGTTTTCCTCTTCAGTTGGTGTGGGCATCACAGGAATGGTTTCCTGTGCTGTGTCACCATCCCGCTCAAGAGGTAGTACTTCATCGAGTTCTACTTTCCTCCCACTTACTTCTTTCGAGAGAAACTCTTTTTCCAGAAAGCATCCGTTCTTGGCAACAAAGATCTTGCCTTCGGATCTTAAGTAGAAGGTATACCCTATAGTTTCCTTAGGGTATCCTATGAATACGCATTTTTCCGACTTGGGTTCGAGCTTTTCAGGTTGAAGTTTCTTGACATAAGCTTCGCATCCCCAAACTTTTAGAAACGACAGCTTAGGTTTCTTTCCAAACCATAATTCATACGGTGTCGTCTCAACGGATTTAGACGGTGCCCTATTTAAAGTGAATGTAGCTGTCTCTAGAGCGTATCCCCAAAATGATAGCGGTAAATCGGTAAGAGACATCATAGACCGCACCATATCCAATAGAGTGCGATTACGACGTTCGGACACACCGTTTCGCTGAGGTGTTCCAGGCGGCGTGAGCTGTGAAACGATTCCACATTTCTTTAAGTGTGTACCAAATTCGTGACTCAAGTATTCTCCTCCACGATCTGATCGTAAGAATTTTATCTTTCGGTCACGTTGATTCTCCACCTCATTCTGAAATTCCTTGAACTTTTCAAAGGTCTCAGACTTGTGTTTCATTAAGTAGACATACCCATATCTACTCAAGTCATCTGTGAGAGTGAGAACATAACGATATCCTCCGCGAGCCTCAACGCTCATTGGACCGCACACATCGGTATGTATGATTTCCAACAAGTTGGTTGCTCGCTCCATTGTTCCGGAGAACGGAGTCTTGGTCATTTTACCTAAGAGGCATGGTTCGCACGTGTCAAACGATTCATAATCAAGAGACTCTAAAAGTCCATCGGCATGGAGCTTCTTCATGCGCTTGACACCAATGTGACCAAGGCGGCAGTGCCACAAGTATGTGGGACTATCGTTATCAACTTTAAATCTTTTGGCATCTACACTATGAACATGTGTAACATTACGCTCGAGATTCATTAAGAATAAACCATTGACCATCGGAGCATGACCATAAAACATATCTCTCATATAAATCGAACAACCATTATTCTCAGACTTAAATGAGTAGCCATCTCGTATTAAACGAGATCCAGATACAATGTTCATGCTCAAACTTGGCACTAAATAACAATTATTAAGGTTCAAAACTAATCCCGTAGGTAAATGTAGAGGCAGCGTGCCGACGGCGATCACATCGACTTTGGAACCATTCCCGACGCGCATCGTCACCTCGTCCTTTGCCAGTCTCCGTTTATTCCGCAGCTCCTGCTGTGAGTTACAAATATGAGCAACGGCACCGGTATCAAATACCCAGGAGTTACTACGATTACTGGTAAGGTACACATCAATCACATGTATATCAAATATACCTTTGGTGTTGCCGGCCTTCTTATCCGCTAAGTATTTGGGGCAGTTCCGCTTCCAGTGACCCTTCCCCTTGCAATAAAAGCACTCAGTCTCAGGCTTGGGTCCATTCTTTGACTTCTTCCCGGTAACTGGCTTACCAGGCGCGGCAACATCTTTGCCGTCCTTCTTGAAGTTCTTCTTACCCTTGCCCTTCTTGAACTTAGTGGTCTTATTGACCATCAACACTTGATGTTCTTTCTTGATTTCAGCCTCTGCTGACTTCAGCATCGAGAACAATTCAGGAATGGTCTTTTCCATTCCTTGCATGTTGTAGTTCATCACAAAGCTCTTGTAGCTTGGTGGGAGCGACTGGAGGATTCTGTCAATGACCGCCTCATCTGGGAGGTTAATGTTTAGCTGGGTCATACGGTTGTGCAACCCAGACATCTTCAGGATGTGCTCACTGACAGAACTGTTTTCCTCCATCTTACAACTGTAGAACTTGTCGGAGACATCATATCTCTCGACCCGGGCATGAGCTTGAAAAACTAGTTTCAGCTCTTCGAACATCTCATATGCTCCGTGATGCTCAAAACGCTTTTGGAGCCCCGGTTCTAAGCTGTAAAGCATGCCGCACTGAACGAGGGAGTAATCATCAGCGCGAGTTTGCCAAGCATTCATAATGTCTTGGTTCTCTGGGACGGGAGCGTCACCTAGCGGTCCTTCTAGGACATATTGTTTCCTGGCAGCTATGAGGATGATCCTCAGGTTCCGGACCCAGTCCGTATAGTTGCTGCCATCATCTTTCAGCTTGGTTTTCTCTAGGAACGCGTTGAAGTTCATGTTGACATTAGCGTTGGCCATTGATCTACAAGACATATTTGCAAAGGTTTTAGACTAAGTTCATGATAATAAAGTTCTAATCAAATTATGAACTCCCACTTAGATTGGACATCCCTTTAGTCATCTAAGTGTTACACGATCCGAGTCGACTAGCCCGTGTCCGATCATCACGTGAGACGGACTAGTCATCGTCGGTGAACATTTTCATGTTGATCGTATCTTCCATACGATTCGTGTTCGACCTTTCGGTCTCCGTGTTCCGAGGCCATGTCTGCACATGCTAGGCTCGTCAAGTTAACCCTAAGTGTTTTCGCTGTGTAAAACTGTCTTACACCCGTTGTATGTGAACGTAAGAATCCATCACACCCGATCATCACGTGGTGCTTAGAAACGACGAACTGTAGCAACGGTGCACAGTTAGGGGAGAACACTTCTTGAAATTTTATAAGGGATCATCTTATTTACTACCGTCGTTCTAAGTAAACAAGATGCATAATACATAATAAACATCACATGCAATTATATAGTTGTGACATGATATGGCCAATATCATATAGCTCCATTGATCTTCATCTTCGGGGCTCCATGATCATCTTGTCACCGGCTTGACACCATGATCTCCATCATCATGATCTCCATCATCGTGTCTTCATGAAGTTGTCACGCCAACGACTACTTCTACTTCTATGACTAACGTTTAGCAATAAAGTAAAGTAGTTTACATGACGTTATTCAATGACACGCAGGTCATACAAAAAATAATGACAACTCCTATGGCTCCTGCCGGTTGTCATACTCATCGACATGCAAGTCGTGAATCCTATTACAAAGAACATGATCTCATACATCACAATTCATCATTCATCACAACTTCTGGCCATATCACATCACATGATCAATCGCTGCAAAAACAAGTTAGACGTCCTCTAATTGTTGTTGCATCTTTTACGTGGTTGCAATTGGGTTCTAGCAAGAACGTTTTCTTACCTACGAATCACCACAACGTGATTTTGTCAACTTCTATTTACCCTTCATAAGGGCCCTGTTCATCGATTCCGCTCCAACTAAGGTGGGAGAGACAGACACCCGCCAGCCACCTTATGCAACTTGTGCATGTCAGTCGGTGGAACCGGTCTCACGTAAGTGTACGTGTAAGGTTGGTCCGGGCCGCTTCATCCCACAATACCGTTGAGCAAGAAAAGACTAGTAGAGGCAAGTAAGATGACAAAATCCACGCCCACAACAAAGTTGTGTTCTACTCGTGCAAAGAGAACTACGCATAGACCTAGCTCATGATGCCACTGTTGGGGAACGTTGCAGAAAATTAAAATTTTTCCTACGGTTTCACCAAGATCCATCTATGAGTTCATCTAAGCAACGAGTCTAGGGAGAGAGTTTGCATCTACATACCACTTGTAGATCGCGTGCGGAAGCTTGCAAGGTGATGATGTAGTCGTACTCGACGTGATCCAAATCACCGATGACCTGCGCCGAACGGACGGCACCTCCGCGTTCAACACACGTACGGAACAGCCACGTCTCCTCCTTCTTGATCCAGCAAGGAAGGGAGGAGAGGTTGAGGGAGATGGCACCAGCAGCAGCACGACGGCGTGGTGTTGGTGGAGCTGCAGTACTCCGGCAGAGCTTCGCTAAGCGCTATGGAGTTGGAGGAGGTGTTGGGGAGGGAGAAGGAGGCAACCAAAGGCCAGGGCTCAAGGTATGAAGTCCCTCCTCCTCCCCCACTATATATAGGGGTGCCAAGGGGGGGTGGCCGGCCCTAGTAGATGAGATCTACTAGGGGGGGCGGCGGCCTAGGGAGGTTTCCCTCCCCCCCAAGGCACCTAGGGGTGCCTTCCACCACTAGGACTCCTCCTAGGGGGAAACCCTAGGCGCATGGGCCTATAGGGGCTGGTGCCCTTGGCCCAAGATGGCCAAGGCGCACCCCCTACAGCCCATGTGGCCCCCCGGGACAGGTGGCCCCACCCGGTGGACCCCCGGGACCCCTCCGGTGGTCCCGGTACAATACCGATAACCCCGAAACTTGTCCCGGTGCCCGAAATAGCACTTCCTATATATAAATCTTTACCTCCGGACCATTCCGGAACTCCTCGTGACGTCCGGGATCTCATCCGGGACTCCGAACAACATTCGGGTTACTGCATATACATATCCCTACAACCCTAGCGTGACTGAACCTTAAGTGTGTAGACCCTACGGGTTCGGGAGACATGTAGACATGACCGAGACTCTCTTAGTCAATAACCATCAGCGGGATCTGGATACCCATGATGGCTCCCACATGCTCCTCGATGTTGTCATCGGATGAACCACTATGTCGAGGATTCGATCAAACCCTGTATGCAATTCCCTTTGTCAATCGGTACGTTACTTGCCCGAGACTTGATCGTCGGTATCCCAATACCTTGTTCAGTCTCGTTACCGGCAAGTCACTTTACTCGTACCGTAATGCATGATCCCGTGTCCAACACCTTGGTCACTTTGAGCTCATTATGATGATGCATTACCGAGTGGGCCCAGAGATACCTCTCCGTCATACGGAGTGACAAATCCCAGTCTCGATCCGTGTCAACCCAACAGCTACTTTCGGAGATACCTGTAATGTACCTTTATGGTCACCCAGTTACGTTGTGACGTTTGGTACACCCAAGGCATTCTTACGGTATCCGGGAGTTACACGATCTCATGGTCGAAGGAAGAGATACTTGACACTTACAAAGCTCTAGCAAAACGAACTACACGATCTTTTATGCTATGCTTAGGATTGGGTCTTGTCCATCACATCATTCTCCTAATGATGTGATCCCGTTATCAACTACATCCAATGTCCATAGTCAGGAAACCATGACTATCTGTTGATCACAACGAGCTGGTCAACTAGAGGCTTACCAGGGACACAGTGTGGTCTAAGTATTCACACGTGTATTACGATTTCCGGATAATACAGTTATAGCATGAATACAAGACAATTATCATGAACAATGAAATATAATAATACTTTTATTATTGCCTCTAGGGCATATTTCCAACAGCGAGACCGTGCTACATCGAGCCGTTTCCGCGGAGGCTTTCACCGCTGTACCAAGTTGCTTCGCGGCACCTCGGCTCCTTGCTCTACCCAGGGGTAGACCTCTTCCTTCGCTGTCGCATGAACCACCTCGTCTCTGTTTTATCTACAGTAGTATGGGGTTTGGTAAAAGAGACAAGTCCCCCCCCAAAGGGAAAAAGATGGGCAGGGTGCTATTGTTACTTTACCAATTAAAACAATGAGGAGATAAAATCTGCCCAGAGTCGCGTCAAAGGTGCCAGGCAATTTGACCTAGCACTGGGTTGCTGGATGTTGTTCATAAATCCAACTGTGGATTTATCTGCATGTTGAAACTTGGTCTGCTCCATCTCTGTCTGTCTGACAAAAAATGCCAGGTGATATCCATCTAAGTTTATTTTATTAAACATATTATTTTCATCAAAGAACAATTACTTTGGTCCATATACTTTTATGTGCAGCAAAGGTGGTGCCATGTTGTGCTTATGAAGTGTACGTCAGCACCATCACGCACCGGCATCTGTGCCCGTTTACTGATGGACCAGGTGTGCGCAAGTCGCCGCCCGTGCAACTTAATCTACAACAACCCGTCGGAGCCACATTGAGCCTCCCTTGCCGCTTTAAGCCGCCGGGATTATATTAAGTCGCCGGTCAGCCTGAGCCGGCGGAATTATACTGAGTCACTGGTCTGCCCTGAGTCGCCTCTGTCGCGATAAATGGATCATCCGTCATCTAAACAAATCAGGTGATATCCATCCGAGTTTGTTTTATTAGCACATGTTTTTTTCAAAGAACAAGTTTATCTTTTCCTTAGTCTGCAATATTGTTTATGCAGGGCAATTATTTATGACAAAAAGTGATATTATACCGCGTAGATGAAGGCATGCCAACATCTTTTGGCACAGGTGGTCGTCGTTACTCAACAGACTCCCGCACCGGCTTACAACGCCATGGCCGTCCCTCGCAACCACGCCGGCTTACAACAAGGAGGACAACTTACTCGTATGCACCGGTTCACAATGCCACGACCGGTTCATCTATCTGTGCCGCCTCAGATGTTGCGGTCGTCTTTACCGTCCGTCTCTTGCGGCCTGGTCTACATCAACGCACCAGGCCGCACCTGTATGCATGAGCTGTTATTGAGTATGAGCAAGTCACTGCTTGGGAAGCCCGGTTTTATTCCAACAAATTGGAGGCAAATTATCATGTATTATTAGCCGCCGTCTGCACTGGATGGCTCAATGGGCAGGCGCACAAGTCGCCGCACTACGGTTTGGTTAACTTCAAACAGCCAGTTGGAAGGAACCATTGGCCGAGTTGCTGACACGGTTCATATGGGATCATTTATAACCCGCCGCAGTCACCTCAACCTTCTGTGGATTCACATCGCGCTGTCAACGCCAATGATATACACCTTCTGCTATGGTCAAATATGGAGAATCTCAAGCCAACACTTCGAGTCATTTTGAGATTCAGGGGCTACAATGGTATGGCTCAGCAAAATTAGCCGGTTTCAATGAATTCAAGAACTCCGGGTCATTAAAGGGAAAGATAACCCGGCCCTAGAGGCTACTGCTTTATTGGCAAATATTTAAAGGCAGTCAGAAAAGTTTCCGGTTCAAAATGAAGATTCCGGTTTAAATACAGCTCAAGAGACATCTTTCTCTCGCAAAGCTTTGAAGCTCTCAAAACCGATTCAACATCCGGGTCAAGGTAAATTTGTCCCTTACAAAGCTTTGAGGATCTCAATATCCGGTTTAAGAATTTCCGGTTCAAAGGAATTAATCTCTCACAAGTTCGACATCTCAGACAAATTATTGGTTACCAAAGGGAACTTGCTGCCATGATGCATGGTTCAAAACATGGGTATCCTGCCTTACGGTTTATTTTATTATGGTCACTTGGGGGCTTCCTGTTCAAACATAGGTCGTATTCGAACCAAAGAGAACATAGCTGTCAATACCCTTTTGATTAGCACACTGTTGAACCTACTTGGGGGCTTCTTGATCGTATCCGAATCATAGCTCAACCCCTTTGGGAATCGACGTGGATCGTATTCGAATCAGCATCGTTAAACAACTTTTAAGGTCATTTGGGGGCTTCCTGTTCAAACATAGGTCGTATTTGAACCAAAGAGAACATAGCTGTCGATACCCACTTTGATCGGCAACGCCAACGCCACTGGGGGCTATATGATCGTATTCGAATCTTAGCTTAACCCCTTTGGAATGGTTTACTAATCGTATTCGAATCAGAAGCCTCAAAATTTTTATCTGTTTTTATACAATCGCAAGTATTTGAGTTGTCACAAATATCACATGTGCCGGCTTTTACAGACTTGAGTTATCAACTTCACTGTCCGGGTCACATAAGCCGGTGGTATCATTCAACGGATCATAGGGATCTTGTGATCTACTTGTGTGCAAGATAAGACTACATTTGGGTGGTTACCCGCCCTGGCTTTTGACGTTAAGTCGCCAGGGTATATGTTGTTTAAACTCTTTGCAGGATTTGCAGAAATATGACATATAAATGATTAAGTTCAAGCTCATTACCAAAGTTGATGCTTCAAAATGATTATTCCTTCTGGATTTTTCTCAAAGGCTATAAGCCGACGGGTTATAAAAAATCCGGCTTACAATGGAGGTGTATTCAATCGCCATCGGCCAAGAGCCGCCGGGTATTTAAACTCTGGATTTACTTATCAACAGATGAGGTATTCAAAGTCGCTTTGGCGCAATGGCTATTATTTTATTAATGGATATGATTTATTCTACAATGGAAGGAATAGTCCCGAGTCGCTGCAGGCTTACGACCCGGCACTTGGGGGCTACATTATTCAAATTGAGGTTACATCAAATATGCAAGTCTCATGTCACTGCAAGCATGCACCATGACACTTGGGGGCTAATGCAAAGTCATTTTTGTTCACCTCATTGAAGACCCGACTCATCACGTCGTAATGAGTCGGCCCTTGGGGCTACCAATTGCTCCTGTAAAAAATTCAAGGTACACAAGCATTAATCCATTATATTGAACGGTTCACTATTCAGTTGGTAGAGTACAAAGCTCTTAAACTTGTGGACGTGGGTTCAAGCCCTATGGTGGAGATTATATTATATGATGTTATTATCAATTATATACAAAGTCCCAGCTCAGTATTATCTTACTAAGCCGGCCCTTGGGGGCTACACATTGCTGTTCAAGTTTACATGGTTATATCTACAAAGTCCCTACTCATTATTGCATAATGACCCGACCCTTGGGGGCTACACTGGTTGAAGTTTTTTATGAGCATAAGGCAATTTCAAGTCCCAGGTTGCTACAAGCATGACAACCCGGCACTTGGGGGCTACATATATGGAGTATTCAGTTTTTACTAGTGACTGAGATGAACATGGATTTCTTCAAAGTGGCAGTAATTATATGGAAACAAGTCTCAAATCATCACCTTATTCTGTTCAAGACTTGGGGGCTATAGGTAATATGGATATAAGGGAGAAATATCTTCCAATTTTCAGTTTTGAGCAAACCATATTGACCCGGCATCACCAATCATTATGACCCTGTGTCTGCA
Source organism: Triticum aestivum (assembly GCF_018294505.1). Lineage (NCBI taxonomy): Eukaryota > Viridiplantae > Streptophyta > Magnoliopsida > Poales > Poaceae > Triticum > Triticum aestivum. The sequence continues at coordinate 266,276,945 of NC_057810.1, read as the reverse complement.
ACAATCATAACCCGGCGTCATCAATAATCATGAACCGGCATTGGCAACAATCATGAACCGGCATTGGAAACAATCATGACCAGGAATTATCAGTTTTTATAACCTGGTGATTTTGGAAATCAAAGATCGGCAAGTTCTATATTTCCAAACTGGCTGAATATCATATGAGTATTTCAAGACCAATATTTCTTAAGCCGGCACTTTGGAAGCCGACTCAAGTGGATTATTCTTCACAATATTTCTCTATGAGACACCAACGTCAGCAATTTGAGTATGAAGATGGTTTATTGACCCGGATTTTTTAGAAGGAGGAAATGACAAGGACTTAAGGATGATCAAGTGCCGGCTTACAAGAATATTAACCCAGAGCACAGCCTATCAATTTTGTTCTTGTATTTATTTTGCAGCATAAGTTTACCATGGATAAATCCAAGCTAAACTGGGGGCTAATGTCGGGGATATACCCCGCGATATGACCCGGCTGGATGTATAACCCGGCCGGACTTGGCGACTCACTAATGACCCGCCATGACTGGACGACTCACTAAGTGACCCGCCCGAGCCTGGTGACTTATGGGTGACCTGGCAAGCGGATCATAGGAGCGACAAGACCCGGGGGCCCAAGAGGCTCAAGGCCCAGAAGGCCGGCTTACGTTATGATATGTCGGCTTAAGAGGAAGAAAGCAAGACCCGGACTTGTATTCAACTTGTAAGAAAATATAGACTAGTCCTAGTCCTACTAGGACTCCACATGTAACCCGCCCCTCTAAGTTATTTAAGGAGGGGCAGGGCTCCCCAAAGAGGGACAAGCAGCAAGAAACAATATCTAGGGCTAGATACAAAGGGGGAGCCGGCTTATGCGGCGACTCCCTCATGAGCACAATGAGACCTAGCCTCAAACAGCATGTAGAGCTATTACCGGATGATGTTTCCCGGGGCCCGAAGCTGTCTAAACCCTTGTCTTGAGTGTTGATCCGTCCTGCGTCTCTCGTCCCACTCAACCCCTCTCAAGCTACCACATAGATGTGTTGGCCTCGCGACTAAGTCCTGACACTAAGGACATCTGCCGTGACAAATCCACGACACTGTTCTTGCTCTGCTTAGTAGATGTTCCTGTGTTATCTAACCCTGTTTTCTTAAAGTTAGCTCAAGACCACAAGGTAAGTATATGCATCACACTCATGTGCATGAGGATCTCTTTTTGATGTACATATTGTTTGCAAGAAGGACTCATGAACATGTAGGTATATTTTCTGCATTTCACATCATTTGCTCTGATGCATATAGCTAAGATACATGTAACCCATTGCTTGCTCTAGCATGTTTATGGTTTCACATACTTTTATAATCTATCTTCACATGATTGCATACATGTAGAGGGAGCTAATGCTTTTTGCATGTTCTTCCAAAGCTTTACTTGTTATACTTCATATCTTTATCTAAAGCTTTGATGTATGTTGTCATCAATTACCAAAAAGGGGGAGATTGAAAGCACAAGTGCTCCTTGGGTGATTTTGGTAATTAATGTCAACATATCTCTTGTTGGACTAATACTTCTATCTAGTATATTTTAGATGAGTTCAACATTGGAGTGGCAGGACAAGAGGATGCGGAACCCCTTCAAGATGCTACGGACAAACGTTGGCAAAGGCTCAAGACTCTACATTTTCATTTTAGTGATCCAAGATCACATTGAGTCCATAGGAAAGCCAATACTATTAAAAGGGGATGAGGTGTTGCTTAATGGCTTGCTTGCTCAAAGTGCTTAGTGATATGCTCCAAAAACCCTCAACCACTTTCTCATTTCCACATATCTCCTAAACCTAAAGTCAAACTCGGCCCCACTGATTTGATCTATCCAGTGCCACCGAGTTCACCTGACATAGCCACTGCCAGAAACCCTAATCAGTTTGGTCTCACCGATGGGATCTCGGTCTCACCGAGATGGCCTTGCAAACTCTTTGTTACCTATTGCAGTTATTTCGGTCTCACCGAAATGTGCAGTCGGTCCCACCGAGTTTGCTTGACCAAGTCTCCGTTTGCTTATTCCTGAAATCGGTCTCACCGAGTTCACGCAATCGGTCTCACCGAGATGAGGTTTTGCCCTAACCCTAGCACATCGGTCTCACCGAGTTGACCTTGTCGGTCCCACCGAAAACTATAACGTTCACATTTTGAACCAGATCGGTCTGACCGAGTTTCACTATTTGGTCTTAACGAATTTGGAAAATTATGTGTAACGGCTAGATTTTGTGTGGAGGCTATATATACCCCTCCACTCCCTTCTCCAGTTGAGAGAGAGCCATCATAATGTGCCTACACTTCCACTACTCATTTTCCGAGAGAGAACCACCTACTCATGTGTTGAGACCAAGACATTCCAATCCAACCACAAGAATCTTGATCTCTAGCCTTCCCAAGTTGCTTTTTACTCAAATCATCTTTCCACCATAGGCAAACCTATGTGAGAGAGAGAGTTGAGTGTTGGGGAGACTATCATTTGAAGCACAAGAGTAAGGAGTTCATCATCAACACACCATCTATTACCTTTTGGTGAGTGGTGTCTCCTAGATTGGTTAGGTGTCACTTGGGACCCTCCATCAAGATTGTGGAGTTGAAACAAGGAGTTTGTAAGCGAAAGGAGATCGCCTACTTCGTGAAGATCTACCCAAGTGAGGCAAGTCCTTCGTGGGCGATGGCCATGGTGGGATAGGCAAGGTTGCTTCTTAGTGGACCCTTCATGGGTGGTGCCCTCTATGGACTCGTGCAACCATTACCCTTCGTGAGTTGAAGTCTCCACCAACGTGGATGTACGATAGCACCACCTATCAGAACCACGCCAAAAATCTCTGTCTCCAATTGTGTTTGCACACTCCAATCCCATTCCTTTACTTTCCTCCAAGTTGCATGCTTTACTTTCCACTGCTCATATACTCTTGCCATGCTTCCTTGAATTGTATTGTGAATGTTTGAAATTGGGCCTATTTCCAACCTTAACTTGAAAAACTTAAAACTGCTGCCTTTAATTGTTCAGGGTCTAATCACCCCCCTCTAGACACCTCTTCTCGATCCTTTCACCAATAGCAGGACCTGGATGCCCATATCGGTTCCTACATATTCTACGAAGATCTTATCGGTCAAACCTCGATGTCAAGGATTCAGCTAATCCCGTATGCACTTCCCTTTGTCTATCGGTATGTGATAACCCACAGGTATATGGGACCGCAACAGTTTTTGAGGGTAGAGTATTCAACCCAAATCTATAGATTCGACACAAGGGGAGCCAAAGAATATTTGCAAGTATTAGCAGTTGAGTTGTCAATTCAACCACACCTAAAGATTAATTATCTGCAGCAAAGTGATTAGTAGCAAAGTAGTATGATAGTTTTGATAGTAATGGTAGCAGCAACAGTAACGGTGACAGTGATAGCAATGGTTTTGTAGCAGTAAAGATAGCAGTAGCAATAGTAGTAACTTAGCAAGAACAATATAAGGTAAATTCATAGGCATTGGATCGGTAATTCCTTGGATGATATTCATCATGAGACAGTCATAACCTAGGGCGATACGGCACTAGCTCCAGTTCATAAATATAATGTAGGCATGTATTCCGTAAATAGTCATACGTGCTTATGGAAAGAACTTGCATGAGATCTTTTGTCCTACCTTCTCGTGGCAGCGGGGTCCTACTGCAAACTAAGGTATATTAAGGCCTCCTTTTAGTAGAGAACCGGAACAAAGCATTAACATACGGTGAATCCATGAACTCCTTAAACTACGGTCATCATCGGGAGTGATCCCGACTATTGTCACTCCGGGGTTGCCGGATCATAACACGTATTAGGTGACTATAACTTGCAAGATTGGATCTTGGACATGGATATAATGGTGATAACATAAACGGTTCAGATCTGAAATCATGGCACCCGAGCCCAAAGTGACAAGCATTAAGCATGGCAAAGTCATAGCAACATCAATCTCAGAACATAATGGATACTAGGGACCAGGCCCTAACAAAACTAGCTCGATTACATGATGAATCTCATCCAACTCCTCACTGACTAGCGAGCCTACGAAGGAATTACTCACTCCCGATGGGGAGCATCATGCAATTGGCAATGGAGAAGGGTTGGTGATGACGAAGATCAAAAGATTCCCCCTCTCTGGAGCCCCAAACAGAATCCAGATCTGGCCTCCCAATGAAGAACAGGAGACAGCGGTGGCTCCATCTCGTGAAACGCGATAATTCTTTCTCCCTAATTTTTTCTGGAAATATGTGATTTTATAGCATTGGTTTCAGGGTCTGCGGGGCCACTAGGTGGGGACAACCCACCTGGGCGCGCCTGGAGGGGGTGGCGCGCCCTGGTGGGTTGTGCCCACCCAGGTGCCCCCTGCGGTGGTTCTTGGCTCCAGAAATTCTCTTTTATTGTATAAAAAATCCTCGCAAAGTTTCGTTTCATTCATAGGACTTTTATTTATGCACAAAAATAACACCATGGTAGTTCTGCTGAAAACAACGTCAGTCCGGGTTAGTTTAATTCAAATCATGCAAATTAGAGTCCAAAACAAGAGGAAAAGCATTAGGAAAAGTAGATACGACGGAGACGTATCAACTCCCCCAAGCTTAAACCTTTGCTTGTCCTCAAGCAATTCAGTTGATAAATTGAAAGTGAAAAAGAAAAACTTTTACGAACTCTTTTGCTCTTGTTTTCGTAAATAAGCTTAAACATCACCCATGTTTTCAGCAAAGATTATAACTAACCATGTCGACAATAACTCTTAAAAATTATATTAACTCATATCAATGACATAATCAACTAGCGAGCAATAATAAGACATCTCAAATAGCAACACGTTGTTAAAACAACCATGATACAATAAGAAAATAGTGGTATCTCGCTAGCCCTTTCTGAGACTGCAAAACATAAATGCAGGGCACCCCCAAAGTTCAAGCAGCGACTAAACATTGTAATTCATGGTAGAAAAGATCCAGTCATGATGCATCCAACATTAGCTACACACAATGTATCAGCATGATAGCGATGCTCTCAGGTTCTGGAGCTTATTTGAGAAGGTGACGACACAACATAAAAGTAAATATATAGTCCCTTCGTAGAGGGAAGCAGTGATTTGCAGAGGTGATAGAGCTCATATTTTTTTTAAACAGAGGTAGATGAAATTTTGAGACATGCACCCTTCTTGTTTACTTCGCGACCATCAGTTATCAATATCTTCCATGCTAAAGACATTAGTAGCGGTTCCCAAGCGGTAAAGTAAAGGTTATTGCTCCATAGGAGTTTTTGTTTGATTATTGATAAGTTCTTTTTGCAATTTGGGACTGGGAATTCCAATTACCGCCCTTTTCTCGTGCAATGGTGACTGAATAAACACCCATCCTGAGAATAACCCGCTTAGCATGGAAGATACCAACTACCTCTTGTCGCTCTATGAAAAATCTAGGCACACAAAAAGGATATTTATTTGAAGTCTTTAGAGGTGGTACACGCAAATTTACTTAGGACGGCAGGGTAATACCGCATATAGGTAGGTATGGTGGACTCATCTGGAATAACTTGGGGTTCCAGGTTTTTGATGTACAAGCAGAATTCCCACTTAGTACAGGCGAAGGCTGGCAAATAGGTTGAGAAGCGGCCATCTAGAGAGCAACAACGGTCATGAACATGCATTATGCATAAGTAACATTGGATACTAGAATGAGTAGGATATGAACACCATGAACATAAATATAATAGAGGCTATGTTGGTTTTAATTCAACTACATGCATGAACAGTGCCAAGTCAAGCCACTCGAACATTCAGAGGAGGATACCATATCATCATACTACATCACAATCATTTTAACGCAATGTTGACATCCAAGATAAATCATTATCCACTCCTGGCTACTTATGCATGGCATGTGAAACTATAATCTCTAACTGTCATTGCTAACATGTTTGATCATGATAGGCTGAATCATGGATACTAGGTTAAAAATATTTACAAAAACAGAACAAGTCGAGTTCATACCCATTTCTCTCTGCCACAGCCAGTTCATCGAATATCAGCATTATTGCCTTTCCGTTGCATGACCGAACGATTTGAAAATAATAATAGTGCAAGAGTGCCTTGGACTATGATGGAATGTGCAAACATTTTATTCAAAAGAGAAGACAAGGTAATATGGGCTCTTCGATAGATCAACAATAATTCAAATGAGAGACACTCAACATTTTCATCGTGGTCTTCTCCTCGGTATGACTCAATAAACAGAAAAGAAATTCAGAGAAACACACTGAAATATTTTTGGAGTTTTTGGTTTTGGAACAGTAAAAGTAAAGACACATCCATGACATTTTGGGCCAAATTTTTTTTTCTGTCATACTTATGACACTTCTATGACGATAATTGTGACAAAATCCGGTATCATCATAGATGTGGTGGGCTCCTACTTCTATGACAAAAAATCATGACAGAAAATGGGCTTTTCATCCTGGGCGGGCCGGAGACGCAGCTGCATGACATTCTTTGGGCCATCCATGACGGAAAAAACCATGGTAGAAGCGAGGGCGAGGAAAATTTCGGCGATTTCCCGGTTATGGTGGGTGGTCGGGGGCTGAGCGATGCGCGTTTCTCTCGTACACGTACGCGCGTGTGTGCGAGGAGTTGGGCTCTAACTGAACCCGAGCGAGGCGTCGCCTAACTGAACCCGAGCGATTGCACTTTAGGCTACGCGTTACTGAACCCGAGCGATCGAGCGATTCCTTCGCTACTGCTGCTAACTGAAGCCGATCGATGCTGCCTCTGGATGAACAGTGAGCGTTGCAGGGGGGGTGGATGAAAAGTGAGCGGTGGGGGTGGATGAACAGGACCCGTGGTGTTGCCTCTGGATGAACAGGACCCCGATCGATCGATCCGGTTGGGGCTGGATGAACAGGACGACCCCGTGGAGGGCTGGATGAACAGTAGAAGGTGGAGGGGTGGATGAACAGTAGCCCATGGAGGGGTGGTTGAACAGGAGCCCGTGGAGAGGGGTAGTTGAACAGTAGCCGATGGAGTAGCGCGCGGTGGAGGCTGGATGAACAGGAGTCCGTGGATGAACAGTCGTAGGTGGAGGCCGGAGGAGGTCGACGGTGGATGAATCGTAGCCCGTGGAGGCTAGAGGAAGTCGACGGTGGAGATGAACAGTATCCCGTGGAGTCTTGTTTTGCGGTACGCCACACCCCTCCCGATGAACAGGACCCCCGTTTCGACCGTAGCGCTCCAACACAAGTCTGTTTCCTCCGTTTTGCGGCACGACACACCCCTCCCAATCAACAAGACCCTGTTTTGACCATAGGAGGCTCGTTTCCTCCGTTTTGCGGTACGCCAGACCCCTCCCGATGAACAGGATCCCGTTTCGAACGTGGCCGGTCAAACACAAGGCCGTTTCCTCCGTTCTATGGTACGCCAGGCCTCATTTCCATCGCCTGTTCCATCCGAGCCCTCCCGATGAACACAACGACACATTCCATTCTGACCCAGCCGGTTGGCTCCCCATGAACACGACGACAACGCTGTTTCTCCGTTCCGACCCAGCCATGTACATGAGCTCTGGTCGTACGTATGCGCGAGTAGTCGTTCGAGACCCCGCCCGTATGTGCGTACGTGGCCGTATTTTCTTTCTTGCACACTGGCCGCTATATGTACGTGTACATGCTACGTGCGCACCTCTACTACGACACGTGCGCGCCTCTACATCCACCAGTATGTACGTACACATTCGCGACCAGAATGACAATGCTACGCATGCTTCGACCGGGTGGGTCCCAACTATCAGGCACTTCCTTGCGTGCGAAGATGTAGCTGGTGGGTCCCAGCAGTCAGGGGGGCGAATAGTTTTTTTTGCCCAGACGCACTTCCTTGCATGCGAAGATGCAGCTAGTGGGTTCCAGCAGTCAAGGGGGCGAATCGTTTTTTTCTGGACGCACTTTGCGTGCGAAGATGTAGCTGGTGGGTCCCAGAAGTCGGGGGGAAATGTTTTTTCACAAAATATAGTGGCCCGTCAAGTGGGTCCCAGCTGTCAGGTGGAGGAATCATTATTTTCCGCGTAATAAGGAGGCACTTCCTTGCTGCGGCCGTGGACCCAGCTGTCAGCCTCTCCACGTATACTCCAAGTCAGATGGAAGTCGTTCCTTGACCACGTTGACCACGCCGTATCGAGAGCACCATGGCGGTGGACGACGGCGAGACCTAGGAAGGGGAAGACGCGGAGCTGGGGAAGACGCGGCAGTGGATGCTCATGCGGAGAGGAGTATGAGGGTTCACTGGTTCGGTTGCGGTGTGAGTTTGTCGTCGCCGCAGAATAACAGGGGGTGTGGGTGAGTAGAGGGATGGCCTGGCCAGCGGTGGGAGTAGTATGGGGGCGGTGAGGCCTCCACAGCAGCACAACCGGCCACGAAAGGCAGAAGCAGGCGACACGACCGGCGCTGCTTTGGGCGGCTGGAGCAAGAAGACCAGAGGTTGAAGAAGCACTATGGCCGTTGGATGGACATCATATGGTCACTGGAGTATTGACTATGTTGACAAAAGCCCTCCATCCCCGTCAACTTAGTAGGCCCACAAGTCAGCCACCCACTATGGTGGGTCCCAGCTAGCAGGGGTATTCATTTTTTTGTGCGTAATAAGGAGACACTTCCTTGCATGCAAAGATATAGCTAGTGGGTCCGACCTGTTAGCGGGGGGAATGTTTTTTTCACAAAATACATAGGCCCTTCCGATGGGTCCCGGGTGTCAGCTGGAGGAATCATTATTTTGCGCGTAATAAGGAGGCATTTCCTTGTGTGTGGCCGTGGACCCAACTGTCAGCCTCTCCACGTATAGTCCACGTCCGATGGAAGTCGTGCCATGACCACGTTAACCACACCGCGCCGAGAGAACCAGGGCGGTGGACGACAGTGAGGCCTAGGAAGGGGACGACGCGGAGCCGGGGAAGACGCGGCAGTGGATGCCCACACGGAGAGGAGTACGAGGGTTCACTGGTTCGGTTGCGGTGTGAGACTGCCGTCGCCGCAGGGCTTGGCTAGCGGTGGGAGTAGTAGGGGGCGGTGAGGCCTCTACGGCAGCACAGCCGGCCACTGGAGGCAGGAGCAGGCAGTCTCGTCGGCGCTGGTTTGGGCGGCTGGTGCAAGAAGAGTAGCACTTGAAGAAGTAGCAGGACCGTTCAATTCAAATCCAACGGTTACTGCTGCTACAATCGTTTGTTGACTAAGTTGACAAGCTCTGCGTACGCGTCAACTTAGTAGGCCCACAGGTCAGCCTCCCAACCGGTGCGCCCCAGATGTCAGTGGTAGGAATCATTTTTTGCGTAATAAGGAGGCAGTTGATTGCGTGTGGCCAGGCCAACGGAGGGAGTAGGGTGGGCTGGGGAAGCCTGCACGGCATCACAGCGGGCCACAAGAGGAGGGAGCAGGCAGTCCTGCCGGTGCTAGTTTAGGCGTCTGGAGCAGGAAGATCAGAGATTGAAGAAGCACGTTGGCCATTGGATGGACATCCAACAGTCACTGCTGCTAGAATCGTGTGTTGACTGACAAAGCCTTGCGTAAACAAGTCAGCCTCGAAATCTATGACGTGTACAGCCCATTTGCTATTATTTTTATATTTTTTACTCATTTTCTAATTCTTATGGAATTTATTGCAGCCCATTTTCCATTTTTAGAATTGCTGCCTATTTTCTGGTCAGTACCAGGGTTAAAAAATTAACTAAATATGTGCGAAATTATGAAAATTCGCAAATTTTGGTTGGGGAATAAAATATTCTTAATCCAAAAATTAGTAGCCATACTAAAACAAATTTAAAAATAGATTAGTACTATGTCATGTTAAATCCAATGAAATACTATAAAATATCAGTGAAGAACACAAACAAAAAAAGAAACTAATATCCCATTTGCTATAATTTTTTTGAATTTTTCAACCCATTTAATATTAGTTTTAACAGACACTGACCATACTCTTTGGCCAGGCCGGAATGCATCCCTCCTCGTCTTGAAAGATTTGCAGCCCAGTAAGTCGAAGAAAACAAATAGGCCTAGCTTGGGTATTCTTCAAAAAGAAATACTGGGCTACCTATTTTCCCAAAGAAAAACCTGTTGGGCTGGTCATGTTGTTAGACGGGCCACAGAGACCGCACAACCTAGTTTATAGCCTGCTCCTCCGAATTACTACTCAAAAAAAAGTTGTGCAATTCTGTCATCAATTGACTATACGTTAAAAATGATGTGGGTCTCGGATATCAGCAGGGTGGATTAGAGTAAAAAACGAGGGGTGCATCTGAGTAGTAAAAGAGGCGCTTGCTTTTGTTCGGGAGTGGACCTGGTGGGTCCATACTATCATACTCACAACTATAGTTCTCTCCCAATTCACTATGTTGACAGGGACCGTTTCGAAAAAAACTATGTTGACAGGGCCGAACGGCGGCGCCGCGGCGAGCGCACCAAGGCGGTGGATAAAGTGTTGTCGCCAATGCGCTAGGCTGGGTTGGACATTCTTATTGAAAAATAAAAATGGACCGGAACTATTTACGACGTTGACTATGATTTGCATGGGTCCGCTAGTTGCAGAAAGAAAATGCTGGGAGAAACAAGACTGGTTGCTATCTTTGCCTAAGAATAATATCGACTGAATGTAACGACACCATCATAGGAAATAATATCCTCCTTTTAAATCATGAATTTAAAGAACTGGTGCATGAGCATTTAGCTTTATTTATTTATTTACTTATTTATGTTTAGGGGACCATGAGCATGTACCTGGGCCGGATTCATGTGAGAGCCTCCCTTCCAGTTAATTATGGGCTCCTCTATTGGGCCTTCCTCAGTGGCCTGCATGTTATCAACAAGTGGAAAATGTGTCCCGTACGAAAAATAGTATGCGTTACGTACGGTACGGGGCACTAAGGATCGAACCGTGCAACGACTTCCAAAACATTGTGTTTGTCATTCTAACAACACATTTATTCAACCAACAGACGAAATATACTACTAATTGTACATTGAAAACAGCAGCAGCAGCAACCAGCGCTCGGGGTGCAACAGAAGCAGTAAGCAGGCCAAAAGAGTGAAGACGCAGCTCTCTCTTCCAAACCAAACATCAGCCATTATTACAAAAGGGCTACCAAAAAGAACAAGTGTATGCATCAAACTAAATAAAGATCCTACTACAGCAAGTGTACGCATCTAACTAACTGGCTCAGTTAGATGTTACTCCCTCCGTAAACTAATATAAGAGCATTTAGATCACTAAAATAGTGATCTAAACGCTCTTATATTAGTTTATAGAGGTATTACTATTTATTAAGATGTGGAGATTGGCTAACGGCTTGAACCAGATGGGTGCCTGACGGGGGAAAGTCCAGCCAGTAGGTCGAAGTCTGATACTTGTGACCCTCTCTCCTACTTTGGGCTGCAGAGCGTGGCGGCACATATCAGGGTATGGTGCATACAGAGACACATGGTACGCTATGTACACACAGTTTTGCCTGATGAACGAAACCGCACTGCCATCATGATCCTTGCCGTCGGTTATCTCCTGGTTAATCGAATAATTCAGTCCGACAAACAGAGAGCATGTACCAAGGCTACTTACCAGCCTTCAGTCAAAAATTCCTGAAGGCCCAGAGAAGCCGGGATCCTGCTCAAAGACCTTGCAGTGACTGTGATTGTATTCCGCGAAACAACACGTCCAGTACGTGCGAACGATCATCAATCGTTCGCCGTCATCTGATCGAGCCAAGAACCACCTGCAACTGCCATGCCGCTTTTCTTTGAAAGGTTCTGGGATTAGGAAGGGTAGGGACACCAGGTGGCCTACAACATCATATCAAGTTAGAGTCAAATAAAAAAGGGCTCTTGATGTAGTCAATCTTAAGAATAGCATGTTATGAGCATGAATATTTTTTTCAGTAAATGTTGACAGTAATATAAGAAGGCCATCATGATATCATAGGAAAGTAACATACTACTGTAACAGCCGATTGTAGCGATGACTGGAGTAGGCCAGCAATACGTCCAGCCATAGAAGGAGTCGACATCGTAAATGAAGCCCTTGTGTTCAATGGCATCAGAGAACCATGGAGGATGTATGATCCTGCGATGGACGTGCAGATTTATCCACTTACCACAGTGACCTGTCAGATAGGTGAGACCGCGGTTGAGGAACACAATTAGCCTGAAGTCTTTATAATTCGCAGATCTTTTGGGCACTTGGCAGATTACAACCTTGAGCAAATCAAACTTGGTATCATGTTGGCTACTGTAAGATTCCGAGTATTCTGGGCCGCGGTGCCAAAGCAGTGCAGTGTTAATCGAAGGAAGGGGGATCAATCGCCGGGTGTAGACCTCCACGAGCATCCAGCTGCCGCGACCGTCGACGAGCACCATCCAAGACATGTTCATGTTGACCCAGTACATACCATTAATGTAGTTGAGGGTGACGGGAATCGGATCGCAGTCAAGGGGGTTGATGCTCACCACCCTACGATCGTTATGTTGTGTGACATGCCGTTTCTGAAGATCAGGCGGCATCAGCAATCAAGGAGCTGGCTTAAAAAGCTCCGGCCTAAGGGCTTTGAGTAAACGGTACAGCCCCGACGAGCACGCGGCGAGCGGCATGGTACTAAGATTGTCCACACGTGAAACAATGAGCTTGATTACCTCTGTGGGGAGCGAATTCCAGCCACTCTTTTGGCGGATGCTGCTCGATTCTGCCATTGTTAGTGCTTGGGTTTTGGACAAGGGGGGGGGAGGCGCCTTAGAAGGGATGGAAGATTGGACGAGATTATGTGCTGACAAAGATGGAGAAGCGAATATGTGCTGCGGGAAGTGGACAGGTGATGATGACTACAACAGGCCGCTTGACTTATGAGACACATACCAGCAGCATAGGGTTATATCGATGCGAGACAACTTGCTTGAGTGATCACAGTACTGGTACTCCCTACAGTACCTACTATTATGTCCTAACTTGCTTGAGTAGAGTAGTAGAGTAGGACTCTGCTCTACTACTAGCACCGGAGGAGTAGTATATTCTAATCTAAAATAGTTACAAACTTCAATGCCCGAGCGTGGAACGACTACGAACCGTGCTAACTCCAATCCCCAGCAAACGTTCGCTGGGAGACATGGCAGTTGCAAACGCCCGCGACGCAGTTACAATACGTGTGTATGGCTTAAAAACAGGCCACTGTCGGATGGAAATCTGACGGTTACGTGGGATTCGCCACGATTGAGCTCGTGCCAAAAATCGCCAGACATCATTACTAAAAAAAGGTTAAAACACCCGGGGCAATAACTTGCACCAGCTGACCACAAACAATGATAACATCCCGTAAAAAAACAATGATACTAACATAGTTGTAAAATGGTCAAAGACCGTGTCTACATGGTGTTTGGAATAATATGCAAAAAATTAGCAAGATGCCCGTGCATTGCACGGAACACCATCGTCACCAACTCAGTTTTTTCTCTACTCCTACTCCTATAGAAGACTCAGTTGGTGATGATGGAGGGGAGGAGGCGTGTTCAGCCGGGCGTGCAGCGGACAGCGCAATACTATTTGATTTGTTATAAAAAAACAAACAAGAGTAGTAGAGATAGAGATAAGAGTAGAGATAGAGACTTAGGGAGGAGCACCATTTACTGCTTCGTGTGCTACTCCTATGCTCCATTCGGCGGCCGCAACGTCCCCTACAACCACTCCCTCCTGCGCTCCATTCAGCGGGCACTGTTGAAATTTGGGGAGCGCACTCTTGCGACTGCTGGCAGCCACGACTTCACCGACGACGACTTCTTCCCCGACCTCGGCAACCTCTTCCTCAATGACATGGGCGACATCCTCAACGCCAACGGTGCTGCTCCCATTGCACCGTATGTGTTTCTGTCCTTCTTGTTTGAAATCATGGTAGAATTCATGTTTCTACTCTGTATCCTACTAGATTATATCTGTTCATCTACTATGCTAGTCCACATGATTAGTTTAATCTCTGTTATAGCCGTCATGATTTATTTTGTGCTTATTCGGATTAAATCTCGCACTAACTTGCTCATATATTCAACTGGCGCAACATCCCCTATAGCCACTCCCGTTTCATGGACGGCCTGGTCGACGACTCCAAGTAGCCCTTCGTCTACTGCTATGAGTGCCTGATGCCGTTTTGGGGCTCGCCGACGGACATCGTGCATCACCTCACGGATGTGTGCAGCGGTCACTACTGGCCCTTGGCAGAGAACATCAAGTACAAGACGTGCTACCCGTTCACCATGACGGAGTCACTGCAGGATCACCGCCGCCTGCTAGTCTTGGAGGAGGACGGCAGCATCTTCCTCTTGATCGTGGGCACCGGTGAGGCCCGTGCAGGCCGCTGCCCCGTCTCTGTAGTGTGCGTCAGGGGCGACGCCACTGACACTAACACTGACATGAGGCCGATGTACGGGTACGTGCTCACTGTTACTACCCCTCAGAGGTACGTGGGCGGCGACACTAGCTCCATCATGCTGACTAGGAATGTGCAGAGCTGGGACCTTCCCACCGATGTGGACATGGAAGACGCATGGTATGATTTACCCCGCAACGCAGTGCACGGGGACTCCAAGGAGGTTCACCTGGACATATGCATTACCAAGTTAAATGTTGATCATTAGTCTTCGCTCAATGAAATCCACTGTCTACGCATGTGGAGACTTCAATGCATGATCTTGCTCTATTGGAGTATCGCACATGAATAAAAGTGTATCCATTTATGGTTTAGTCTAGAATCTTCCATGTATGAATTTTTACTATAGTACTGGTGAAAGACTTACGATGAACCTTTTCTTACATCTCCTCTGCCCCCTTCCAAGTCATCTTCATTTAATCCCTCCGTCTAGGTGTATAAGGGCATGGTTAATACTTAATAGTATAGCCAACTATTGACTATAAGAAAGTGCCATGTCATTTGTAGCCAATATGTATAACAATGGATACTCAAAAACTAATTCTTAAAGATCATTTCTTGCAAAGCACAATAAGTGTTATTTCTTCACAAGCTTTGGATGCAGGTTGAATAGTTGAACGCTTTTGTTTGCAAAATATACCTTTTTATCTATTTCACCCGGATGTTTGTGAGCTCTAGAGATGAAATAATATCTGAAGAAACCTATCGATACCCGTTACACATGAGATGACCCACACATCCTTTGTCAAAATAAACAACTCCCCGATCAATGCATTTCACTCTTCCGTGCAACGCACGGCCACCTTACTACTATAGATTAGTACGACCAAAAATTGAACTAACATTATATATAGTACGATAAATGCTGATGCATGTCACCTAAATTATATCATTGGTTCAAATACGAATTCAATGATATAGTTTTTGTTGACATGCACTAACATTTTGTCAGTTAAATCTTCAGTCACATTCAATGGGGGACTAATAAACCACGACCGATGTAGTACAAGTGTAGAGGGCGGCACTGCACGGGAGTCTCACCCCGCTCGTGGCGCAACAGTAAAGCTGTCATATCACAAAACCCAACCACTGCCAGTAATAAGTGGCCTGATAAAATAAATGGACAAGCAACCATCACATCTCTCTGTCTTTTTTGCATTTCATCTCTCTGCATTTACTTTCTTCAGTTCATCTCGCACACTCGACCCTAGCTACTACTCCTAGTATCCCTAGCTACTACTCCTAGGGCCAGTTCTTTTGGCGGCTTAAAAAATAAGCCGTCTCTTCTCCAGCTTTTCCCATAAGACTAGTCACAGTGCAGAGTAACATTAAGGCGCCTCACTCATTTATTTGGGCTTCTAAACTACTACTACTCCCTCTCTCTCTCTTTTTACAAGGCGTGCGCGTAACCCTAGGTCATCAATTTGACCAACCTAATACAAGTCATATATTACAAACAAATATACCAATATAAAATTCAGATGTTCTATTTTCAAACCGTATAATTTTTGTGTTATATAGTTTATATTAAGGTGATAAAATTGGCAACCTAGGTATACGCGCAGGACTTGTAAACTGAGATGGAGGGAGTAGTACTCCCTTCATTTTTATATACAAGGCCATAAACTCAAATTACAGGTACCAAGATAAAAATCAATGTGTGCTTTACAAGTCAATTTATTTTCTCGTTTACCGGGTTAATTAATAGGGTGCCTGCACATTAGAAGAAATTGAGTGGCCGTGAGAGAGGAAGTAGATGAGTTTGTCATTATCATCCACTACATGCATGCTAGTAATTAAGCCATGGGTTACTAGTACGAGGAAACATCATTAATATTTGTCTTGATTATTGTTGGTGGCCTTGTATAGATGCAAAATGTATTTTTTATAGTGGCCTTGTATACAAAAATGGAGGGAGTACCTCCGTCCTAGTTTATTCGTCACCATTGTAATTTGTGGTAAATTTTGACCAAAGATTCAACTGATAAAATGTTAGTGCATGTGACATCACAAACATTCATTAGTTAAATTTATGATAAAAATTAGACACAGATTACAATGGGGACCAATAAACCAGGATGGAGCTAGTAGTAAAGGGGTTACTACTAATCTAGAAGCCTAAATGAACTGGCCCCTGGTACTCCTACTAGTAGTACTAGTACTCAAGTTGGAATTCCAATTGCACGACACAACTTGTTAGGCAAAAAATTCGATACAGGGTGTAGGAAGCAGTTTGGGAATTTGCATGCCTTTCCGACCAGTGAGATACTCCGTACAAAGTACGACAGAGAAATAACCACAGAGAAGGAAGCTAAAAGTAAACAATCAAACGAGCATTTTTGCATTTGTTTTGCATTGAGTCGTTTCACAAGCTTGACTAGTGTTGTTTTTCTACTTTTACAAAAACCGCATCGTAATGTTAAAACGTGCATTTGCCCATACATAAGTAATAGTAGTACTCCCTCCGTCTAGGTGTATAAAGTCTTCCCTCCTACTTGGTCACGGTGCACAACCAAAGATGACTTATTCACCTGGACAGAGGGAGTAGCACAGTCTGCAAGCATATATAGAGAGAGACGTGTCGTGCGATAGTATACAGTACTAAAGTTTGTGTTGTATGCACCTACTTACAAAATGTGTACGGATACACAAGGTTTCCAAATTTTCCCTCTTACATACTTAATTAAGGACGCTAATAATTCCCAAACGTTCGGGATTTATCATTTGTGTCCCAAAACTAATGAGATCACCTTACGGAACTAAATTATACTCCCTACTAAAAGCCACGGCGCTCGCAGGAGCGCTTGCGGCGCGCCACGAGTGCCCTGGTGCGTGGCTGTTTCCCAGCGCACCGACACAACGCCTCTTCCTCAGCCTCGCAACTCGCGAGGTGCTGTTGGCGGCTTGCCGGCGGGCGAGCGCGATCTCACCGGTGTGGCGATCCGGCGCCAGCAGGTACTCCTCCTCGCTGGAAGCATGCACCCGGTCCACATACCGCCAAGCGTAGATGAGGCGCTTTGTCACGCCCAATATGCGATACTATCCTAAAGAGACTCGAAGGTCCCACCAAGGATAGAACCGCATATTGATACGCTTTGCAAGGTGGATATCATTACATCAACTTACATAATAGATGGGGATATATACAAGAGGCATACAATGCCACACGAATACATCAATACATCATACATAAGATCAACATCCGACTACGGATGAAACACAAACAGAAACTCAAACGACATCCACCCTGCTAGCCCAGGCTGCCGGCCTGGAACCTATCCCCTGATAAAAGAAGAAGCAGAAGAAGAACTCTAAAACAAGCAAACATCCGCTCTCGCGTCATGATCATCGCATAACCTGTACCTGCAACTGTTGTTGTAGTAATCTGTGAGCCACGAGGACTCAGCAATCCCATTACCATGGGTATCAAGACTAGCAAATCTTAATGGGAAAGGAAGGGGTAAAGTGGTGAGGTTGCAACAGTGACTAAGCATGATATGGTGGCTAACATACGAAAATAAGAGCGAGAAGAGAAGCAAAGGAACGGTCGTAAAGCTAGCAATGATCAAGAAGTGATCCTGAACTCCTACTTACGTCAAACATAACCCAAAACCGTGTTGACTTCCCGGACTCTGCCGAAAAGAGACCATCACGGCTACACACGCGGTTGATGCGTTTTAATTCGGATCTGGTGTCAAGTTATCTACAACCGGACATTAACAAATTCCCATCTTCCACATAACCACGGGCACGGCTTTTGAAATTTTATACCCTGCAGGGGTGTCCCAACTTAGCCCATGATAAGCTCTCGCGATCAACGAAGGCTATTCCTTCTCCCAGGAAGACCCGATCAGTCTCGGAATCCCGGTTACAAGACATTTCGACAATGGTAAAACAAGACCAGCAAAGCCGCCCGATGCGCCCACAATCCCGGTAGGAGCTGCACATATCTCGTTCTCAGGGCAACACCGGATGAGACATCCTATGAGTAAAACCAGACCTCGAGTTTCCCCGAGGGGGCCCCGCAATCTACTCGGTTCGGACCAGTACTTAGAGAAGCACTGGCCCCGGGGGGGGCTAAAATAAAGATGACCCTCAAGAGCACGACTCCCAAGGGAAAAGTAGGTGGTGGTGAGGCAAATGGTAAAAACAAGGTTGAGCCTTGCTGGAGGAGTTTTATTCAAAGCGAACTGTTAAGGGGGTCCCATAAATCACCCAACCGCGTTAGGGACGCAAAATCCGGGAACATAATACCAATATGATGGAAACTAGGGCGGCAAGAGTGGAACAAAACACCAGGCATAAGGCCGAGTCTTCCACCCTTTACCAAGTATATAGATGCATTAATTAAATAAGAGATATTGTGATATCCCAACATAATCCTGTCCACCATGGAGCAATCTTCAACTTCACCTGCAACTAACAATGCTATAAGAGGGGCTGAGCAAAAGCGGTAACATAGCCAAACAACGGTTTGCTAGGAAGGGTGAAAAGGTTAGAGGCTGACATGGCAAATTTGGGAGGCTTGATCAACAAGAGATAGGTAGCGCATCATAGCAATAGAACGAAGCAACTAGCATAGCAATGATAGTAGTGAGATCCAGGGTAGCGGTCATCTTGCCTGAAATCCCGCTAGGAAGAAGAACGAGTCCATGAAGAAGACAAACCGATGAATCTGAACCAAGCGTAGACGAACGAATTCTCACGATCGCAACGAAACAGGAACTATCGAGAAGAAGCACACAACATGGTAAACACACCATACATAACCATGACATGATGCTCAACCAAGTATGATGCATGACAAGGCTACATGAAGCTACTCATGGCAAGAGATGATGCAAACAAGAACAACACATCAAAGCAAGTTTAAATGAGGCCGGAAACAACATATAGCAATTCCGGTAAGTCCTCATATGCAAATTTAGAAATTGGTCCAGAACTGAATAAACCTTATGTTCAAGTTGTTAAACAACAAGTTAAGATCACCAAGATGATCTACACGAGATTCTAGTCAAGTTACATATAAAGTTCATTTAATTCAGAGCTACGGCCTAGAAGATATGAGCATAACAAGTTAAACATGGCATTGATGCAAAATATATTCAAACATCAAGCAAACACTCTCAAAACAAGTACGCAACATGATAATATGAAACTTCATGCAAAATCAAGCAAGTTTCATATAGAGCACACTCAAAACGGAGCAACGGTTCGACACATACTCTATACAAGTTTAAAGGACAAGCTATCCAAAACAGCAACTAGGAATCTAGCAAGCACCAAAACAATATGCTACAGCACCTCAACATAAGAACAAAACGCATGGACATAATGTACAGGTAAATCATGTCAAAACATGAACACTGAGCTATCTCCAGAAGACACTATAACATGCTCAAAAGGACCTGACAAGATTGCAAATAATAACAGTTTCAGACTTGGCAGAAATAAAATCAGGTTGCAATGTTTAGGGCTATCAAACAACATGTTATAGGAACTTATCATGGCAAACAAAAGCATGGCATGCTAGTAATAGAGACAAAGAACAAAACTCCCTTACTGAACTAATTCCAAAGATCAACATAAAAGATGGTGGCATCCATGCAAACATGGCAAATGATATGACAGATTCAGACATGGCAGGACCAACAATAAGTAGGCATGTTGGTGAGCTTGTAACACTCACCACAGAGTAATACATGGCATGACAAGGTGACCAATAGTAAGATGACATGTTTGTGAAGCTAAACATGGCAAGATAAAGTTCATAGGGTTCATGTATCACTAGCAAAGCTCATGGAAAAACTGAACTTAATGTTAACAGGCTGACAGCAACATTATTTAGCAAGTTTGGAGCAACATAACAACACGTTACAGCAGGCTATAAATGCAACCAGGGGCACAAATGGATATAGCATGACATGTACAACAAAACATCCTTAGTGAACATCTCCAGATTATGCATAGAATGACTTGTAGCATCAGGTTTACATAGCATCATAATATAGCAGATCAGCCTAGCAAAATAGCAACAGCAAGTACCCTAATTCACGAGCTCAAAGCACTCACTACAAGACTCACAAAAATACATGGATTGCATCACTGTGAATGTGGCATGATGTAGCTCAAAACTCATGTAGACATCATGCTCATAGGATGCACACACAAAATACAACGAAAATGACAAAACAACAAGTTATAACAGTTTCAGCGGGTTAACATCAGATAGCACTCTTGCAACGATGATAAGGGCATCAAGATGGACTCAAACAAGCATGGCACAATGGAATGAAATGAAGAGCATGTCACAGTAAACATTTTTATATATCACGCGCATGAAACGGAGTAGTATGCATGGAGTTATGGCATGGCAAAGTATGCATCAGAATGTTGAAAACTCAGGGACTTGGTAGAAATATACCCTCGCGAAAAGTCAATCCGGGACAGAGGCGTTCCGGGACAGAGAGATCCGGGCATGGGGACGCGGGCGGCGGCGCCCTGGTCGGCGGCGGAGGCGGACGGGCAACGGGGAGGCGCCCAGGACGCTGCGGCGGCAGGGCAGGCGCGGGTCGGCGGGCGGTGGACGGTCGGTGGCCGGCGGGCGCGGCCTCCAGCGAGGGCGCTGGGTCGCCGGTGCGGCGAGGCGGAGGCGGGCGGCGAGGCGGCGGCGAAGGCCGACGGCGGAGCGGGTGCAGAGGTGGGGCGGCGGGGCGCGGCCCGGTTCGGGCCCGGCGAGGGCCGGATCTAGGCCCGGTGGGCTGCGGCGGCGGGGGAGAGCGAGGGTGACGGTGCGGACATGTCCAGTGGCGGCGGGGGCGATCGATCTAGGGTTAGGGGTGAAATTGATCCAAAAATTCGGGGGAGGGGGTGTTTATATAGGTAGAGGGAGCTAGGAGACTCCAAATGAGGAGCGGTTTTCGGCCACGCGATCACGATCGAACGACCAAGAGCATGGAGGGGGTTTGGATGGGTTATTGGGCTGTTATGAAGGGGTGTTGGGCTGCAACATAAAGAGGGCTTTAAGGTTCCCCGGTTAACCGTTGGAGTATCAAACGGACTCCGAATGGCATGAAACTTGACAAGCGGTCTACCGGTGGTGTACCAAGGCCGCTTGGCAAATCACGGTCCATTTCAAGAATGTTTAACACCCTCTCACAACTAGAGACAAAAGGGGGATGTCGGAGGACATAGGAGTGCCGGATTGCAAAACGGACAACGGGGAAAATGCTCGGATGCATGAGACGAACACGTATGCAAAATGAGATGCACATGATGACATGGCAAAATGCAACACGCAAGCAAATGACATGGCAATGACGGCGAATAACTGGCGGACACCTGGCGCATCGATTCCGGGGCGTTACAACTCTCCTCTACTAACAAGAGATCTCGTCCTGAGATCTTAGGACCGAGACGGGGAGGAAAAGAGGATGAGGTGAACCAAGAACGCAAGAGAAGAAGCAAAGAATCGAGAGCACTCGAGAAGAAGAGAGGAACAACGAGAATGACGAGAATCGAAAGCTCACGGAATCAGATAGACTATGAAACCACTCCGGTTAGAACGAGATAAGAAATGAATAAGACTGAAAGGATTTTAGGCAGCACTCCGGCTGAAACATGGAGGAATAGAACACGAGCTTGAGTGTATGGAATGATACTTGATGAAGACATGACACAAAACCTCCGGAAAGAATTGAGAGAGTTGAATGAAAAGAACGGAGAATAAAATGATAACTTGTGCCACGAATGAAACTGAAAGCATCTTTAGAAGGAAGGATTGAACGGAGTTGTTGGAAATTCAACAACAAAAGAATTGCTTGTTGTGGACTTATAGATAACTTCTCAATTTTTTTGAGGTGATAACCGACCACGAGCGGAAAAGATGGAAAAGATGAGAAGAACAAAGAAATGCAAAACTCCATTTTAGACGAATACGGAGAATTAAATGCACTTTGAGACGCAAGAAAGAAAGATTCTTGAGCTCCTCCAAAAGAACCTTGATGAACACTTGAAGAATGAATTAAATCATGAAGAACCACCATGAAAAACTCCGGTGACAAAAAGATGATGAGATAGGATAAAGGATGAAAGAATAAGATGAGCCTTGCAGTGATTTAGATGGAGGTTCCAACGAAATGGCCGGGGAAATTTGAACTCCAGAAAAGAAAAGATGAAAACACTTGGAACTAGAATTTATTCACCAAGAACAAACTCCGAAGAAAAGGATTAATCACTTGGAGGAAATAAGAATAAGATTTATTGTATGCTTATCCTTCATCAAATTAAATTGATGACAAGCAATGGATTTTTCATACAACTTATTCTTCTTGAAAAGGATTAAGGGGGGGGGGTATAGCACAAAACTTGAGCAAGTCTTCATGAACCATCGATAGGATTGGAAAGAACGAATGAATTAATATGATAAACAAAGGAAAAGGAATCTTGAATGAACCACCGTAAGAAATCGAAAATGACTGGTGAAAGAGAATGAATCACCGGGAAGAATTAGAAGAACCAATATGCTAGAAGGGATTTAGATGCAAAAGAACGAAGAGATAACAAGCTGATTAAAGAATACTTGACAAATGTGCCGAGATAATTGGATAATGGTAGCTGAAATATGAGGACGAAGAATTCTTCTGGAACGATGGCCTCCGGTGAAAAGAAACAGAAATCAAGTCCTGAAATATTCCGGA
Organism: Triticum aestivum; assembly: GCF_018294505.1. Lineage (NCBI taxonomy): Eukaryota > Viridiplantae > Streptophyta > Magnoliopsida > Poales > Poaceae > Triticum > Triticum aestivum. The sequence continues at coordinate 266,253,776 of NC_057810.1, read as the reverse complement.
TGGTTGAGAAAAAAAGGAATTTCCGACAAACGGAATAATACTAGAGGATAACATGAAGCAAGAACCACGAAACTTCGAGAGAACAGACAAGATTTAGAGGAAAAACTCTTCTTCGGTCTTCAAATGACGACAGAAAACACAACCAAAATTACTGAGATACTCCGGGAGAATGAAAAGAGGAAGGGTTGAACCAACAATGAAAATTATTTGAAATCGATCTTGGAAAGGCATCTGACTGATGGAATCCATTCTTACGTCACACTTGAAAAGAATTTGAGAATAGCTCTGGGAAATTAGAAGAGTCAGGTAAGATCCTGGGAAAAGACCTGTGGGTTAGGGCCCACTAAAAGAAAACGTTGTTGAAAAGGATTGTTGAACGAGATAGATGATACACCGGAACACTTAAAATATTTGAATGAGGAGACAACCTCGACTTAATTGGAACACAGACGAATCTCCTGAGATGTCTTGAGCACTCCGGAAGGGTAAACTGGCAAGAGGCGAACGAGCAGGGAAAAACACTTGATCCAAGGAAAAGAATATGATCAATCCGAAAAAAAACTTGAACAGAGTCCACTGGAAAAGAAAAGGAGATGAAGAATGTCAAACAAAAGAGAATTCACCGGTTGAAACAATTGTCAAAAGATTGAAGATGCTCCACATGAATGAAATTGATGGTCGAAAGAGACTCAAACTCTAGGAAGAAAAAGGGTGGGAGGGTGGGAAAACAAAGGCAACTTGGAAGGGGAAACCGACGAATAACTTCAAGAGGAAACACCGGTTGAAATCATTGAGGAAAGAAAGCAAAGACTTCGCACGAGTAGGAAGGATACTCGATTGCGGACTCCGGCTCCGAGAAGGAAAAGGGTGGGCGGGTGGGAAAAGAAAACAACTGAGGATTGAACTTGCAAAAACAAAGAGGGTCGAATCATCTTGACGAGAAAATGCACCAGATGAAAAGAGATGAGAACCAACGACCGGAAAACCAACTGCGTGATCCTAAAGAAAATTTGAAAAGGGAAGAGGAGTAATTCAAAACACCTACGCCAAGATTCCTCACCAGAGCAAGGAAGGAACTGAGGAGTAAAAGAAATCCTACTCTCCGATATAACTAGACTCCGAAAATAGTTTTCTTCTAGGCTTGACAACGACCAAACTACACGATCAATCAAGGGGGCTCCTATGGTCGGTCGAGGCTCTGATACCAACTTGTCACGCCCAATATGCGATACTATCCTAAAGAGACTCGAAGGTCCCACCAAGGATAGAACCGCATATTGATACGCTTTGCAAGGTGGATATCATTACATCAACATTACATAATAGATGGGGATACATACAAGAGGCATACAATGCTACACGAATACATCAATACATCATACATAAGATCAACATCCGACTATGGATGAAACACAAACAGAAACTCAAACAACATCCACCCTGCTAGCCCAGGCTGCCGACCTAGAACCTATCCCCTGATCGAAGAAGCAGAAGAAGAACTCCAAAACAAGCAAACATCGCTCTCGCGTCATGATCATCGCATAAGCTGTACCTGCAACTGTTGTTGTAGTAATCTGTGAGCCACGAGGACTCAGCAATCCCATTACCATGGGTATCAAGACTAGCAAAGCTTAATGGGAAAGGAAGGGGTAAAGTGGTGAGGTTGCAGCAGCGACTAAGCATGATATGGTGGCTAACATACGCAAATAAGAGCGAGAAGAGAAGCAAAGGAACAGTCGTGAAGCTAGCAATGATCAACAAGTGATCCTGAACTCCTACTTATGTCAAACATAACCCAAAACCGTGTTCACTTCCCGGACTCCGCCGAAAAGAGACCATCACGGCTACACACGCGGTTGATGCGTTTTAATTCAGATCTGGTGTCAAGTTATCTACAACCGGACATTAACAAATTCCCATCTGCCACATAACCGTGGGCACGGCTTTCAAAAGTTTATACCCTGCAGGGGTATCCCAACTTAGCCCATGATAAGCTCTCGCGATCAACGAAGGATATTCCTTCTGCTAGGAAGACCCGATCAGTCTCGGAATCCCGGTTACAAGACATTTCGACAATGGTCAAACAAGACCAACAAAGTCGCCCGATGCGCCGACAATCCCGATAGGAGCTGCACATATCTTGTTCTCAGGGCAACACCGGATGAGACATCCTACGAGTAAAACCAGACCTCGAGTTTCCCCGAGGGGGCCCCGCAGTCTACTCAGTTTGGACCAGCACTTAGAGAAGCACTGACCCGGGGGGGGCTAAAATAAAGATGACCCTCGAGAGCACGACTCCCGAGGGAAAAGTAGGTGGTGGTGAGGCAAATGGTAAAAACAAGGTTGGGCCTTGCTGGAGGAGTTTTATTCAAAGTGAACTGTCAAGGGGGTCCCATAAATCACCCAACCGTGTTAGGGACACAAAATCCGGGAACATAATATCGATATGACGGAAACTAGGGCGGCAAGAGTGGAACAAAACACCAGGCATAAGGCCGAGTCTTCCACCCTTTACCAAGTATATAGATGCATTAACTAAATATGATATATTGTGATATCCCAACATAATCCTGTCCACCATGGAGCAATCTTCAACTTCACCTGCAACTAACAACGCTATAAGAGGGGCTGAGCAAAAGCGGTAACATAGCCAAACAACAGTTTGCTAGGAAGGGTGAAAAGCTTAGAGGCTGACATGGCAAATTTGGGAGGCTTGATCAACAAGAGATAGGTAGCGCAGCATAGCGATAGAATGAAGCAACTAGCATAGCAATGATAGTAGTGAGATCCAGGGTAGCGGTCATCTTGCCTGAAATCCCACTAGGAAGAAGAACGAGTCCATGAAGAAGATGAACGGATGAAGCCGAACCAAGCGTAGATGAACGAATCCTCACGATCGCAATGAAACGGGAACTATCAATAAGAAGCACACAATATGGTAAACACACCACACATAACCAGGACATGATGCTCAACCAAGTATGATGCATGACAAGGCTACATGAAGCTACTCATGGCAAGAGATGATGCAAACAAGAACAACACATCAAAGCAAGTTTAAATGAGGCCGGAAACAACATATAGCAATTCCGGTAAGTCCTCATATGCAAATTTAGAAATTGGTCCAGAACTGAATAAACCTTATGTTCAAGTTGTTAAACAACAAGTTAAGATCACCAAGATGATCTACACGAGATTCTAGTCAAGTTACATATAAAGTTCATTTAATTCGGAGCTACGGCCTAGAAGATATGAGCAAAACAAGTTAAACATGGCATTGATGCAAAGTACATTCAAACATCAAGCAAACACTCTCAAAACAAGGATGCAACATGATAATATGAAACTTCATGCAAAATCAAGCAAGTTTCATATAGAGCACACTCAAAACGGAGCAACGGTTCAACACATACACTATGCTACAACACCTCAACATAAGAACAAAATGCATGGACATGATGTACAGGTAAAGCACGTCAAAACATGAACACTGAGCTATCTCCATAAAACAATATAACATGCTCAAAAGGACCTGGCAAGATTGCAAATAATAACAGTTTCAAACTTGGCAGAAATAACATCAGGTTGCAATGTTTAGGGCTATCAAACAACATGTTACAGGAATTTATCATGGAAAACAAAAGCATGGCATGCTAGTACTAGAGACAAAGAACAAAACTCCCTTACTGAACTAATTCCAAAGATGAACAGAAAAGATGGTGGCATCCATGCAAACATGGCAAATGATATGACAGATTCAGACATGGCAGGACCAACAATAAGTAGGCATGTTGGTGAGCTTGTAACACTCACCACAGAGCAATACATGGCATGACAAGGTGACATGTTTATGAAGCGAAACATGGCAAGATAAAGTTCATAGGGTGCATGGATCACTAGCCAAGCTCATGGCAAAACTGAACTTAATGTTAACAGGCTGACAGCAACATTATTTAGCAAGTTTGGAGCAACATAACAACACGTTACAGTAGTCTATAAATGCAACCAGGGGCGTGAATGGATAGAGCATGACCTGTACAACAAAACATCCTTAGTGAACATCTCCAGATTATGCATAGAATGACTTGTAGCAGAAGGTTTACATAGCATCATAGTATAGCAGATCAGCCTAGCAAAATAGCAACAGCAAGTACCCTACTTCACGAGCTCAAACCACTCACTACAAGACTCACAAAAATACAGAAATTGCACCAATGTGAAGGTGGCATGATGTATCTCAAAACTCATGTAGACATCAAGCTCATAGGATGCACACACAAAATACAACAAAAATGACAAAACATCAAGTTATAACAGTTTCAGCAGGTTAACATCATATAGCACTCTTGGAACGATTATAAGGGCATCAAGATTGACTCAAACAAGCATGTCACAATGGAATGAAATGAAGAGCATCTCACAATGAACATTTTTATATATCACGCGCACGAAACGGAGCAGTATGCATGGAGTTATGGCATGGCAAAGTATGCATCAGAATGTTGAAAACTCAAGGACTTGGCAGAAATATACCCTCGCGAAAAGTCAATCCGGGACAGAGGCGTTCCGGGACGGAGAGATCCGGGCGTGGGGACACGGGCGGCGGCGCCCTGGTCGGCGGCGGAGGCGGACGGGCCGCGGGGAGGCGCCCAGGCGGCGGCGGCCGTGGGCGGCGCCCGGGACGCTGCGGCAGCGGGGCAGGCGCGGGTCGGCAGGCAGCGGACGGTCGGTGGCCGGCGGACGCGGCCTCCAGCGAGGGCGTGGGGTCGCTGGCGCGGCGAGGCGGAGGCGGGCGGCGAGGCGGCGGCGAAGGCCGGCGGCGGAGCAGGTGCAGAGGCGCGGGCGGCAGGGCGCGGCCCGGTTCGGGCCTGGCGGGGACCGGATCTGGGCCCGGTGGGCTGCGGCGGGGGGGAGAGAGAGGGTGACGGTGCGGACATGTCCGGTGGCGGCGGGGGCGATCGATCTAGGGCTAGGGTTGAAATTGATCCGAAAATTCGAGGTAGGGGTGTTTATATAGGTAGAGGGAGCTAGGAGACTCCAAATGAGGAGCGGTTTTCGGCCACGCGATCGTGATCAAACGACCAAGAGCATGGAGGGGGTTTGGATGGGTTATTGGGCTGTTATGAAGGGGTGTTGGGCTGCAACATAAAGAGGGCTTTACGGTTCCCCGGTTAACCGTTGGAGTATCAAGCGGACTCCGAATGGCACGAAACTTGACAGGCGGTCTACCGGTGGTGTACCAAGGCCGCTTGGCAAATCACGGTCCATTCCGAGAATGTTTAACACACGCTCACAACAAGAGACAAAAGGGGGACGTCGGAGGACATAGGAGTGCCGGATTGCAAAACGGACAACGGGGAAAATGCTCGGGTGCATGAGACGAACACGTATGCAAAATGAGTTGCACATGATGACATGGCAAAATGCAACACGCAAGCAAATGACATGGCAATGACGGCGAATAACTGGCGGACACCTGGCGCATCGATTCCGGGGCGTTACACGCTTGGGCCCGACTACACTCAGGGCTTTGGCACGGGCGTCCTCCGCCACCCTCACGACCCTTGCACGAGCCTTCTGCCAAAGAGCCAATTGCGTGACTCTCTCGGACGCAACATAGACCTGCCAGGCAGCTTGCCCTGCGGCGCGCTTCTCTTCCTCGGCCTTCTTCTCCGCCTCTATTTTGGCGTGCTCTGCCGGCGGCAAAGCCTCCCACATGGCGACATCCATTTCTTTCCAAAGCTCCTCAAGGCTGGGGGGCTCGACGGGCGGCATGGCGTTCTCCTCATAGCGGGGAGCCAACGCGCGTGCTGGCGAGATTGGGAACACCGACGCGTCCACCTCGACACGTCGCGGCGAGGAGTGGAACACCGACGCGTCCTCCTCGACTAGTGGCGGCGAGGAACGGAATGGAGATGTGTGACCGTCCGGGCGGTGCAGCAAGGGGTGCTTAGGGCTTGGGAGGGGCGATGCCATGGTGGTCGACGTGAGAGGGAGGGGGGAGATAGCGATGAACGTGAGCGTTCTTCCGAATGTCGTGGGAGGCGCAGTATTTATAGCGAGCAATGGCACACCTACATAAGATATGGACTGAGCTGCAGGTCCAGTTTCGTCACTGACATGTGGTCCAAACCCTTGTTGGGCCCATATGTCAGTGACCCAATGCACCTGTAGTTAAGTAACTGAAGCAGCATCCCAAAAGATATGTTACGTGATTAACGTAACAACTACATGGGCATATTTGTTGGAGTAAATTATGGGGGAGGGAAGGGGTGGAAATATTGCTGGTCACAACGGATTGGATGAGTGTGGGGGGAGGAGAGTCATGCATGCAGATTTTTTCCACACGGGGTGGAGTGGTGGGACCGCCAGAGGGAGAAGGAGAGTCTGGCAGGCATATTGTTTCCACACATGGAGAGGAAAAGATTTGGAGACGAATGGGCTTCCTGCAGTTATGGGGAACGGTGCATAATAAGTCATTTAATTGCATGCCGGGCTAGGTATAGTCTCAAGTCATTAAAAACATACACGCCCCACACATGTTCAGATTTCAAGGTGCACTAAATTATTGCATGCGATGATTAAGGCTGTCCATAATGGTGGTATCTTAGCTGGTATCATGTACACGAGAATAGCAAACATGCTGATGTGGCAAAGAATTAAAGAAGAGAGGGGGGTTAGAGTAACTAGTGTTCATGCATGCATTGGTAAACACATTTTTTGTGAAGAATGACAACATTAGTTGAGTACTTTTGCAGACTTCAAAAACTATTCCATCGCATCTACTATCTTGCTAAGAGTAGGTGAAATTTTTGAATCGAGCCCTTTAAACTAGAAGGGAGGTAGTAGTACTCTAATAGCTAACCTTGTTGTGATGACAAGATAGGACATGGCATGCACCTGGACGGAGGAACTAGTCTGCATTGTGCATTTAAGTTTTGTCTGAAGTCAATGTACCTCTACTTTGACCAAACTTATAGAAAAATGTATCAACATTCACAATGTCAAATCAATATTTTTACACTCATTATAAAACGTAGTTCTTATACTCATTATAATCAGTATTGTAGATATTGATATTTTTAGTATAAATTTGGTCAAACACTTTGCAAATGGTTGAGGGGAGTAAAAAGGACCAGAGGGAGTATCATGCATGCGGAGTAGGCAAAAAAATTGCTAATTTATAGCCGGTCGAAGTCTCAAAGGGCACGACCGCGCGAGGGAGGCGAAGGTCGTGGGAGACGCGACGGTTGACGGAATTAAGTGAAGTTACATCCACGCGCCAGCATGGCGTGCGAACAGGCAGAAGCTATACCATCAGGCCTACGATATGGGTCTAGTAGACATGACATCTAGTGGGTCACGCATATTTCTCGAGAACTCTTTGGGGGCTTGCAGCCATTTATCCACCGTGCAAGCCAGCAACCCCACACCATTCGCACGCCCTACTCGTCCCCGTCTTCTACCTTACAACAGTTCGCTCCCAGTCGTCCTGTCCTTTCACATTAGTTCGCTCCTAGTTTTTTTTGCGGGGTACAACAGTTCAACTTCTCCTAACCCTCCTCCAAAATCCATGGCCTCCCAAATCTCCATGGTTGCCGCTGAGTACCAGGTTAGATCCATCACCGACGATGAGTTCATCGTCAACTACACACGTGGATCCACGACGGTGAAAGCATGGCTTGCTCGCTTCCTACGCATGTTCAACAGTTCAACGGATGAGTGGGTCGCTGGGCTAGATGTTGAGTACACCACAGTCCTGGAATGAGAGAAGATTCTAAAGGAGGCAGAGAGGAAGAAGCCTGGCATGATCCAGGTTTACGTACATAACGTTTGCTTGGTCTACCACATATGCCATGCCGACGTTGAGTGCCAGGATTTTAAGAACTTCCTCAAGGACAAAAGAGTGAAATTCGTTACTGTAGACTTTAGAAACGACAGGGATGTCTTGCGTCGGATAGGTCTCGTTGTAGGCCAGCCCTTCCATCTCCAGAAGGCAAGCCTGGTGTCCTCCTCTCAACCTTCAATGCTGACCTTGGCAGCAGCCATGATTGATCCTTCATACTCTAAACTGAAGAAACCTCATCACGAGTTTCATCATGCATGGGAGTCGAAGACATTAGATGAAGATCACATCCTGTACGCAGCAATGGATGCCTACTATCGGTGTCAAAACCAGCGGATCTCGGGTAGGGGGTCCCGAACTGTGCGTCTAGGCGGATGTTAACAGGAGACAAGGGACACGATGTTTTTACCCAGGTTCGGGCCCTCTCGATGGAGGTAAAACCCTACTCCTGCTTGATTGATATTGATGATATGGGTAGTATAAGAGTGGATCTACCACGAGATCAAGGAGGCTAAACCCTAGAAGCTAGCCTATGGTATGATTGTTGTTCTGTCCTATGGACTAAAACCCTCCAGTTTATATAAACTTTGGAGAGGGCTAGGGTTACACAGAGTCGGTTACAATGGTAGGAGATCTACATATCCGTATCGCCAAGCTTGCCTTCCATGCCAAGGAAAGTCCCATCTGGACACGGGACGAAGTCTTCAATCTTGTATCTTCATAGTCTTGGAGTCCGGCCGATGATGATAGTTCGGCTATCCGGACACCCCCTAGTCCAGGACTCCCTCAGTAGCCCCTGAACCAGGCTTTAATGACAACGAGTCCGGCGCGCATATTGTCTTCGGCATTGCAAGGCGGGTTCCTCCTCCGAATAATTTATAGAAGATTGTGAACACCAGGATAGTGTCCGGCTCTGCAAAATAAATTTCACATACCACCGTAGAGAGAACAATATTTACACAAGTTCAATCTGCTGACGTATTTTGTGGCGTGACATCACACCACAACCAAGCCTTTACTCGAATCGTTTTTATTATATCACCTCAGCGCGTTTAGCGAAGCGGTTTCCTTGGCATGTCCTGTCGAAGCAGATATCGTGTTCCCCTTATTCCGGGATTCCCATCAATACGGAAGTGGGTAACCCAACCGCGCCATTGATTGCGGCGCTTGGGAGATAAGCGAGTTTTACCAGGCCGGTGGGGACGCATAGTTTCGTCCGCCCATATATAAGGGGATAAGGATCCACCTTTTTACCTACGCCTTCTTCCTCCTTTGCTTATCCATCTCTGCGCACTCGAGCTCCAGCGCCCAAGTCCGCACATCTCACCTCAACCTTCTCCAATCATGTCCGGGGCGGGAGGCAAGTGGATGGCCTCCTCCGTCACAGAGGGGCACATCAAGAAACTGCGCAATGCCGGATATTTGCCCAGCGATATTGCGCACCGGCTCCTCGATGAGGGGCAGCTCATCCCCACCCCCGGGCCCCATGAGAGGGTGGTATTCGTTCCCCATTTCCTTCGTGGACTGGGCTTCCCACTCCACCCCTTTCTTCAGGGGCTCATGTTCTACTACAGCCTAGATTTCCATGATCTGGCCCCGAATTTCATCCTCAACATCTCGGCGTTTATCATCGTGTATGAGGCCTTCCTCTGCATCCAGCCCCACTTCGGCTTGTGGCTCAAGACCTTCAACGTCAAGCCGAAGATTGTGAAGGGCAGCCAAGCGGAGTGCGGAGGCGCCATGATGGGCAAGATGCCCAACATCACTTGGCTCGAGGGCGCCTTCGTGGAAACCATCAAAAGGGTGGCAATCGGGGTGGTTCTACATCACCGAGCCGTGTGACCCTAAATGGGCAGCGGTCCCCGAATTCAGATATGGCGTCCCCATGCGGATCACTTCCTGGAAGGAGAAGGGCCTGCTGTGGGGTAGTTCGGAAGAGCTGACCGGACTCCAGTCCTGTCTCCAAACCCTGGTGAACAAGAAGCTCAAGCTTGTCAATGTGATCCAGGTCATGCTCGTCCGCCGGATTCTCCCCTGCCAACAACGGGACTTCAATTTGTGGGAGTTTGATCCGGCACAGCACCGGACCTTGAGCGGGCTCTTCGACACTACGTACGAAGATGCCTGGAGGGTGCTGTTCAAGGGCGCCAAAGCTCCCGCATCCGCTACCGAAGATCGCGGATTCATCTCGCAGCGTCTGGCTGGCGAGGTAAGCCATGTTATCCTTTATGGGACACTTGCTTTCCATGTTTTGACTTTATGCGGGATCTAAACTCCCAATACCTCTAACAGGCCTGGCAGGCGACGTCCGGACAGGTTAACTGTCCGGCTCCCCTTCCAGAAGACCTAGCGGATGCCCGTTTGACAGGGCTGCTGGTCCCGGCACTTTACGTAGTGCCGGAGAAGAAGGCCAAGAAGAAGGCCACGGGAACCCGAAGGAGTTCCCGGCGTCAGGTGGTATCGGACTCATCGTCCGATGACTCCGAGGCGGACTCCTCCCACGAGGACGAGGAGGAGAAGAAAGAGGCCTCTCCCCCAGCGGGGGGAGAGAAGAAGAGGAAGGCCTCCCCAACGAGGGAGGGTCCAAGAAGGGAAGGACCCTTCCCCCGGACTGTTCCGCCAACATCGCCGACGGCGACGAGGAGTGGCCCTCAAGGGCCAAGCCCCTGGCGAGATCGTAAGTATCCGGACTCCCGAATAACTTCATGATTTTTCTTTTCGCCACACGGTGTCTTTCTAATGCTGCATACAACCCTGCAGTCCGCCCAAGGACGATCTTCCCGCTTCGTCGAGCGGGTCCTTGGGTACGTCGGATGTGGATAGTACTTCACTTCCGACCGCCTCCACCCCCCGTGACACCGAAGACGTCGAGGTGGGATCCCAGAGAGGGACCCACCCGGAGGAGGAGGCCCCGGAGGTGCCACAGGGCAACCTCCCGGACTTCGTACCGGACTCCGCACCAGAACCTACAGTGGTTCCGGAGTCCGGCGGGCGGCCCCTTCGTAAGAAGGGCAAGACAGTGATGCCAGCGGCCTCCGTCCAACGGGAGCTGCTGGATAACTTGCTGGAGGCGCTCAACGGCGCTTCCATCAAAGAGGAACACCGCACTGTCATGAGTGCGGTGATTCAGAAGGTTCAGCTCGCCAAAAGCGGGCTGGCCGAGGCCTGCAGCAGCCTTCTAACAGGCTTTGAGGTAAGAATTTTAATATATGTAAAATAGTACCGCATAGACAGTAGCCCCTGATGCTCGGTTCGGTGTTCGGAAAGAAAAGCCGGACTGAGGATCTAAAAAGATATACGCATGAGTCTTAAAAAATATGTCAATATGGGATTGCAGGCTGCGCTGCTGACCTCTGCTGCACTGACTGTGTAGGTCAATGCTTTGAAGCAAAGCCTCGAGCAGTCTGAGAGCGAGCTCGACCGTGCCAAGAAGCAGCTCGAGGACAAGGAAGGTGAGTAACACCTTATTAAAGTTGTACCTTAAAGAAAAGGATTTGGTTGCAAGAGGAATGACAAGGATAACGTGGGTACTCCAGGGGCCACGAACGAGGTGGCGACCCTGAAGGAGGTGGTGTCCGCGGCCGAACGCAATGCGGCCGCGGAGCATGCTGGGCGAGAGAAGCAGGAGGCGCGGGTGGCGGAGGTATAGCAAGAGCTCCAGGCTCTCGTGGAAAAACATGAGAGTTTGGAGCGCGACTCGAAGACTCGAGAGTCCGAGCTTGCATCGGCTCTTGAGAGTGCCAAAGCCGCTAAGGCCGAAGCCCACAAGGCCCTCCAGGAAATCGAGGCGTTGAAGAAAATAGCGGCGGGTAAGGCATTTTTCATGCAAAGCAAGCATGTGAATGTGAATTACCTATTACTTACCCGAATTCGGAGTTCTCCAAGAGCGTTCGCAGATCTGCCCCGCAGCGTGTCCGATGCTGCCGCTTTCTATAGGGCCGAGGAGGGGAGCTCGACGGAGAAGGTCTTCTGGTCTCAGTATGCTGAGGCCGGACATCCGGTGCCCCTTAGCGACCAGCTGAAGCAGTTGGTCGAGCTCCACAAGGTGGCCGAACAGGCCATGAAGGGCCTCATAGTTCGGCTGCGGCCCAAGGAGGCCATGCCTGGGAGCTACTTCGGCCTGGTGCGGCGGCTGGTGGATGCTTGTCCATGGGTTGAAGTCATCAAGCACTCCGCCTGCATTGAAGGTGCCCGTCGGGCCCTTGCCCGTGCTAAGGTGCACTAGGGCAAGATGGACGCTGAGAAGCTTGTGACGGACGCGCCACCGCCGGGCAAGGAGTATCGCACGCCCGAGATGTATTATAAGGGTGTCCTGAAGGGTGCCCGCATTATTGCGGGTGAGTGCTCCAAAGATGTAATATTTGAGTAGACTCGCATTTTGTTATCCTGTGCGCTGAAAACTTTGTTCATGTGCGCTAAGCAACGCTTGTTAATTTAAAATATTACCTTCTGTGCGGCCGTTTATCAAATCTGAGAGATGGCAAGTCGTTGGCTTCAGCCCCCATGCCACGAGTGCTGGGGTGTTCGGGATAAATTTGAGCACTCTTGTTCCCATTTTTGGGTCCATCTAGGGAGGCGCTCAACACAACGAACGAGGCAACCGGACTTATAATGCTTGAACACTCTCACTTAGCCATAGAATTCTATAATTTTAAATTTTAGCGAAGCCCCTAGTGTTCGGAAGGCCGAATTCGGGGCGCTATCCACGCCTGGGCCGGACAAAGCCGGTTCCTCGCTCTAAGCGGCATAAGTCATCAGGGACTCGAAAAAAACCTCTCGAACAGCGACCGGCTCTCGCCTCATCATGATGGTGAGCTTTAGCTTTCTCCACTGAGGCGCTTGCCCAGCTCAACTGGGGCGCAATCGTAGTGGTTCTCCCAGTGCTACCTTAGCCGATACAACGGAACGTAAGGTACCAAAACATGGGAGCCGGGCAAACCCAACTATTGACCCAAGACATGATTCGGAGCCGATGCATATAATGCTATAAGTTCGGGGTGCCGCACTTGTGAAAGTGTTCGGACTTATCACACCATAATGTGGGGAACTTAAGCCCCTAGTGTATTTAGCCGTACCAAAGTGTACGGATGCAACATGTCATAAATGAACATATGTATAAGAAAGGAATGCAATTATAAGCAAAAAAGCGATGCATTGTTTATTCAAGAAATACTGCCATGAATGCAGAACGATACAAATAGTGCGGTAAGCAATGGATGGGACTATTAAACATGTCCCCCTCCAGGGGTAGGCTGCGGAATGGTGTATAAAACAGATTTAATGCTCGTAATGGAGACCACCTGGATACTCGTCGTAGCTTTTCTCCTTCCCTGGCTGTTGCATCGTGAGTTCGGCAGGTCTACTGCCGGACAGGGCCTCTGGTGAACGGAGTCCTGTGGGTAAGAAAAAATGAAAAGGGAAAAAAAAAGAATGACACACTTGGGAGCCCCTGGTGTGGTTAAGCCGCATTCTGGGCCTGTCATGGTCGTGCCCCTCCCCCTATGCCCATGGTATCTCTAGAGCGTAATGATGTATGCAAAGGACCAGTCTTGCAATTTTGCAAGGGCTAGGGTTGGGGCCGCATTGCTACGCGTGCTCAGAACGTGCCAGGTGGTCTTGTTGTAGGTTACTCCGGGCGCGTTTAGCCGTGTCCGGTCGCTTAACGGCCGGACTCGAGAATTGTCTTAAGAGGCTGCACTGTACTTCTGCCGCGAGAGCCGCTGTATGTTCCTCCGTTCAGAAAGAGCGTTCAGTGTTTCCGTTGATCGTGATGACTCCTCGAGGGCCTGGCATCTTGAGCTTGAGGTATGCATAGTGTGGCACCGCGTTGAACTTCGCAAACGCGGTCCGTCCGAGCAAAGCATGATAGCCGCTGCGGAACGGAACTATGTCGAAGATTAACTCCTCGCTTCGGAAGTTATCCGGGGATCCAAAGACCACTTGCAGTGTAACTGAGCCTGTACAATTGGCCTCTACACCTGGTATGACGCCTTTGAAGGTCGTCTTTGTGGGTTTAATCCTTGAGGGGTCTATGCCCATCTTTCGCACTGTGTCCTGATAAAGCAGGTTCAGGCTGCTGCCGCCGTCCATCAGGACTCTGGTGAGGTGAAATCCATCAACGATTGGGTCTAAAACCAATGCGGCGAATCCGCCGTGGCGGATGCTGGTGGGGTGGTCCCTTCGATCAAAAGTGATCGGGCAGGAGGACCATGGGTTGAACTTCTGGGCGACTGGCTCCATCACGTATACGTCCCTGAGTGCACGCTTCCGCTCCCTCTTGAGTATGTGGGTTGCGTATATCATGTTCACCGTCCGCACTTGTGGGGGGAAACCCTTCTGTCCTCTATTGTTCGGCGGTCGGGTCTCTTCCTTGTCATTGCTATGCAGCCCCTTGTCATTGTTTTCAGCAATTAGCTTGCCTGCCTGCTTGAATACCCAATAGTCCCTGTTGGTGTGGTTAGCTGGCTTTTCGGGGGTGCCGTGTATCTGGCACGAGCGATCGAGTATTCGGTCCAAATTGGACGGACCCGGAGTAGTTCTTTTGAATGGCTTTTTCCGCTGACCGGGTTTGGAGCCTCTAAATCCGGCATTGACTGTCGTATCCTCAGTATTGTCGCCATTAATGTGGCATTTGTGCTTGTTGCGACACGACCTGCCGTTGCGGTCCTTGGTATCCGGACTGCCAGAATTTTTGCTGAGGTTGTTGCTGCGGGCTAGCCAGCTGCCCTCTCCTGCGCAGAAGCGGGTCATGAGTGATGTGAGGGCTGGCATGGATTTCGGCTTTTCCTGTCCCAGGTGCCGGGCAAGCCACTCATCGCGGATGTTATGTTTGAAGGCCGCGAGGGCCTCCGCATCCGGACAGTCGACGATTTGATTTTTCTTAGTTAAGAACCGTGTCCAGAATTGTCTGGCCAATTCGTCTGGCTGCTGAATTATATGGCTTAGGTCATCAGCGTCTGGTGGTCGCACATACGTGCCCTGGAAGTTATCAAGGAATGCGGCTTCCAGGTCCTCCCAACACCCAATTGATTCTACTGGCAAGTTGTTAAGCCAATGCCGAGTTGGTCCTTTAAGCTTGAGTGGGAGGTATTTGATGGCCTGAAGATCATCACCGCGGGCCATGTGGATATGAAGGAGATAGTCTTTGATCCAAACCGCGGGGTCTGTTGTGCCATCGTAGGATTCAATATTCACGGGTTTAAACCCTTCGGGGATTTGATGATCCATTACTTCATCTGTGAAGCATAGTGGGTGTGCAACGCCTCAGTATTGGGCTATATCACGACGTAGCTCAAACGATCTTTGTCTACTGTGTTCGGCCCGGCCGGACTTGCTGTGTCCGGCGCGACGGATGTCGTCGCGTATCATGGGGCGCCCACGCGATCCGTAGATCGATCTTGATTGTCTTGCCTTATCCTCCAATACATCTCGCAAGTCTGGAGCGTTCCCCTGTGGCTTTGTGCTTTTCGAGCGATGCCGGGGTACGGTTCTAGTGGAGGGCCTAGAGGCCTCTCTGTCGCGGCCACGAGGTGGTCGGTCAGCCGTATTGTGTGCTGGTGATGCAGGTTTATATGCCTCCTCCTCTAATCGGGGGAGCAGCTTGCGTTTGGGGTAGCTTTTGGAGGGGCGTTCGAGTTCATGCTCTTCGGCCGCAAGGACTTCAGTCCATTTGTCGGCTAGCAGATCTTGATCAGCTCTAAGCTGTTGCTGCTTTTTCTTGACGTTGTTTGCCGTGGCCATAAGACTGTGTTTAAAATGCTCGTGTTCGACGGTATCCTCAGGCACAACAAACTCGTCGTTGTCGAGGCTTGCCTCGTCTCCAGAGGGAGGCATGTAATTATCATCCTCTACCTCTTCATCTGTCGCTCTCTCATGAGGGCTGGCTTCTCCATCCTCCTGTGCTGAATCTTGCTGGAGGGGGTTGTCTTCGGCACTGTCTGGGGTGTTATTATCTCCGGCGCTGGAATCTCCATTCTTGCTATGGCGGGATTTAGAGCGGCGCCGCTGACGCCGGCGCTTAGGCTGTTTCCTGGAGGGGTCTTCCTCCGCTGTTCCATCGCCATTCCCATCCTTTGGGATGTCCACCATGTATATGTCGTATGACGAGGTGGCTTTCCAGTGCCCAGTGGGCGCTGGTTCTTGGTCGTCTCCGGGATCGTCGTCCATACCGTCGATGTCTTCGGAGTCGAAGTCTAGCATGTCGGTTAAATCGTCGACAGTGGCTACTAAGTGGGTGGTGGGTTGGCTTTGAATTTCTTCGTCGTCCGCATCCCAACCGTCTTGACCGCAGTCCGGCCAGGGCTCTCCTGATAACGAGAGATATTTTAGCGAATTCAGGATGTCGCCGAAAGGTGAGTGTTGAAAGATGTCCACAGCGGTGAACTCCATGATCGGCGCCCAATCGGATTCGATTGGAGGGGGCGCGGGAGGTTCGGAGTCCGGCGAGGAGTCCGGCACCTCGGAGTCACGAGCTTCACATGGGACAAGGTCAGTATTCGACTCCATCGCCGTAGAGGTTGCAGCCCCCGAGGCGGTGTCTAGCCACCCGTCCTTGATCTGCGCAGCCGGCTCCGAATTGAGGGTCGGAGCGGACTCGTGTGCGGCCTCCAGGGCACTGTCCGGCAGCAGAGCTAAATCATGCCCATCGTGACAGTGCGCCGCGCTCGGCTGTGGCTCGAATCCATCGAAGATCAAGTCTCCGCGGATGTCAGCCGTGAAGTTTAGACTTCCAAATCTGACCTGACGGCCAGGGGCGTAGCTTTCGATCTGCTCCAGATGGCCAAGCGAATTGGCCCGCAGTGCAAAGCCACCGAATACGAAGATCTGTCTGGGGAGAAAAGTCTCACCCTGGACTGCGTCGTTGTTGTTGATGATCGAAGGAGCCATCGAGCCTATTGGTGACGACACAGAGGAACTCTCAATGAAGGCACCAATGTCGGTGTCAAAACCGGCGGATCTCGGGTAGGGGGTCCCGAACTGTGCGTCTAGGCGGATGGTAACAGGAGACAAGGGACACGATGTTTTTACCCAGGTTCGGGCCCTCTCGATGGAGGTAAAACCCTACTCCGGCTTGATTGATATTGATGATATGGGTAGTACAAGAGTGGATCTACCACGAGATCAAGGAGGCTAAACCCTAGAAGCTAGCCTATGGTATGATTGTTGTTCTGTCCTATGGACTAAAACCCTCCGGTTTATATAGACACTGGAGAGGGCTAGGGTTACATAGAGTCGGTTACAATGGTAGGAGATCTACATATCCGTATCGCCAAGCTTGCCTTCCACGCCAAGGAAAGTCCCATCCGGACACGGGACGAAGTCTTCAATCTTGTATCTTCATAGTCTTGGAGTCCGGCCGATGATGATAGTTCGACTATCCGGACACCCCCTAGTCCGGGACACCCTCACCTACCTTTGTTTATATATCTACAAGGGTTGGATGAAGAAGCAAAGCCTAGTGTCCGGTTCAAGCAAAGAAGCGTCGGCGAAGAGGAAGAGGAAGAGGGACGAGGACGAAGTCGAGGACGTGGACTCGGGACTCCGAGTAGGTGGCAGTGCCGTCGCTGATGCTGGTTCTACTGCAGTGTCAAGCGGACTAGTTGCTTAGTTTATTTTCAAGGGTGTGTTGTGCTGAGGCCCCAGCAGAACTATGTTTATTTTCTTTCTCGTTATTTTAACTCTTTAGTACGTACAGTAGTACTAGTACTATGTCTTACTACTGTTCTTCTTGAAGTTGGTACTACTGCTCGTATCTTCGTGTTCCTACTTTACTTAATACGTTCATACTAGTAGTATAATTTGGGTCAGTCGATTTGTGAAAGAAGTTCGACGGAGCGAAGGAAGAAGATGGCAGAAGAGGTGGAAGAAGCCCTTCTAGCCATCCATGTTGCATCAAACGGCTCACAAGAGTCGACTGACCCAAATTGCTCCTTCAGATTGTAGGATCCACGTGGCATTCAAGGTCTCGAAGTAGATTCCGCGTCCGCACCCGGTTTGCGGGCTCGACGCGTTCGTGATCGGCTTCCACCATCACAGCCACCATGTGCGCCTCCTCCACACAGGCAGAGACGACAATGACACTCTAGTTCCTCCTCGCCGGCGTGCTGGAGCACGCGCTCGTCCTCCTCTTCGTACGCTGTGTGCATAGACGCGGCTCCACCAACTGCTCGCGTGCTTGGCAGCGCAGCGGCAGCGCGAGGAGGGACTGCAAACGACGTGAGCAGGCGAGCCTTTGGCTTCATGGCACAGGGATGGCAACACGCCGGTGATGGGTGAGAAATTGTTGGCCGAAGCAAGCGGGCGCCAGCATGCGCAACGGCGGCGGCGGCATATTGATGAGTGCGCGTATGGGATCTTACTTTAGTTTTATATAGGGTTGGTCAAAATTAAAAGAAAACAGTACTAGTACACATAAACATTAGACTTAGGCAATGCTTTTATTAGTTAGTACCATAGCCACGATACGGAATCATGTGCAAGCGCATGAACCACGGCCATGCGGTCGATCGAACGGTGCGTCACCGTGTCGCGCTCGAAGGACATCCACCGAACCTTTTTGTGTGTGTGAAAACAATCCCTGAATATTACTCAACTTTTTTTCTTGGAAAAGTTCTTGATGCTACAATATTTCCATATATTTGAATTTAGCTCCAGTTCGTGTTTATTTGGATTTGGACGTTTTAGGTGGGCCCTAGTTTTTTTTAATACTGATTTTGTGTGTGTGACTGAGAGGGAACGTGTGTATGTGTCCATATGTGTGTTGTGGCGGAAGGGCAATGTGGAGATGGTGTGCGTGTGGTACATACATAGAGAGGTGTGAATGTGCAAATGATCATGCATGAGTGAGACATAGATAGATGCCGATACGTTGTGTATACATGAGAGAATGGTCTTCTAGTTTACTTATGTGTGTGTGTGTGAGAGAGAGAGAGAGAGAGAGGAGCATCCGTAACACAACAACCATCTCTCTCGATTCGTCTGTCCCTCGCATGATCGCATGTAACACATGCATCAACGCGCACATTTTGACACCCTCACCCGGCCCCTGCCCACCTCAAGGCCCGCACAATCTCTTCGTGAATACCCATTTCTCACCTTAGGTTTGTTTTCTCTCAATATCTGACACACAAACACACACACAGACACACACAACACAACACACACACACACACACACCCTCCCCCGAGCACACAATTCATCCCCATCCAAGGTTATACGGCGACCACTCTCGCTTGTGCTTCTTTGCACCCCAACATGCACAACACCTCAATCTTCAAAGAGGGCATCGAGGAGATCGAAGACGGAGACCACACCATGCTAGAGAATGCGGGGCCATTTGGAAGCAGGATGATGTGACGACGGCTAACTGACTCCTCCCCCCACCCCCTCCCTCTCTCGCACAAAATTACCAATCCCTCTCTCCCCCGCACAAAATTATCAATCCCTCAACCCACGAGATCCTTCCCCTATCGTCCATGTTTTTCTAGTTCTCTCATCAAACATGTTGTCTCTTCTCCTTCCACGTATACAGAATCCGGATGCACACACATCTCACGTATATTACATGTCTCCATCTTTCTCACAGACCTAACTTCTTCCTCTCTCTTTCTCTCTCTCTATCTCTCTCTCTCTGTCTCGTTAGGTTTGTCTCCTACTCTCTCGTCCACATACATACAATCTTTCCTGCCCTATTTGCTCCATCTTCGCAAGCTCTCCCTGCATGTTTCATTCACACATTGGGATATGTTCAAAATGTTGCTTCTATAATGGCTGATGTAGAGTTATGGTTGGTTTTGTTGCATCCTACAAAGTAATAACTATGAAATGCATTTAGATTCTCATTTGACTGGGATTATGTGAGTTTGAGCATGTTGTAAAGTACTATAGACCTTGTATACATCTTGGGATTTGACAATGATTGTAACTATTGAATTGTATAGACCATTACATTCGAAGTCAATAGCCTAATATATTTATTTCACAATTTCAACAAATGATTAGTTCACTACAAACTAAGAAAAGAAATGTGTACTCCCTCCGTTTTTATTTAAGTCCGCGTATTATCATTGGTCAAAGTCAAGTTTAGTAAACTCTCAGAAAGCTTATAACAAAAAATATTAACATATACAATAACAAATAAATACCATTAGATTCATTATTGAATGTACTTTCACATCATACATATTTGTTGTGGTAAATGTTTATATTTTTCTATAAACTTGGTCAAACTTTAGGAAGTTTGACTTCGGTCAAACCTAATATGCAGAGTTTACTAGTACTACTCGCTAGTTGCTTAGCCAAATCACTCAACACGCCACACGGGGAATTCAGTGTCACAAAATTTTGAGGTCAGTGGGAAAATCTCCCGCGACCCTGATTCGAGCAATGTGAAGTTACCATCATAGCCTTCGGAACAGGCCTACAGATGACGCTTGGTAGGGGGCTGTTTTCGTAACTTCAGGTTCACCCTACCCAGCCAACCCCACCCTGGCACCAAGAGTAGTACACCTGAATACTCCCCATTTTCTATCCCCACCGCAAAATAGACTTCTCAACGACACTTCAGCCTTCATGCTCCTCCCCTTTACATCGGCGCACTCGTCCACCGCAGCGCATCTGCCTCATCGACAACCTCGTACGCTGCACTGGAGCTGGTCCACCGTCGTCGTCGTACACGGAGCCTCTTCCCCGGCACCGTCTTCCACGGTCTCGGATCTGCTTCCCGGAAGCCGGCGCCAAGCGCAGAAGCGCCACCGTCGTGGACAATGAACTAACTCCCGTTGCCGACCATGACTCACAGAGGCCGCCGCGACCATCGTTCTCCTCCTCGATTGGTAATGTGTGTATTGAATCACTTAACAGTACATGTGCAGTTCCAATTTTGTTCATGCCTACCCTTCAAATTTCCTGGGTGCTATTGTTCCCGTAAAAGTAATTGGTTATAGCCTCCATTGCCCAACAAAATATCAGCTTGTAATTGTGCATCGCTCCTGTATCGCGTTGTGCTTGGGTAGGGTTTTCATCAGCATCCAGTAGTGTGGCAAATGATGGAAAGTTTTTTAGAACTAGCAAGATGCCCATGCGTTGCACGCATCAAGATGCATTTGTATGAGTAGTTTATCTTGTGGGAGAAAAGGATGAACGAGGGAAGGCCTTATTTGCAAATCTAGAGAGGGGTATGGGTATCTTTTTGCAAAATTCCCATTGTTTCCTTCCTATCTGTCACATATAAATCGGACGGCCTATATTGCAGGATGGCAGGCACACCATCATCACCAACTCTGTTTTTTTTAAGATAAGAAAAAAGTATAGAGAAAAAGTAGATAGTAGAGAAGTAGAGATAAATATTAAATATAAAATAAATATAACAGTAGAGAAGAGAGTAGAGATAGCAGAGATGTCGGGAAAGGATGGCGTGCACGGGAAAAAGCGGCAGGGCGTGCGCTAGTTTTGGCGCGCAGCGTCCGGTGCGCTTGATAAAATCCAACGCCCTCCCACCTCTCTGTGCCTTGCCACTGCTCTCTCCCCGCTCTGTGCCTCGCCACCGTTCTCTCCTTGCTCTTTCTTGCCTCGCCGCCGCCGCGCCACCATGCCGTCGTGTTGCTGGGAAACTTGGGGATACCGCGGCGTCCGAGCACGCCCCTACGGCGACTTCTCCGCCGAGATCCGGTTCCGCAGGATGCGCCTCGGCCTCGGCAATTTCGACACCGCTAACGAGGCCGCCCGCGCATACGATGCGGCGGTGTGGCGCCTCTAGTGGCCTCATAGAACATTGAACTTCCCCAACGTGCAGACGCGGGAGCGGGCGCAGGAGCTCGCGCCTCTGCCGCGGCTTGGCACTGACGAGGATCGTCGCGACAACCGGAGGCGGGAGCACCGTCTCGGTGTCACTGAGATGGACAAGGAAGCCATGGCGCTATGGCGCCAATGCTTCCCGCAGGACATCATCAACGAGCGCGAGTTCTACATGCAAAGGAGGGCGGAGAGGGATAAGAGGAGGGCGGAGCAAGCTGCCTATTGCAAGGACAAGCGTAGGCAAAAAGCGGACGCTCAATTCAACATGAGGCTAGGAGCAGCGTCGCCCTAGGAATCCGATGACGATCGGTATCTTCATGCATACAGTCAGACGTCGGAGGAGGACATCACCGAGGAGGAGTCGAACGACAAGGAGTAATTGAATTATCTATTTTTTTTATCTATCATTGCTGAGAACTATCCTCTACTCTCTAGTCTCTCTACTTCTCGATCTCAGCACTATAAACGCTTTTTTAAAGTGTCGCACGTTGCGATTCTGTTGGAGATGCTCTAAGATGGCAGACGAGTGCTTTAATGTTGCCCACAAGATGCGCGAGTATTACTAGTAGTATATTTTTCTTGTCATGTTGAGATTTTAAAACCACGAGTGCGAACATGCAGAGTAGCAATGAAGATCAAACACGGGATATTGGGGACATCTTCAAGGAACATGGCAAGTTAAAGAGGAGCTGCACCGAACCTGTAAAACAAGCTTTGGTAAGTAACACCCTTTCAATTACTTTCATTTAGCCTCGTGTTCTTCAATGTGTACATGTTGTAGTTTCTGTTTCTCTTAAGCCTGGTGTTCTTCGATGTGTAATAAGAAGAGTCTTAATCGGCGTAATGCTTTCGTTTTTAGCTTGATGTAGGAAGTGGGTGTTCTCACCTTGTAGTCTGTTTTATTTTTTATTTTTCCTTTTGAATTCACTTCTCTGAGTTCTGTTTATCTGGCTTCTACTAAATGGATCTGGGTTGCTCTAAGTATTGATCTAAAAAAGAAGTAACTTCATGTCAGGATGCAGTTCCTGCAAGGAGGGAAGTATGGTCAACCTCGAGATCATGTTTCCAAAATGAGGCTGGATTACACACAAGGTGCCAGTTCCCTAATGATGCTGGATTAGACACAAGGTGCAAATTCCTAGATGATGCTGGATTATACACAAGCCAGGTGGAGTCGTCAGCTGTTCGTGTCCTCGTGGCTCTAGTAAAGGCTGAAAGAAAGCATGCAGCAGCCCTTGAGAATGTAGCTGAGTTCCTGAAGAAGCAAAAATAACAATCGGATGCTCTCTTCACCCAAGCCAAAGAAGAGATGGAAGAAGCCAGAAATAAGCTGGCAGAGGCAGAGCAGGCTAGGCGTCTCCTACTATCTAAAACTGTTGTCAATACAAAATTCCCTTCATAATAGCTAGGTTCAAATGTTTATCCAGTCAGCATACCTATTGTGATGTCCGTGCATCTACTGATGTGGCACAAAATATGTTTTTCGGGTCATGTAATAACAATAATTACTTTCCAAACAATAACAGACGAAGCATTGGACATGGTATAGTTCACGCGCAAGCCCGACATTCCAAGTTCAACTTCCACATCAAACTCATGTTCACAGATATCTGCACATTCATACATAATGTCCACAACCATGATTCACTTCAAAGCCAAAAAAATGTGAGGAGAGTTATAAATAAAGAAAAACCTCTACTAGTTCTTGCTACCAGTGCAAGCACAGCAAGTCAAAACCATGCATAAATTAATTATATTTTAGTCATTTTTTGTGTTCTAAAATGCCTGCCGGCTCACGGAAGGACGTGTTGCCGGCACACGTGCGGATTCAATGAAGGCAGGCGGGGCAGTCTTAAGCTGGTTGCACGCGGCGAGAAGGCGTGCTTAGCCGGGCCTGTAGTGAGTGGGGCCCTCTTGGCCGGCGCACCGGTTCAATGCCTGCGCTATGAGAGGTCGCGTCCGTGTCAGAGCAATCACTCCCTCCAGTCCTTTTTTGTTTGAGTATAACAAAATCTTGTTTTTCATTCACATTTTACAAGTAAAATTCGTGGACAAACTTTGACCCAAAATACGATGGGGACTAGTAAACCAGAATGGAGGTAGTAGTTTTTTTAATCAAAGGAGGGTTTCCCCTTCCGATTTTCATTATGAAAACCAGCATCTAAATCTAAACCATAGTATTTGCCCTAGAACTACCAGGTTCAACATCTCGCAACATAAACCCATACAACCTTACGCCAAGGAGGTACGTAGTACTATGAATTCCATTTTTGCTCCATACCAATCGCTCGAAAAACTACTTAGTACTTATAACGCGCCATTGAAAATCGGAACTCTTAACCCCTCTAAAAAAATAATATTTTAAACGTGTCTACTCGATCTGTGGCAACTGGCGAGCAACTGCCTCCAAGTCGTTCACCTGTGGTCCCGACCATCAACTCCTAGGGATCAAATTATCACGCGAGGTAATTATTCCTACAAAGGTGCTCCACCACGTACCCGGTACCCGCGAATGCAGCAATTGTGCACCTAGGGTTTTAGGGTTTATTTGTTAACGTCGCCTTTACGTAACACTCATGTGTGCGAGACAGTGAGAGGCCGACTGCGTGCGTGCACCTCTTCTCTTCGTATATGTACTCCACCATTTGTCTGGTGTCCAAAAAATTATAATAACTACTAGCAATGTGCCAATACGTTGCCACACGATCAAAGTAGATTAATACATATTCATCGATTTGATAGAAAAAAAGTCTAGTTTTGAAATACGTATATCACAAAAAATATGTTATGTTTCACTCAAAATATATTCCTTTAGCGGTTTTGATGAGATAAGGGAGGAATGTTGTTGGTATGAAGATTCGAGAAGTGGTATATGTCTAATTTCTACTCTTACTAGCAAGATGCCCGTGCGTTGCACGGAACATCAAGATCTTGTGGGAGAAAAGGATGAATGAGGGAAGGCCTTATCTCCAAATGTGGTGAGGAGTGCGGGTAAATTTCCATATTTTCCTTCATATCCGTCAGATATAAATCGGAGGACCTACATTGCAGGATGGTAGGCCCACCATCATCACCAACTCTATTTTTTATCCCTACTCTTATAAAAAGCGTTGTCGGTGATGATCGTGTGCCTGCCATCCTGCAATATAGGCCGTCCGATCTATATCTGACGGATAGGAAGGAAACTATCGCAATTTTGCAAAAAGATACCCACACCCCTCTCCACATTTGAAATAAGGACTTCCCTCATTCATCCTTTTCCCCCACAAGATATAATACTCATACAAATGCATCTTGATGTTCTGTTAATGCATGGGTATCTTGCTAGTTGTTGCAAAAAGCCCATGTGTGTGTGAGAGAGAGGGAGAGTGGAGGAGGATGGAGTGCATGTGTGACAAAGACACAATGAGTCTGTGTGCGATAGGTATCAGTTTAAAATCAGGCGATAGTGTGTGTGTGCATGATCGAGAGGGCGTGTCACAAGAAGGGAAGAAAAATCTACATAGATACAAGGAGCAGGAGAGA
Organism: Triticum aestivum; assembly: GCF_018294505.1. Lineage (NCBI taxonomy): Eukaryota > Viridiplantae > Streptophyta > Magnoliopsida > Poales > Poaceae > Triticum > Triticum aestivum. Next base: position 266,228,611 of record NC_057810.1, on the reverse strand, counting down.
GACATGTATGCGATAGTGGAAGCACGAGTGTGCGGGTGTATAAACCTAACTAGAGGCTAGTCGATAAATGTTTGTGAGAGAAATACGAGTTGGGGTGCGAAAGCGAGAGTTTTGTGTGTGAGAGAGAGAGACGGTAGTCGGGAAGGGGAGTGGAAGCAAGAGTTGTGTGTATGTGTCTGTGTGTGTGTGAGAGAGAGGGGGGTTGTCTGATCGGTAAACAAATGAATAATGTCAGTCTGGGATGGAGACGAAAAGGAGACCGCAACAAATGTTGTGTCTACAGGAGAGAGAGAGAGAGAGAGAGAGAGAGTAATTTTAGTGGTATGAGTCATATCTAGAGACATATAGGGTGTGTGAGAGAATCCCATAGAGAGAAAGACAAAGTGAAAGATGAGTGGAGACTGTGTGTGTGGCAGTGAAAAAGAAAGCTTAGGTACCGAATGATACCAGAGAACAGTAGAGACGTGAGAGATAATGAAAACCGTGTAATGTATAATGATAGGGAGAGTGTGACACTTCTCAAGGGAGACGTCGAGAGACCATGTTTGCGAGGATAGGAGAAACATGAAGTGAGCGTGCAGGTGAGCTGGAGAAAAGAGAGTGATAGCTACATGAAGGAGCATGCATGCGAGAGAGATGGGCGTGAAAGGAGTGAACATAAAAGGGATTCAAATATTTGAATTCGAGATGATGATACATGTAATCCATACTCGAACCAAAATTGATCTATCAAACATGCATACTCATATGAATTCGCGCGCATCTATGTTATTTAATATGTAGATATTACTGATCCATACATTTTAGTAGACCATAATTTGGTTAATTTTTTTGAATTCAACCTTAAAATTTTGAGATCATTGTATTTGTAAATCATATTATACATATAAAGGAGCAGAATTCTTTGTTGTGCTTTTGAAAGTATATAAAAATGATGTATATAGAATTTAATTCCAATTGAAAATGGATCCCTCCCGAAAAAATAGAATACAAACGGGATTCGAATTGAGTTGGCACGGTAAATATGCACTCTGCAAAATTTGAATGAAGCAGGGAAAGTCGCAGTAACCGCCCGAAACCAAAATCTGCGAGATGGAAATTACTACTGCCTATCCCTGCCACGCAAAGCCCATCTGCTGGATTTCTATAGGTTTCGATAGGGGTAGGTTTGTAATTTCACCCAAACGTGACGTAACCGCCTCTCACCCGGATTCATATACGGTGGGCGCCAAAACACAGTATGTCCTCAGCCAAAATTGACTCCCTCCCCGATTCATATTCATACACGGTGGGCGCCAAAAACAAACTCTCATTGGCAAATATTCGGTGTATGCGAGATTACCGTCCTATCCCCAACCGACTAATATTGCTGTGATGTAGGAAATTTGAAACGGGGGCTAAGTTTGTAAATTTCCTCGCATTTGAGACAAGCGCGCCCTGAATACATGGTTCCCCCCTTCCTCTCTACCTCCCTTTTCCCCATTCATACTCCGTGGGCGCCAAAACACCCTCTCCACCCCAGCCTCCTCCGTCCGTCGCCGTCCGTCACCCCATCCACCGCCGTCCTCCTCCACCATGCCGGAGCTGATACCCCAACGCCGCCGTCCATTACAAGAGATCGACCTCTCTCATCCACGGCTTCGGACCGAGAACTTTGCATCCCGTCCTCTCGCTTCATCCCCGATGTCGTCTGCTACCTCTTGAGCACTGCGTTGGATTTCCCCAAAGAGGAGAGGATGATGCAGCAAAGTAGCGTAAGTATTTCCCTCAGTTTTTGAGAACCAAGGTATCAATCCAGTAGGAGACCACGCACAAGTCCCTCGTACCTACACAAAACGATAGCTACTCGCAACCAACGCGATTAGGGGTTGTCAATCCCTTCACGGTCAATTATGAGGGTGAGATCTGATAGAGATGATAAATAATATTTTTGGTATTTTTGATAGATGGATGCAAAGTAAAAAGTAAAAAATCAAAGTAAAAGCAAAGCAAGTAAATAAAGTGATAGAGATTGATATGATGAGAATAGACCCGCGGGCTCAAGACCAGGACTTTCGACAGGTTGCGCAAGTGCGGAAGGAACTGGATTGAGGAGTTGCCGGTGGTTCTTTGGTCGATCAGGACGACGCCAAATCGAGCCACTGGCCAGACACCTTTCGCTCTAGTCTATGGAGCAGAGGCAGTTCTCCCCACGGAACTCGTATACGGGTCACCTCGAGTGCTCGCTTATGATGAGCTTGAGCAAGAACAGCTGCGACAAGATGACGCGCTGCTCCTTGAGGAGGACCGTCTTCAGGCTGCTGTATGAGCTGCTCGATACCAGCAAGCTTTGCGCCGCTGCCATAGCCGCAAAGTTAATGCCAGAAGCTTCGAGGAAGGCGACCTTGTTCTTCGGCGTGTTCAGTCTGCCAAGAATTCCAACAAGTTGACGCCGAAGTGGGAAGGCCCTTACCGGGTGAAACGAGTCACTAGGCCCGGCGCTGTCCTCCTTGAGACCGAAGATGGCATTCCGGTGAGCAACTCCTGGAACATTGAACATCTTCGTAAGTTTTACCCGTAGGGCGCGGTTGCTGGAACCTGTTCCGGCAACCACCTTTTGTACAAGTCTTGCCGATGTTGCATGTAATCCTTTGTACAAAGCCGGGCTCAGATCCCGTGCATAAGTAAAGCTCATGTGCTCAGCACATCTTGTCAATTTCATGCTTTCTACCTTATATTTGCATGCGTTATCTGACACTTTGTGCAGCGCAACCCCCGGTAAGCAATAACGAGCCGGAAGGCACCATATCTTTATTTTCTCTTCTTTCTTTTTCTAATAAAGGAAAGCAAGGTTCCCTTGCACACAAGTTTTCCGGGGGAAAGGAGAAGATTATGATGTGGACTAGGCGTCGTTCAAGCAAGTTTCGCCTTGCCAGGCGTCGTTCAAGCAAGTTTCGCCTTGCCGGAAAGCAAACGACAGAAAAGCTAAGTTGCCAAAGTTTGAGCAATCAGTTTTTAAATTTTTAAGTTATCTTCCTCGAATGACCGTGCTTTGTATGGAAAACCTGTGCGCGGAGGAACCAACTCGTAGCTAGTTGCGCCCTTACTTTGTTCCGAGTCCGCTCAACAACTTAAGTGTGCTGCAACTAGTCGCGACAAGGTTTCTTGTCGAAAGCGGCACCGCCAGCAGGCTGCTGACATCCCGCACTCAGCGCTCGCGGCTCGGGTGCCTGCGCCGACAAGTTCCCTAAAAGCGTAGGGTAAAAACATACAAAGGAAGGAATCTAGTAAAGGAAATAACGTAGCAATCGATACCAGAAATAGAGTTATATTACAAGATAACTTGTCGCAGCTCTAACAGATTGATCTCATAATATGGCCAGCAGCGACAAGGAGAAAGAGAAAACGGGCGGCCTAGTCTACGCGATCGCCCTCAACCCTCTTGATCCCGCTCACCTTGTCCATGATGGATGCGACAAGGGCCTTGAGCGCTTCCACATCGGCATCCGGCGGCAAGGACTTGAGGACGTTGGTGAAGTTGAGGCCTGGGTTGCGGAAGGCCACCTTCATCAGCACCTTCTGGAGAGCGCCCGCGCAAATCATGCGCGACTCGTCGGCCAGCTGCTTTGGGATCCTCTCCCGGAGTCGCTGGAGGGCCGTCGCCACGGCTTTAAAGAACAGGCTGAGCTTGGCGCTGGGTTGGAGATGCTCGTCAGAGGGATACCCAAAATCCTCCATCCCCAGCTGCGCCAACTCCCCGTCGATGGCTGCGGCAGCATCCACAAAGATTTTACTGACCAATGCAGTAATAGACGTGCAATCGTGTGTTTATGTTTTTATAACATTTCTCCGTCCAGCCCAACATGATATTTTCACCCAGCCCAGCAAGTCCGCGGATTTCGAGAAAAATGCAAATGGGCTTTAAATTCTACCATATATATAAACGGGCTGCATAGATGCTACATCATTGTTTCACCCAGCCCACCAAATGGACTAAAAAACAAATGGACTGGCTAACATGTGGGCCAGTTGGTCGAAGCCTAACAAGGCGTTGGATTTACATCCAACGGCTGGCATTCTTTCTCAATCTCTCGTCTTCTTCCCCCAGCTCTATCGGGACCGCCTGCTCCAGCCTCCAGCGTCTAGCGGCGTTATTTTGCATGCCTGAGCGGAACTCTACCCCGCCGACGGCCAGGCCATCCCTCCACTCCGCACCTCCTGTTATTCTCTGCCGAGTGTAGGCCCACCCCGCACCCGAACCAGTCAAGTTTCCCACTCCTCTCCGTCTGCGACTCCACTACCGCGTCTTCCCCATCTCCGGGTCGTTCCAGTCTGGGGCCTCGCCTCGTCCATCACCTCGCTGCGCTCGGCGCGGCGTGGTCAACAAACGAGAGTCATCGGAAGAGGACTGTACTTGCAGAGCCTAACGGCTGGGACCCATGAGGTCCATGGTCGCACGCAAGGAAAGTTCCTCCTTATTAAGCTGTTTCCTCCCCCTGACAGCTGGGACCCACCGGCTGTATCTTCGCACGGAATGAAGTGCCTCCTTGTTATGCGAAAAAAATTATTCCTCCCATTGACAGCTGGGACCCGTCAGATTTGGTGGCGGATTTGTGGGCCTACTAAGCAGACGTGTACGCAGGGCTTTGTCAACTTAATCAACAAATGATTCTAGCAGCTGGACCGTTGGATGTTAATCCAACAGCCGTGCTCCTTCTTCAACCTCTGTTCTTGCTCCTGTCTCCCGTGGGCGGCAGTGCTGCCGCACACTCGAACCAGTCAAGTTTCCCACTCCTCTCCATCTGCAACTCCACTTTCGCGTCTTCCCTATTGTCGGGTCGTTCCAATCTGGGACCTCGCCGTCATCCACCGGCCTTGGTGCGCTCCGCACGGTGTGGTCAACATGGTCAACAACCAAGAGTCATCGGAAGATGATTGTACGTGAGAGGCTGACAGTGGGGACGCACCACGCCCATGGACGCATGCAAGCAACTGCATCCTTTTTACCCTGAAAAATAATGTTTTCTCCCCCTAACTGATGGGACCCACCAGCTACACCTTTGCACGCAAGGAAGTGCATCCATATTATGGGCAAAAAAATGATTCGCCCCCCTGACTGCTGGGACCCACCAGTTACATCTTCGCACGCAAGGAAGTGCCTGATAGTTGGGATCCACCTGGTCGAAGCGTACGTAGCGTTGTCATTATGGTCACGAACGTGTATGTACATATGATCGGTCTGTCTACAGGCTGCAACGATGAACCGTGGTCTTGTAAGGAAGGGCACGTGTCGTAGTAGAGGCGCACACGTGTCGTAGTAGAGGCGCACATTTTTGGGACTAACCTATTAACCTAGAGCTCAGTGCCAGTTTCTGTTTTTTCCTTGTTTTTGAGTTTCGCAGGAAAGGAATATCAAACGGAGTCAAATTGACCTGAAACTTTACGGCGATTGTTTTTGGACCAAAAGAAGCCCACGGAGTACCGGAGATGCACCAGAGGAGTCCCGAGGCCTCTGCAAGGGTGGAGGGCGCACCCTTCAACCTTGTGGGCCCCTCGTGGACTCCCCTGACCTGCTCTCGATGCCAACACCTCTTATATATCCCCAAACCTCTAGAACAGAACCTAGATCGGGAGTTCCGCCGCCGCAAGCCACTCTAGCCACCAAAAACCAATCGGGACCCTGTCTTGGCACCCTCACGGAGGGGGAATGTCACGTCCCTAGCCTTGCTATGCACTTGGACTAGCTTGGTTGCTGCATCATGTTTAAATTTCAAAGAAACTTGAAATGGGGATGTCCAAACCCTAGTACCAAATGGAATTCAAATAGGTTCAACCTAAAAATATTTTCAGTGAATCCAAATGGCTTTCAAAAATGTTCATCATTTCTGGAAAATGCTAGAAACCATAACCAGAGGTGTTGCACATTTTTCCATGACATAATTGGTCACTGAATTAAATCATATGTACTTTGCATTTGGGCATTTAAATGCTAGTAAATATTTTAAATGCTCAAATAATTCTGGAAATAAGTGTGGGCTGTTGGAATTAATTTAAACAGATCCTATGATTATTCTCAGGATTCTTGAAGGTGTCTAACTATTTTTAATAAAGCCACAAACTTACAGGAAAATCGAAAAACATAAATAAAAGAGAGAGAGAGAGACTAACCTGGGCCAACTTACCTGGCGCCCACCAAAGCCCACCTGGCCAGCCTACTGCCGTGCGGCCCAGCCCACAGCGCCCTGCCAGTCATCACCTACCTCTGCCAGTAGGCAGAGGAGGGACACCGCGACGCCGCCGAGCTCGCCACGCCACCACCTTGCCTGCCTGCCCTTGCTCGTGCCAGCGCAGCGCCTCGAAGAGTCTCCTCGGCGCCTCCCTGACCCCCTCTCACTTTCCCTCGCCCCCATCTCCTCCTCTGCCTCTCTCTCCCGCGATTGCTACGACCGCCCGAGACCGCCGACGAGCACCGCCGCGGACACAGCCACTCCCCCGCTCCCTCTCTGTCCCAGGCGTCTCCGCCTCGCTGTCTTCGTCTTCTCCACCGAGTCACGTGGCGCCAGAAGCCCTGCTGCGCCGCCGCCGCCGCCGTTTCCCTCGTCGACCGCCGAAGATCGTCATCGCCGATTCGCCGTCTCTGACGCCTCCCCGAGCCTGTCGATCTCCGCTTCGACTCCGATGTGAGCTCCGTCGTCTTCTCCCCTACTCCTCGATCTCATTTCTGTTCACTAGCCATGCTAGCTATCGGAGCCGAGAGCTCATCGCCGCCGTTCATGTCGGCGCCGCGGCCACTATCACCTACGGCCGCGACCGAGCACACCACCGTGCTCAGCACCACGTCAGGACCCCAAAACCCTCACCTATTGCTCTTGTTGTGCACCGTAGCCACCGCTCGCGCCTCACCTGAGCTCCAGCCGCCGCGGCCGACCTCCTCGCCGTCGCTACCGGCCACCCTAGCTGTAGACACAGCCACCGTTGGATGCGCCGCGTCATGGCCATTCCAACGGGACTAGCCCTGCATGCTCTTGTCACCGGAATCACCGGAACGACGAGCGCCGCCGCGTTTGCTTACCGTCGGCGGTTAGCCGCCTGACTGGCTGACGTGGCAGTTGACCAGGGCCACCTGTCAACTACACTAACTAGCCATGACTCACTGATCAGTGGGCCCCATTGGTCAGGTTTGACTTGGACCGGCCCCGTTGACCTGGTGACGTCACAGTGACGCTATGCTGACGCAATAAGTATGTTTTTGGATTTATTTTTATATAGGAAATTCCAGAAAATGCCCAAAACTTCTAAAATTCATAGAAATTAAACCATAACTCCAAATGAAATAAATTATATATGAAAAATGATCAGAAAAATCCAATCTATCCATATGTACTGGTTTCATGCATGTTAGAACAACTTATAGCTGTTGTTTAGCACAAATCATATAAATGGCATTTAAATATCCACATATGGAGTTTGAATTTGAATCTTGGATTCAAACCAACTTCATTTAATCTGGTTGCTAGTTGCATTAGCTCAAACCACAGCATATTGCCATGTCACACTCATGCATCATATTGTTGCATTGCATTGTTTGTGTTCCTTCTGTGTTGCCGGTGTTTGTCCCCTCTCAGTAGACGACGTACCGACGATGAGTTCGATGACACCGATGAAGAACTATACTATCTTCAGAAGTGCCAGGCAAGCAAAACCCCTTTGTTCATTCTGATACAATCCCACTTTCTCGCTCCTACTCTATTTTATCGCATTAGGACAACAACGATACAACTGTTACTTGCAGCGGTAGTTGAACCCCTTTATCCTCTGCATGACCTGTCATTGCCACAGTAAATAGATGAAACCCACTAGCATGAGTAGGAGTTGTTTGAGCCCTGATGTGCCTACTCAATCATGCTTGTTTGTCATGCCTGCTATTGCTTAGAGTTGTGTCAGGTATGATTCATCGGGGATGAATTGGAGGTGTGTGAACATGTCCTACTGTTGAGAGCTAAGTGTGTGAACACGATTTGGTAAAGGTAGCGATGAGAGGCCATGTAGGAGTACATGGTGGGTTGTCTCATTGAAGCCGTCCTTAGGAACTGAGTTCTATGTTTGTGATCCATGAACAATTACTACCACACATTGGGTTCCGGTAACTCGGCCCCTCTCGACTTATTAATCAACCTGATCTCTATCCAGGAGTTGCAACTAGTTTCTGGTGTTTGTAGGTAGTGTTAGTAGTCTACCAAGTGGCACCCGGTACAGGTGGGCTTGGTACAGACAAGGCACAGTGGCCCGGTGTACCAAGTGGCACCTGGATGGTGGGCTTGGGAACCCTGCTCACATCGTTTGGGGCCGTGAGCGACACCCCGGCCGGATCTCCTTGCGGATGGAACCCGAATAGGCGATAAACCTGGACGAGAGACTTGTGTGGTTAGTCAGGTCGTGGCCGACACCCTCGCCGGGCTTCCGCTTGAAGGTTGCCGAGTACATGTCATGTAAACGGCGATAAGTGGTGAGAGCGTGTGTGAAGAAGTACACCCCTGCAGGGTTAACATTATCTATTCGAATAGCCGTGTCCGCGGCAAAGGACTTCTGGGTTGCCTGTATAGTTCATAGATAACTTGAAGTGGATACTCTAAAATACGCAAGATAAGCGTGAGTGCTATGGATGGCATTCTCGTAGGGAGACGGGAGCGGATCCATAGTGGTGTATTGATATGGTGAATATGTGGACTCGTGTGCGCCACCTCAAAAGAGTTACTTGCAATCATAGTTCAGGATAGCCACCGAGTCAAAGCTGGCTTGCTGCAGTTAAACCCCACCATCCCCTTTGTTGATAATGATGCATGTGTAGTTAGTTCTGATGTAAGTCTTGCTGGGTACATTTGTACTCACGTTTGCCTATTTTATGTTTTTGCAGAGAGACTTCAGTCTCACTAGTAGTTCCGCGTGGACTTCGACGTTTAGCTTGTTACCTCAACCACGATCTTGTGCCCTCGGCAGGATCTAGTAGATAGTCAGGCTTCTCAGCCTTTTTCGTTTATAGTTGTTTGTACTCAGACATGTTAAGCTTCCGCTCGTGCTTTGATTTGTGTGCTCTGAATGTTGGGTCATGAGACCCATGTTTGTAATATCTCGCTCCTCGGAGCCTATTGAATAAAATACTTGAGTTGTAGAGTCATGCTGTGATGCCATGTTGTATTTGCACATATCGAGCATATTGTGTGTATGTTATTGAAATGCTTGGTATGTGTGGGATCTGACTATCTAGTTGTTTATCCTTAGTAGCCTCTCTTACCAGGAAATGTCTCCTAGTGCTTCCACTGAGCCATGGTAGCTTGCTACTGCTCCGGAACACTTAGGCTGGCCGGCATGTGTCCTTCTTCGTTCTTGTGTCTGTCCCTTCGGGGAAATGTCACGCGATGAATATCGGAGTCCTGTTAGCCCGCTACAGCCCGGTTCACCGGAGTCCTGCTAGCCCAGTGCTACAGCCTGGATTCACTCGCTGATGACCAACATGTTCGATGCTGGGTCATGGATGCCTGTCCCTGTAAGTTTGTGCCACTTTGGGTTTACGACTAGCCATGTCAGCCCGGGCTCCTTATCATATGGATGCTAGCGACACTATCATATACGTGTGCCAAAAGGCGCAAACGGTCCCGGGCAAAGGTAAGGCGACACCCGTGGGGATACCATGCGTGAGGCCGCAAAGTGATATGAGGTGTTACATGCTAGATCGATGTGGCATTGAGTCGGGGTCCTGATAGGGAAATCATCACCGGTGGCCATCTTCATCATCCCGGCGCTCTCCATGACGAGGAGGGAGTAGTTCACCCTCGGGGTTGAGGGTATGTACTAGTAGCTATGTGTTTGATCTCTCTCTCTCTCTCTCTCTCTCTCTCTCTCTCTTGTTCTTGATTTGGCAGGATCTTGATGTACCGCGAGCTTTGCTATTATAGTTGGATCTTATGATGTTTCTCCCCCTCTACCTTCTTGTCATGGATTGAGTTTTCCCTTTGAAGTTATCTTATTGGATGAGTCTTTAAGGATTTGAGAACACTTGATGTATGTCTTGCATGTGCTTATCTGTGGCGACAATGGGATATTCACGTGATCTACTTGATGTATGACTTGGTAATCAACTTGCGGGTTCTGTGACCTTGTGAACTTATGCATAGGGGTTGGCACACATTTTCGTCTTGACTCTTTGGTAGAAATTTTGGGGCACTCTTTGAAGTTCTTTGTGTTGGTTTGAATAGATGAATCTGAGATTGTGTGATGCATATCGTATAATCAAACCCGCGGATACTTGTGGTGACATTGGAGTATCTAGGTGACATTAGGGTTTTGATTGATGTGTGTCTTAAGGTGTTATTTTAGTACGAACTCTAGGGCTTTTTTTGACACTTATAGGAATAGCCCAATAGATCGATCAGAAAGAATAACTTTGAGGTGGTTTCGTACCCTACAATAATCTCTTCCTTTGTTCTCCGCTATTAGTGACTTTGGAGTGACTCTTTGTTGCATGTTGAGGGATTGTTATATGATCTAATTATGTTATCATTGTTGAGAGCTTGCACTAGTGAAATTATGAACCCTAGTCCGCGTTTCTAAGCATTGCAATACCATTTTCGCTCACTTTTACCACTTGCTACCTTGCTGTTTTTATATTTTCAGATTACAAAAACCTATATCTACTATCCATATTGCACTTGTATCACCATCTCTTCGCTGAACTAGTGCACCTATACAATATACCATTGTATTGGGTGTGTTGGGGACACAAGAGACTCTTTGTTATTTGGTTGCAGGGTTGCTTGAGAGAGACCATCTTCATCCTACGCCTCCCACGGATTGATAAGCCTTAGGTCATCCACTTGAGGGAAATTTGCTACTGTCCTACAAACCTCTGCACTTGGAGGCCCAACAACGTCTACAAGAAGAAGGTTGCGTAGTAGACATCAAGCTCTTTTCTGGCGCCGTTGTCAGGGAGGCTAGGTAAGCGGCACTAACACCCCGTTAACTAAGCTCTTTTCTGGCATCGTTGCCGGGGAGGTTAGTGCTTGAAGGTATATCTTTAGATATTGCAATCGAATCTTTTAATTTCTTGTTTTATCACTAGTTTAGTCTATAAAAGAATTTTTTTAAAATGGAATCTAGGTTGCCTCATATGCTTCATCTTTTAATGTCTTTCATGAAAATAAGGATTCCGATAATTGTGCTCAATTGCTAGAGGAAGAATGCAATAAAATGTTCGACATACAATCTTTTAATGATGAGCATGATTTCAATATTGTTAGTATGAATTCCTTGAATATCCATGATGCTAATGATATGCAAAGCCACAAGCTTGGGGATGCTATGTTTTATGAAGAGGATATTTTTTGTCCCCAAGTTTTGATGTGCAAATTTATTATGATGATAACATGCCTCCTATTTATGATGATTATGTTGATGAAAGTGGGTTTGGAAGGGTGTCAAATTTAGGTAATGATCCCACTATTTTGGAGGGTGTTGAATCTTTTCATAATATTGATAAAAGTGGATTTGGAGAGGCCGTGACTTTATTTAGTGATGAATCCACTATTTCGGAAGAGGTTCCAATTGATTATGAGAATGAAGTTGCTATCTATGATGATTATTGTGATGACATGTATGCTATAAAGAATAATGATAACCATGAAACTTGTCATCATGATTTTAATTTTCAATTGGATTATGCCTCACATGATAGTTATTTTGTTGAGTTTTCTCCCACTACTATTCATGAGAAGAAATCTGCTTATGTGGAGAGTACAAAAATTGCTATGCTTATGCGTCATTAGAATAATGCTTTATGTGATGGTTATATTGTTGAATTCATTTGTGATGCTACTGAAAATTATTATGAGGGAGGAATATATGCTTGTAGGAGTTGCAATAATATCAAGTTTCCTCTCTTTGTGTTGAAAATCTTGCAGCTATGCTTGTTTTTCCTTCCTATGCTAGTTGATTCTTGCTCCCATAAATTGTTTGCTCACAAAATCCCTATGCATAGGAAGTGGGTTAAACTTAAATGTGCTAGTAATATGCTTCATGATGCTCCCGTTATGTTTCAATTCTTATCTTTTATGTGAGCATCATTGAAATCATCATGCCTAGCTAGAAAGGTATTAAAGAAAAGCACTTGTTGGGAGACAACCCAACACCATTACCTACTGTTTTTGTGTGTTCACATGATAATGCTACTGTAGTAATCATGTTTTACAGCTTTTGTTTCAATAAAGTGCCAAGTAAGACCTTTGGGATGGCTTATGGTGATAGTTGATTTGATCTTGCTGAAAAACAGAAACTTCTGTGCTCACGAAAACAATTATCATTTCTATGAAGAGTGATTTTTAGTTGATTCTTTTTGAAGAAGATTAATAGACAAATATCTTAGGACTTCCTAATTTCCCAGGATTGTCAGAGTTACATAAGTATGATTTCAGTTCAGATCTTTACAAACTGTTCTGTTTTTGACAGATTATGTTTTCGATGCATAGTTTTCTTGTTTTCTAGTTTCTATGGCTTATATTGCTTAATATAAACGGTAGAAATGATAGGGTACAGTAGGCATCATGTGAGAAAAATTATGAATCTTGTCTATGCAGTACCAAAGTGAATGATTTGTTTTATTATACTAACGGAGCTTACGAGTTTTCTATTGAGTTTTGTGTTGTGAAGTTTTCAAGATTTGGGTAAAGTTTTGATGGACTACAGAATAAAGAGTGGCAAGAGCCTAAGCTTGGGGATGCCCAAGGCACCTCAAGGTGATATTCAAGGACAACCAAGATCCTAAGCTTGGGGATGCCCCGGATGGCATCCCCTCTTTCGTCTTCGTTCATCGATAACCGTACTTGGAGCTATATTTTTATTCACCACATGATATGTGTTTTGCTTGGAGCGTCATTTTATTTTATTAGGATTTGCTTGCTGTTTGAATAATATCCCGAGATCTGAAATTCTTAAATGTTAGAGAGTCTTCACATAGTTACATAATTATTCAACTACTCATTGATCTTCACTTATATCTTTTGGAGTAGTTTGTCATTTGCTCTAATGCTTCACTTATATCTTTCTGGAGCACGGCGGTAGTTTTATTTTGAAGAAATTGTTGAACTCTCATGCTTCACTTATATCATTTCGAGAGTCTCTAAACAGCATGGTAATTTGCTTAGTTTATGAATTTAGTCCTAATATGATGGGCATCCAAGAGGGATATAATAAAAACTTTCATATAAAGTGCATTCAATGCTATGAGAAGTTTGATTCCTTATGATTGTTTGAGATATAAAGATGGTGATATTAGAGTCATGCTAGTAAGTAATTGTGAATTTGAGAAATACTTGTGTTAAAGTTTGTGATTCCCATAGCATGCACGTATGGTGAACCATTATGTGACGAAGTCGGAGCATGATTTATTTGATTGTCTTCCTTATGAGTGGCGGTCGGGGACGAGCGATGGTCTTTTCCTACCAATCTACCCCCCTAGGAGCATGCACGTAGTACTTTGTTTTGATGACTAATAGATTTTTGCAATAAGTATGTGAGTTCTTTATGACTAGTCCATGGATTATACGCACTCTCACCCTTCCACCATTGCTAGCCTCTCTTATGTCGCGCAACTTTGTCCGGTACCATACACCCACCATATACCTTCCTCAAAATAACCACCATAGCTACCTATTATGACATTTCCATAGCCATTCCGAGATATATTGCCATGCAACTTTCCATTGTTCTGTATTATTATGACACACATCATCGTTGTCATATTGCTTTGCATGATCATGTAGTTGACATCGTATTTGTGGCAAAGCCACCGTTCATGATTCTTTCATACATGTCACTCTTGATTCATTGCACATCCTGGTACACCACCGGAGGCATTCATATAGAGTCATATTTTGTTCTAAGTATCGAGTTGTAATTCTTGAGTTGTAAGTAAATAAAAGTGTGATGATTTTCATTATTAGAGCATTGTCCCATGTGAGGAAAGTATGATGGAGGCTATGATTCCCCCACAAGTCGGGATGAGACTCTGGGCAAAAAAAGAGTCCAAAAAAAGGGAGAAGGCCAAAAAAACAAAAAAAAATGAGAAAAAAGAGAGAAGGGGCAATGCTACTATCCTTTTACCACACTTGTGCTTCAAAGTAGCACCATGATCTTCATGATAGAGAGTCTCCTATGTTGTCACTTTCATATACTAGTGGGAATTTTTCATTATATAACTTGGCTTGTATATTTCAACAATGGGCTTCCTCAAATTGCCCTAGGTCTTCGTGAGCAAGCAAGTTGGATGCACACCCACTTAGTTTCTTTTTAAGCTTTCATAAACTTATAGCTCTAGTGCATCTGTTGCATGGCAATCCCCACTCACTCACATTGATATCTATTGATGGGCATCTCCATAGCCCATTGATACGCCTAGTTGATGTGAGACTATCTCCTTTTTGTCTTCTCCACAACCATCATCTATTCCACCTATAGTGCTATGTCAATGGCTCATCTCATGTATTGCATGAAAGTTGAAAAGGTTTGAGAACATAAAAAGTATGAAATAATTGCTTGGATTGTCATCAGGGTTGTGCATGGTTTGAATTTTTTGTGTGATGAAGATGGAGCATAGCCAGACTATATGATTTTGAAGGGATAAGCTTTCTTTGGCCATGTTATTTTGAGAAGACATAATTGCCTTGTTAGTATACTTGAAGTATTATTGTTTTTATGTCCATATTAAACTTTTTTGAATCTTATGGATCTGAACATTCATGTCACAATAAAGAAAGTTACATGAATAAATATGTTAGGTAGCATTCCACATCAACAATTATGTTTTTATCATTTACCTACTCGAGGACGAGCAGGATTAAGCTTGGGGATGCTTGATACGTCTCCAACATATTTATAATTTTTTATTATTCCATGCTATTATATTATCTATCTTAGATGTTTTATATGCTATTTTATATGATTTTTGGGACTAACCTATTAACCTAGAGCCCAGTGCCAGTTTCTATTATTTCCTTGTTTTTGAGTTTCGCATGAAAGGAATACCAAACGGAGTCCAATTAACCTGAAACTTTACGATGATTTTTTTTGGACCAAAAGAAGCCCACGGAATACCGGAGATGCACCAGAGGAGTCCCGAGGCCTCCACAAGGGTGGAGGGTGCGCCCTCCGACCTTATGGGCCCCTCGTGGACTCCCCTGACTTGTTCTTGACGCCAACACCTCTTATATATCCCCAAACCTCCAGAACAGAACCTAGATCGGGAGATCCGTCGCCGCAAGCCTCTGTAGCCACCAAAAACCAATCGGGACCCTGTTCCGGCACCCTGCCGGAGGGGGAAATCATCACCGATGGCCACCTTCATCATCTCGGCGCTCTCCATGATGAGGAGGGGGTAGTTCACCCTCGGGGCTGAGGGTATGTACCAGTAGATATGTGTTTGATCTCTCTCTCTCTCTCTCTCTCTCTCGTGTTCTTGATTTGGCACGATCTTGATGTACTGCGAGCTTTGCTATTATAGTTGGATCTTATGATGTTTCTCCCCTCTACCTTCTTGTAATGGATTGAGTTTTCCCTTTGAAGTTATCTTATCGGATTGAGTCTTTAAGGATTTGAGAACACTTGATGTATGTCTTGCATGTGCTTATCTGTGGTGACAATGGGATAGTCATGTGATCTACTTGATTTATGTTTTGGTGATCAACTTGCGGGTTCTGTGACCTTGTGAACTTGTGCATAGGGGCTAGCACACATTTTCGTCTTGACTCTCCGGTAGAAACTTTGGGGCACTCTTTGAAGTTCTTTGTGTTGGTTTGAATAGATGAATCTGAGATTGTGTGAAGCATATCGTATAATCAAACCCGCGGATACTTGTGGTGACATTGGAGTATCTAGGTGACAATAGGGTTTTGATTGATGTGTGTCTTAAGGTGTTACTTTAGTACGAACTCAGGGCTGTTTGTGACACTTATAGGAATAGCCCAATAGATCGATCAGAAAGAATAACTTTGAGGTGGATTTGTACCCTACAATAATCTATTTGTTTGTTCTCCGCTATTAGTGACTTTGGAGTGACTCTTTGTTGCATGTTGAGGGATTATTATATGATCTAATTGTGTTATCATTGTTGAGAGAACTTGCACTAGTGAAAGTATGAACCCTAGTCGTTGTTTCTAAGCATTGCAATACCGTTTTCGCTCAATTTTACCACTTGCTACCTTGCTATTTTTATATTTCATATTACAAAAACCTATATCTACTATCCATATTGCACTTGTATCACCATCTCTTCGCCAAACTAGTGCACCTATACAATATACCATTGTATTGGGTGTGTTGGGGACACAAGAGACTCTTTGTTATTTGGTTGCAGGGTTGCTTGAGAGAGACCATCTTCATCCTACGCCTCCCACGGATTGATAAACCTTAGGTCATCCACTTGAGGGAAGTTTGCTACTGTCATACAAATCTCTGCACTTGGAGGCCCAACAACGTCTACAAGAAGAAGGTTGGGTGGTAGACATCAATAACACACAAGGTATTCCTCCGGTATCCGGGAGTTGCGTAATCTCGTAGTCAAAGGAATGTGTATTTGACATGAAGAAAGCAATAGCTGAACGATCATTATGCTAAGCTAACGGATGGGTCTTGTCCATCACATCATTCTCCTAATGATGTGATCCCGTTATCAAATTACAACACATGTCTATGGTTAGGAAACCTTAACCATCTTTGATCAACGAGCTAGTCTAGTAGAGGCTTACTATGGACATGGTATTTGTTTATGTATTCACACATGTATTTAAGTTTCTGATCAATACAATTCTAGCATGAATAATAAATGTTTATCATGAATAAGGAAATATAATATAATATAACAAATTTATTATTGCCTCTAGGGCATATTTCCTTCAGTTTCCCACTGGCACTAGAGTCGGTAATCTAGTTCAGATCACCTTGTGATTTAACACCCATAGTTCACATCGCCATGTGACCAACACCCAAAGAGTTTACTAGAGTCAATAATCTAGTTCACATCGCCATGTGATTAACACCCAGAGAGTATTAAGGAGTGATCATGTTTTGCCTCTAAGAGAAGTTTACTCAATGGGTCTGTCACATTCAGATCCGTATGTATTTTTTGCAAATTTCTATGTATACAAAGCTCTGTATGGAGCTACCCTAGATAATTGCTCCCACTTTCAATATGTATCCAGATTGAGACTTAGAGTCATCCGAATCAGCGTCAAAGCTTGCATTGACGTAACCCTTTATGACGAACTCTTTATTACCTCCATAATCGAGAAATATCTCCTTAGTCCTCTTGGGTAACTAAGGATAATTTTTACCGTTGTCCAGTGATCTACTCCTGGATCACTATTGTACCCCCTTGCCAAACTCATGGCAAGGTACACAACATGTCATACTTTATAGAACCTATGGTTGAGGCATAGGGAATGACTTTCATTCTCTCTCTATCTTCTGCCGTGGTCGGGTTTTGAGTCTTACTCAACTTCACACCTTGCAACACAGGGAAGAATCGTTTCTTTAACTGATCCATTTTGAACTTCTTCAAATATTGTCAAGGTATGTGCTTTGTGAAAGTCCTATTAAGCGTCTCGATCTATCCCTATAGATCTTGATGCCCAATATATATGTAGCTTCACCGAGGTCTTTCATTGAAAAATTCTTATTCAGGTATCCCTTTTATGCTATTCAGAAATTCTATATCATTTCCTATCGATAATATGTCATCCACATATAATATCAGAAATGCTATAGAGCTCCCACTCACTTTCTTGTAAATACATGCTTCACCATAAGTCTGTATAAAACCATATGCTTTGATCACCTCATCAAAGCGTATATTCCAACCCCGAGATGCTTGCACCAGTCCATAGATGGATCGCTGGAGCTTGCACACTTTGTTAGCACCTTTAGGATCGACAAAAACTTCTGGTTGCATCATATATAACTCTTCTTTAATACCCATTAAGGAATGCAGTTTTTTGACATCCAATTGCCAGATTTCATAATTATAAAATGCGAAAATTGCTAACATGATTCAGACAGACTTAAGCATCGCTACGGGTGAGAAAATCTCATCGTAGTCAACCCCTTGAACTTGTCGAAAACCTTTTGCAACAAGTCGAGCTTTGTAGACAGTAACATTACCATCAACCAATCTTTTTCTTGAAGATCCATTTATTTTCTATGGCTTGCTGATCATCGGGCAAGTCCACCAAAGTCCACACTTTGTTCTCATACATGGATCCTATCTCAGATTTCATGGCCTCAAGCCAGCTGTCAGACTCCAGGCTCATCATAGCTTCTTCATAGTTCGTAGGTTCACCTTGGTCTAGTAACATGACTTCTAGGACAGGATTACTATACCACTCTGGTGCGGATCGTGCTCTGGTCGAGCTACGAGGTTCTGTAGTAACTTGATCTGAAGTTTCATGATCATCATCATTTGCTTCCTCTCTAGTTGGTGTAGGCATCACGGGAACGGTTTTCTATGATGTGCTACTATCCAATTCGAGAGAAGGTACAATTACCTCATCAAGTTCTACTTTCCTCCCACGCACTTCTTCGGAGAGAAACTCCTTCTCTAGAAAGGACCCGAACTTAGCAAAAAAGATCTTGCCTTCGGATCTATTGTAGAAGGTGTACCCAATAGTTTCTTTAGGGTATCCTATGAAGACACACTTCTCCAATTTGGGTTCAAGCTTATCTGGCTAAAGCCTTTTGACATAAGCATCGCATCCCCAAACTTTAAGAAACGACAGCTTAGGTTTCTTGCCAAACCACAGTTCATACGGTGTCGTCTCAACAGATTTAGACATTGCCCTATTTAACATGAATGCAGCTGTCTCTAATGCATAACCCCAAAACAATAGTGGCTAATCGGTCAGAGACATCATAGAAACGCACCATATCTAATAAAGTACGGTTACGATGTTCGGACACACCATTACGCCGTGGTGTTCCAGGTGGCGTGAGTTGTGAAACTATTCCACGTTGTTTTAAATGAAGGCCAAACTCGTAACTCAAATACTCGCCTCCGCGATTAGATCGTAGAAACTTTTTTTCTTGTTACGATGATTCTCCACTTCACTCTGAAATTCTTTGAAATTTTCAAACATTTCAGATTTGTGTTTCATCAAGTAGATATACCCATACCTACTCAAATCATCTGTGAAGGTGAGAAAATAACGATACCCGCCGCGTGCTTCAACATTCATCGGACCACATACATCGGTATGTATTATTTCCAATAAGTCATTAGCTCGCTCCATTGTTCCGGAGAACGGAGTTTTAGTCATCTTGCCCATGAAGCATGGTTCACAAGTATCAAATGATTCATAATCAAGTGATTCCAAAAGTCCATCCACATGGAGTTTCTTCATGCGCTTTACACCAATATGACCTAAATGGCAATGTCACAAGTATGTTGCACTATCATTATCAACTTTGTGTATTTTGGCATCAATGTTATGAATATGTGTATCACTATGATCGAGATTCAGTAATCCATTCACATTGGGTGTATGATCATAGAAGGTTATATTCATATAAATAAAACAACAATTATTCTCTGACTTAAATGAATAACCGTATTGCAATAAACATGATCTAATCATATTCATGCTCAACACAAACACCAAATAACACTTATTTAGGTTCAACACTAACCATGGTTTTAAATAGCGGATAGCGGGCTAGTAGCGGATTGGGGTCCGTGTAGCGGAATGCGGATAGCGGGCAATATTGCGGGCGCTATGTCCGCGTAGTGGATTTGTAAAAGCACTAGATTATTGGTTATATTTCTAGATCCTTAACAAATAATAATAACATTTAATTTGAGCAATAGCGGACGCTATTGCGCTAGCGCTACTGCGGACGCAATAGCAGATGTTATCTTCGTTATATGAAACTATGACACTAACCCTGAAGGTAGAGGGAGTGTGTGATGGTGATGGTATCAACCTTGGAATTACTTCCAACACACATCGTCACTTCGCCCTTAACTAGTCTCTGTTTATTTTGTAACTGCCATTTCGAGTTACTAATCTTTAGCAAACGAACCAGTATCAAATACCCAGGGGCTACTACGAATACTAGTAAGGTACACATCAATAACATGTATATCAAATATACCTTTGTTCACTTTGACGTCCTACTTATTCGCCAAGTATTTGGGGCAGTTCCGCTTCTAGTGACAATTTCCTTTGCAGTAGAAGCACTCAATTTCAGGCTTAGGTCCAGCTTTGGGCTCCTTCACGGGAGTGGAACTTGCTTCGAATTCTTCTTGAAGTTCCATTTCTTTCCCTTTGCCCTTGTCGGATGTTGGGTTCCGGCAGACCCTTAAGGTTCGAACTCTGGGGTGCGCACGAAGATCTTCCCCCTATCGATCCACGTCTGATCGCCTCACGAGAATCTAAGCTAAAATGATGGGCAACACGAGGGACACAAGATTTATACTGGTTCGGGCCACCATTGTGGTGTAATACCCTACTCCAGTGTGTGGTGTGGTGGATTGCCTCAGGGGCTGATGATGAACAGTACAAAGGATGAACAGCCTCGCGAGAGGTGTTCTTGAGTTGGTGCAATGAACTGCTTGGGTGAGTTTGATCGCCTCTCGGTCTAATGAGCACTCGATCCGTCCTCCTTTTCCTCAGAGGTGGCTAGTCCTATTTATAGAGCTCCTGGTCCTCTTCCCAAATATTGAGCGGGAAGGGCACCAACAACGGCCATTTTGAAGGGGAACACCTAGTACAAATTATCCTGACTAAAGTTGGTCTTCGGCTGCCAAAGGCACTGGTGATGACGCCGTCTTGGGCTCCACGGTGACCTCCGTCCTGCCGCTCTGCTGGTCTTGGTCTCGTTGCACTGAAATCAAGGTTGGAAAAAGCGGTAGGCGTAAGCGAGGCGGTTGGCCTTCGCCTAGTGCCTAGGCGGTGCCTAAGCGCCCTAGGCACCGCCTAGGCGGTAGTATAGTTTTTACTGGTAGTGTATTTTTGATTATTATATGTGTGTTGACATTAGTTTAGGGCATATAAATAAGTTAATTACCGTCTACTACCATTGGAATATAACACATTTGGCATATTAGTGCAGTATCTGGCATGATTTCTTGCCTACGTAGGCAATTCCTTGCTTGCCCTGCCTAGACCTCCATTTATGCCCCAGGCGAGGCGTTTGGCCATTGCCTAGCGCCTAGGCGTGCCTAAGCGCCTCCTAGGCATTGCCTTTTCCAACAGAGACTGAAATGGCAACCTTTGCCTGATGCCTCGGTACTCCACGCCTATGCTTGCCCCCTTTGCACCAAAGAGGAAACAAGGACACTACACAGGCCGGCACCTGCCTCGCGCCCGCCTGGTCTCGATCGTCATGGCTTGCATCACGGGCACCTCGCGAGGTACCCTGCCTTGATCTCTCCGCCTCCTCGCGAGCCTGCTTGGCGAGGCCATTCCTGAGGAAGTCGTGTGTCGTCCGCCCCGCGAGGCTTGGCCCCTCGCGAGGGTCTTGAGTCTTGCGTTGATGAAGATGGGACATACTAGGCCATCACTCGAGCCACGCCGCAGGCCGCAGGCAGGCAAGTCTGGGGATCCCTGTTCCCAGAACGCTGACAGTAGCCCCCGGACCCAAGGCACGCTCGGACTTGGCTTAGCGGAGAAGCGAAGGGGCAAGTGTGGAGCGTCGCGGGCCCCATCAGCCTGCGGCCTTGGGCGCCGTGTGGCGATTGATTGGACGTGGGCGTCTCCGCTTCCCCACACCGCCTCGGCAACTGCTCGACTTGACAGGTCCCTGCATGCAAAAATGGGTCATGATTACCTGTGATCGTGGAGGCTGACGGTTGGCCTCCTCCGGTTATAAATGCGGGAGAGTGCAAGACCCCGCTGTACATCTTCCTCCTCGCTTCCTTCTTTCTCCCCATCCCAGCTGCTCGCCGTCTTCTATGGTGCCGTCGAAGAGGTTCTCGACTGCGGAGAAGGGGAAGGCTCGCCGGGAAGGGCCTGACTCTCCCCCGCCCAAGCGCAGCCGGGGTCATCCCCGCAAGCGCGGCCGATGGGCGCCTGGTGGGTGAGGGTAGGCGCGTCGTGGTTGCGCGGCCCCCCAGGACGCGCTTCCACTCGGCGGAGGTGCTGCCGGAGTTCGTCGTGTGGTCAGTGGACCCAACCGGCAGCTGGCTCCAGCTTCCCTGCTTCTTTGC
Source organism: Triticum aestivum (assembly GCF_018294505.1). NCBI lineage: Eukaryota > Viridiplantae > Streptophyta > Magnoliopsida > Poales > Poaceae > Triticum > Triticum aestivum. The sequence goes on along the minus strand of NC_057810.1, from coordinate 266,206,389 downwards.
GGGTGAACTCCCGGTCGGCGCTCCTGGCGGCCTTTGGCTTCAAGTGGACGGTTGCTACAGCAGGGCCTCCTGGGCCTCAATGGAGATCTCTGTCGCCGGTAACGCAGCCCTGACCCGCGGCTGGCAAACGTTTGCCCGCACGCGTGGCCTGAGTCGGCGGTGCACCCTGCATTTCAAATTCGATGGCGACGCCACCCTCTACATGAGGGTGTTCGGAGAATACGGACGCCGCGTTGGGTGCTGCCCCGAAGATGATGACGGCGGCTGGGTGCCCAGCCTCGGCAATGGCCGAGATGAAGATGAAGGTGAGCATGCGGCCGACAGCGTTCGCAGCTCGCCAAGCCTCGGCGGCTCCCCATCGAACGGCAGCTCCTCCAGTGGTGGCCGTGACCAGCCTCCGCGCCGTCGCGCTCGCCTTGAGGGAGGTAGCGGGTCAGTCCGCTGTCGCGCCTCGGTGAAGCGTGAGGAGGGGTCTGACTGAGCTTCAGAGGAAGTACAAGCCCTCGCCACGAGTCGGTGTCGAGCAAGTTGTGTCTATTTTGTTTTCCTTCCTTTCCTGCGCAAAGAGAGAGTGGCGTAGGGCCCCGCAGGGGCATGCTGGACTGTTGTCGTTAACTATTATGCTATTTTTGTTATTCCCATGCTGTGTTTTGGTGTCGCGTGCTCGCGTGTAGGAATTACTTAGCTCGGGGGACTTGCCGCAGTCTTCGCTTCTCGAGGCTGAGGCCTCGTCGCGCGCTTTGTGGCCTGCAAGGATTAGTTAGGAGAGGTAACTCCTGGTCTCGGTCGTGAGGGCAAACGGCTCAGGTCCTGTGTTCGTGTCGCGATGCCCGTGGGGCACAGACCGGGAGGAGTGCTCCCGCGGTGGACTTGGATAGGAAAGCCTCACAAGACTGGGTCAGAAAACGCTTGCAAGGGCACCCACGTAGCCCCCTCGCGAGACTTGCGAGAGAGAAAAACGAGGCAAGTAGGTGATAAAGACAAAGAGTCACAGGTCGGGGATGGCAATAACGCTAAAAGCAACTCCAATAAAACTTCAAATAGGGACGAACAAGCCAACTGCAGAAAGCAAATGAAAAAGTCGCGTCCGGCACCTAATCTAGTCTTCGACGTCTTCTCACCAACGCGGAGCTAAGTGCTGCCACTAGGCATGGGCGGGAGCCCCTGAGGCCCGAGGGCGGCTCTCCGGAGACTCCGGGCGTGTACAACCCCAACTCATTATTACGTGAGAGTGTCACGGGCGGCGAGCTTCACAGGCATTGGCGTTCTTCACAGGCTCCGGGCCTTCTCGGGGCGATGAGCTTCACAGACATTGGTCTTCTTCACAGGCACCGGGCCTTTCTTGGTTCGTCTAGCTTCACAGGCGCCGGGCCTTCTTTACGGGCGATGGGCCTTTCTTCAAGGGTAGAACTTTCGGAGGTGCTGGATGTTCCACGCGTTCGGGATGGGCACCGCCTCCTGAGTCTCCAAGTGTGCGGCGCCAGGCCTGGAAACATGAACAACCTTGAACGGGCCCTCCCACATGGGCGAGAGCTTGTGCAGCCCCTCCCTGGAGAGCACCCGTCTGAGCATGAGGTCACCTACCTCGAGGGTCCTGGGGCGGATGCTGTGGTAGTGGTACCGCCGCAGCGCCTGTTGGTATTTGGTAGCCCGAAGCGCAGCCTCCCAACGGTGTTCCTCTCCCAACACGAGGTCCACCCCCCGCATGGTGTCCTGCTCTGCTTCGTCAAAAGTGAGGACCCGCGCGGAGCGATGCCTGACCTCGTGAGGAAGGACCGCCTCAGCATTGTAGACGAGGAATAACGGGGTTTCGCCGGTTGACTTGGTAGCGGTTGTGCGGATGGACCATAGCACGGACTGAACCTCATCGTGCCAGCCCCTGCCGCAGGCCTCCAGCTTCTTCTTGAAGGTCCAGGTTTTGAGGCCTTTCAGGACCTCCGCGTGTTGGAAATATGCCCTAGAGGCAATAATAAAAGTATTATTATATTTCATTGTTCATGATAATTGTCTTTTATTCATGCTATAACTGTATTATCCGGAAATCATAATACACGTGTGAATACATAGACCACAATATGTCCCTAGTGAGCCTCTAGTTGACTAGCTCGTTGTGATCAACAGATAGTCATGGTTTCCTGGCTATGGACATTGGATGTCGTTGATAACGGGATCACATCATTAGGAGAATGATGTGATGGACAAGACCCAATCCTAAGCATAGCACAAAGATCGTGTAGTTCGTTTGCTAGAGCTTTGCCAATGTCAAGTATCTCTTCCTTTGACCATGAGAGCGTGTAACTCCTGGATACCGTAGGGGTGCTTTGGGTGTATCAAACGTCACAACGTAACTGGGTGACTATAAAGGTGCACTACAGGTATCTCCGAAAGTATCTATTGTTTTATGCGGATCGAGACTGGGATTTGTCACTCCGTATGACGGAGAGGTATCTCTGGGCCCACTCGGTAATGCATCATCATAATGAGCTCAAGGTGACCAATGTGTTGGCCACGGGATCATGCATTACGGTACGAGTAAAGTGACTTGCCGGTAACGAGACTGAACAAGGTATTGGGATACCGACGATCGAGTCTCGGGCAAGTAACGTACCGATTGACAAAGGGAATTGTATACAGGGTTTGATCGAATCCTCGACATCGTGGTTCAACCGATGAAATCATCGAGGAGCGTGTGGGAGCCAACATGGGTATCCAGACCCCGCTGTTGGTTATTGCCCGAGAGTGGTCTCGGTCATGTCTGCATGTCTCCCGAGCCCGTAGGGTCTACACACTTAAGGTTCGGTGACGCTAGGGTTGTTAGGAAGACTAGTATGTGACTACCGAATGTTGTTCGGAGTCCCGGATGAGATCCCGGACGTCACGAGGAGTTCCGGAATGGTCCGGAGGTAAAGTTTTATATATGGGAAGTTGTTAAACGGGCACCGGAAAGTTTCGGGGTTATACCGGTATTGTACCGGGACCACCGGAAGGGTTCCGGGGGTCCACCGGGAGGGGCCACCCCTCCCGGGGGGCCACTTGGGCTGCGTGGGGATAGCAGCCAGCCCCTAGTGGGCTTGGCGCGCCCCCCTCCTTGGGCCCATGCGCCTAGGGGTGGGGGGGGAAACCCTAAAGGGGGCGCACCCCCTTTGCTTGGGGGGCAAGCCCCCCACCCCTTGGCCGCCGCCCCCCCCTAGGGTTTTCCCTAGAGGGCCGGCCCCCCTTGCCCTTTCCCCTATATATAGAGGGGTGAGGGGAGGGCTGCAACACACCATAACTCAAGGCGCAGCCCCTCCCCTCCCCAACACATCTCCTCCTCCGTACGTGCTTGGCGAAGCCCTGTCGGAATACTGCCGCGTCAACTGCACCACGCCGTCGTGCTGCCGTTGGAGCTGCCTTCCTCAACCTCTCCTTCCTCCTTGCTGGATCAAGACGGAGGAGACGTCTCCCGTCCCGTACGTGTGTTGAACGCGGAGGTGCTGTCCGTTCAGCACTAGGACATCGGTGATCCGAATCACGTTCGAGTACGACTCCATCATCACCATCTCCTTGGCAAGCTTCCGCTCGTGATCTACAAGTGGTATGTAGATGCAAACTCTCTCCCTTGACTCGTTGCTTAGATGAACTCATAGATGGATCTTGGTGAAACCGTAGGAAAAATTTTAATTTTCTGCAACGTTCCCCAACAGTGGCATCATGAGCCAGGTCTATGCGTAGTTCTCTTTGCACGAGTAGAACACAATTTTGTTGTGGGCGTGGATCTTGTCATCTTACTTGCCTCTACTAGTCTTTTCTTGCTTCGGCGGTATTGTGGGATGAAGCGGCCCGGACCAACCTTACACGTACGCTTACGTGAGACCGGTTCCACCGACTAACATGCACTAGTTGCATAAGGTGGCTGGCGGGTGTCTGTCTCTCCCACTTTAGTTGGAGCGGATTCGATGAAAAGGGCCCTTATGAAGGGTAAATAGAAGTTGACAAAATCACGTTGTGGTTATTCGTAGGTAAGAAAACGTTCTTGCTAGAACCCAATTGCAGCCACGTAAAAGATGCAACAACAATTAGAGGACGTCTAACTTGTTTTTGCAGCGATTGATCAAGTGATGTGATATGGCCAGAAGTTGTGATGAATGATGAATTGTGATGTATGAGATCATGTTCTTTGTAATAGGATTCACGACTTGCATGTCGATGAGTATGACAACCGGCAGGAGCCATAGGAGTTGTCTTTATTTTTGTATGACCTGCGTGTCATTGAAGAACGCCATGTAACTTACTTTACTTCATTGCTAAACGCGTTAGTCATAGAAGTAGAAGTAGTCGTTGGCGTGACAACTTCATGAAGACACGATGATGGAGATCATGATGATGGAGATCATGGTGTCAAGCCGGTGACAAGATGATCATGGAGCCCCGAAGATGGAGATCAATGGAGCTATATGATATTGGCCATATCATGTCACAACTATATAATTGCATGTGATGTTTATTATGTTTATGCATCTTGTTTACTTAGGACGACGGTAGTAAATAAGATGATCCCTTACAAAATTTCAAGAAGTGTTCTCCCCTAACTGTGCACCGTTGCTACAGTTCGTCGCTTCTAAGCACCACGTGATGATCGGGTGTGATGGATTCTTACGTTCACATACAACGGGTGTAAGACAGTTTTACACAGCGAAAACACTTAGGGTTAACTTGACGAGCCTAGCATGTGCAGACATGGCCTCGGAACACGGAGACCGAAAGGTCGAACACGAGTCGTATGGAAGATACGATCAACATGAGAATGTTCACCGATGATGACTAGTCCGTCTCACGTGATGATCGGACACGGCCTAGTCGACTCGGATCGTGTAACACTTAGATGACTAGAGGGATGTCTAATCTAAGTGGGAGTTCATAATTTGATTAGAACTTAATTATCATGAACTTAGTCTAAAACCTTTGCAAATATGTCTTGTAGATCAAATGGCCAACGCTCATGTCAACATGAACTTCAACGCGTTCCTAGAGAAAACCAAGCTGAAAGATGATGGCAGCAACTATACGGACTGGGTCCGGAACCTGAGGATCATCCTCATAGCTGCCAGGAAACAATATGTCCTAGAAGGACCGCTAGGTGACGCTCCCGTCCCAGAGAACCAAGACATTATGAATGCTTGGCAGTCTCGTGCTGATGATTACTCCCTCGTTCAGTGCGGCATGCTTTACAGCTTAGAACCGGGGCTCCAAAAGCGTTTTGAGCATCACGGAGCATATGAGATGTTCGAAGAGCTGAAACTAGTTTTCCAAGCTCACGCCCGGGTCGAGAGATATGATGTCTCCGACAAGTTCTACAGTTGTAAGATGGAGGAAAACAGTTCTGTCAGTGAACACATCCTGAAGATGTCTGGGTTGCACAACCGTATGACCCAGCTGAACATTAACCTCCCAAATGAGGCGGTCATTGACAGAATCCTCCAGTCGCTCCCACCAAGCTACAAGAGCTTTGTGATGAACTACAATATGCAGGGGATGGTAAAGACCATTCCTGAAGTATTTCTATGCTGAAGTCAGCAGAGGTTGAAATCAAGAAAGAACATCAAGTGTTGATGGTCAATAAGACCACTAAGTTCAAGAAGGGCAAGGGTAAGAAGAACTTCAAGAAGGACGGCAAGGAGGTTGCCGCGCCTGGTAAGCCAGTTACCGGGAAGAAGTCAAAGAATGGACCCAAGCCTGAGACTGAGTGCTTTTATTGCAAGGGGAAGGGTCACTGGAAGCGGAACTGCCCCAAATACTTAGCGGATAAGAAGGCCGGCAACACCAAAGGTATATTTGATATACATGTAATTGATGTGTACCTTACCAGTACTCGTAGTAACTCCTGGGTATTTGATACCGGTGCCGTTGCTCATATTTGTAACTCACAGCAGGAGCTGCGGAATAAACGGAGACTGGCGAAGGACGAGGTGACGATGCGCGTCGGGAATGGTTCCAGAGTCGATGTGATCGCCGTCGGCACGCTGCCTCTACATTTACCTACGGGATTAGTTTTGAACCTTAATAATTGTTATTTAGTGCCAAGTTTGAGCATGAACATTGTATCTGGATCTCGTTTAATACGAGATGGCTACTCATTTAAGTCCGAGAATAATGGTTGTTCGATTTATATGAGAGATATGTTTTATGGTCATGCTCCGATGGTCAATGGTTTATTCTTAATGAATCTCGAGCGTAATATTACACATGTTCATAGTGTAGATGCCAAAAGATGTAAAGTTGATAACGATAGTCCCACATACTTGTGGCACTGCCGCCTTGGTCACATTGGTGTCAAGCGCATGAAGAAGCTCCATGCTGATGGACTTTTGGAGTCTCTTGATTATGAATCATTTGACACATGCGAACCATGCCTCATGGGCAAAATGACCAAGACTCCGTTCTCCGGAACAATGGAGCGAGCAACCAACTTGTTGGAAATCATACATACCGATGTGTGCGGTCCAATGAGCGTTGAGGCTCGCGGAGGATATCGTTATGTTCTCACTCTCACTGACGACTTAAGTAGATATGGGTATGTCTACTTAATGAAACACAAGTCTGAGACCTTTGAAAAGTTCAAGGAATTTCAGAATGAGGTGGAGAATCAACGTGACCGAAAGATAAAGTTCCTACGATCAGATCGTGGAGGAGAATATTTAAGTCACGAATTTGGCACACACTTAAGGAAATGTGGAATCGTTTCACAACTCACGCCGCCTGGAACACCTCAGCGAAACGGTGTGTCCGAACGTCGTAATCGCACTCTATTGGATATGGTGCGGTCTATGATGTCTCTTACCGATTTACCGCTATCATTTTGGGGATACGCTCTAGAGACAGCTACATTCACTTTAAATAGGGCACCGTCTAAATCCGTTGAGACGACACCGTATGAATTATGGTTTGGGAAGAAACCTAAGCTGTCGTTTCTAAAAGTTTGGGGATGCGATGCTTATGTCAAGAAACTTCAACCTGAAAAGCTCGAACCCAAGTCGGAAAAATGCGTCTTCATAGGATACCCTAAGGAAACTGTAGGGTATACCTTCTACTTAAGATCCGAGGGCAAGATCTTTGTTGCCAAGAACGGATGCTTTCTGGAAAAAGAGTTTCTCTCGAAAGAAGTAAGTGGGAGGAAAGTAGAACTCGATGAAGTACTACCTCTCGAACGGGAAAGTGGTGCAGCTCAGGAAAATGTTCCTGTGATGCCCACACCAACTGAAGAGGAAACCAATGATGATGATCAAGGTACTTCGGATCAAGTTGCTACTGAACTTCGTAGGTCCACAAGGACACGTTCCGCACCAGAGTGGTACGGCAACCCTGTCCTGGAAATCATGTTGTTAGACAACGGTGAACCTTCGAACTATGAAGAAGCGATGGCGGGCCCAGATTCCAACAAATGGCTAGAAGCCATGAAATCCGAGATAGAATCCATGTATGAAAACAAAGTATGGACTTTGACTGACTTGCCCGATGATCGGCGAGCGATAGAAAACAAATGGATCTTTAAGAAGAAGACGGACGCGGATGGAAATGTTACCATCTATAAAGCTCGACTTGTCGCTAAGGGTTATCGACAAGTTCAAGGGATTGACTACGACGAGACATTCTCTCCCGTAGCGAAGCTTAAGTCCGTCCGAATCATGTTAGCAATTGCCGCATACTATGATTATGAGATATGGCAGATGGACGTCAAAACGGCATTCCTTAACGGGCATCTTAAGGAAGAGCTGTATATGATGCAGCCAGAAGGTTTTGTCGATCCTAAGAACGCTAACAAAGTATGCAAGCTCCAGCGATCCATTTATGGGCTGGTGCAAGCATCTCGGAGTTGGAATATTCGCTTTGATGAGATGATCAAAGCGTTTGGGTTTATGCAGACTTATGGAGAAGCCTGCGTTTACAAGAAAGTGAGTGGGAGCTCTGTAGCATTTCTCATATTATATGTGGATGACATACTCTTGATGGGAAATAATATAGAATTTCTGGACAGCATTAAGGCCTACTTGAACAAATGTTTTTCAATGAAGGACCTTGGAGAAGCTGCTTATATATTAGGCATCAAAATCTATAGAGATAGATCGAGACGCCTCATAGGTCTTTCACAAAGCACATACCTTGATAAGATTTTGAAAAAGTTCAAAATGGATGAGTCCAAGAAAGGGTTCTTGCCTATGTTACAAGGTGTGAGATTGAGCTCAGCTCAGTCACCGACCACGGCAAAAGATAAAGAAGAGATGAGTGTCATCCCCTATGCTTCAGCCATAGGATCTATTATGTATGCCATGCTGTGTACCAGACCTGATGTAAACCTTGCCGTAAGTTTGGTAGCAAGATACCAGAGTAATCCCGGCAAGGAACACTGGACAGCGGTCAAGAATATCCTGAAGTACCTGAAAAGGACAAAGGACATGTTTCTCGTTTATGGAGGTGACGAAGAGCTCGTCGTAAAGGGTTACGTCGACGCTAGCTTCGACACAGATCTGGATGACTCTAAGTCACAAACCGGATACGTGTATATGTTGAATGGTGGAGCAGTAAGCTGGTGCAGCTGCAAGCAGAGCGTCGTGGCGGGATCTACATGTGAAGCGGAGTACATGGCAGCCTCGGAGGCAGCGCATGAAGCTATTTGGGTGAAGGAGTTCATCACCGACCTAGGAGTCATACCCAATGCGTCGGGGCCAATCAAACTCTTCTGTGACAACACTGGAGCTATTGCCCTTGCTAAGGAGCCCAGGTTTCACAAGAAGACCAGGCACATCAAGCGTCGTTTCAACTCCATCCGTGAAAATGTTCAAGATGGAGACATAGAAATTTGCAAAGTACATACGGATCTGAATGTCGCTGATCCGTTGACTAAACCTCTCTCGCGAGCTAAACATGATCAACACCAAAACTCTATGGGTGTTCGATTCATCACAATGTAACTAGATTAGTGACTCTAGTGCAAGTGGGAGACTGTTGGAAATATGCCCTAGAGGCAATAATAAAAGTATTATTATATTTCATTGTTCATGATAATTGTCTTTTATTCATGCTATAACTGTATTATCCGGAAATCATAATACACGTGTGAATACATAGACCACAATATGTCCCTAGTGAGCCTCTAGTTGACTAGCTCGTTGTGATCAACAGATAGTCATGGTTTCCTGGCTATGGACATTGGATGTCGTTGATAACGGGATCACATCATTAGGAGAATGATGTGATGGACAAGACCCAATCCTAAGCATAGCACAAAGATCGTGTAGTTCGTTTGCTAGAGCTTTGCCAATGTCAAGTATCTCTTCCTTTGACCATGAGAGCGTGTAACTCCTGGATACCGTAGGGGTGCTTTGGGTGTATCAAACGTCACAACGTAACTGGGTGACTATAAAGGTGCACTACAGGTATCTCCGAAAGTATCTATTGTTTTATGCGGATCGAGACTGGGATTTGTCACTCCGTATGACGGAGAGGTATCTCTGGGCCCACTCGGTAATGCATCATCATAATGAGCTCAAGGTGACCAATGTGTTGGCCACGGGATCATGCATTACGGTACGAGTAAAGTGACTTGCCGGTAACGAGACTGAACAAGGTATTGGGATACCGACGATCGAGTCTCGGGCAAGTAACGTACCGATTGACAAAGGGAATTGTATACAGGGTTTGATCGAATCCTCGACATCGTGGTTCAACCGATGAAATCATCGAGGAGCGTGTGGGAGCCAACATGGGTATCCAGACCCCGCTGTTGGTTATTGCCCGAGAGTGGTCTCGGTCATGTCTGCATGTCTCCCGAGCCCGTAGGGTCTACACACTTAAGGTTCGGTGACGCTAGGGTTGTTAGGAAGACTAGTATGTGACTACCGAATGTTGTTCGGAGTCCCGGATGAGATCCCGGACGTCACGAGGAGTTCCGGAATGGTCCGGAGGTAAAGTTTTATATATGGGAAGTTGTTAAACGGGCACCGGAAAGTTTCGGGGTTATACCGGTATTGTACCGGGACCACCGGAAGGGTTCCGGGGGTCCACCGGGAGGGGCCACCCCTCCCGGGGGGCCACTTGGGCTGCGTGGGGATAGCAGCCAGCCCCTAGTGGGCTTGGCGCGCCCCCCTCCTTGGGCCCATGCGCCTAGGGGTGGGGGGGAAACCCTAAAGGGGGCGCACCCCCTTTGCTTGGGGGGCAAGCCCCCCACCCCTTGGCCGCCGCCCCCCCTAGGGTTTTCCCTAGAGGGCCGGCCCCCCTTGCCCTTTCCCCTATATATAGAGGGGTGAGGGGAGGGCTGCAACACACCATAACTCAAGGCGCAGCCCCTCCCCTCCCCAACACATCTCCTCCTCCGTACGTGCTTGGTGAAGCCCTGTCGGAATACTGCCGCGTCAACTGCACCATGCCGTCGTGCTGCCGTTGGAGCTGCCTTCCTCAACCTCTCCTTCCTCCTTGCTGGATCAAGACGGAGGAGACGTCTCCCGTCCCGTACGTGTGTTGAACGCGGAGGTGCTGTCCGTTCAGCACTAGGACATCGGTGATCCGAATCACGTTCGAGTACGACTCCATCATCACCATCTCCTTGGCAAGCTTCCGCTCTTGATCTACAAGTGGTATGTAGATGCAAACTCTCTCCCTTGACTGGTTGCTTAGATGAACTCATAGATGGATCTTGGTGAAACCGTAGAAAAAATGTTAATTTTCTGCAACGTTCCCCAACACCGCGTTGGCGCGTTCAGCTAAGCCGTTGCTTCGAGGGTGTGCCACCAAAGTGTAGCATATCTGCATTCCAAGGTTAGCACAATATGTTTTGAAGAGATTGCTGGTGAACTACGAACCATTGTCGGTGATGATGCGATTAGGTACCCCAAACCATCTCACGAGGCCCTTGATGAACTTGACCGTTGAGCCAGTCGGGATGGTGCGGACAGCTTCCACCTCTGCCCCCTTTGTGAACTTGTCAATGGCGACGTAGAGGTAGCGGTAGCCCCCTGGTGCCCGAGGAAATGGGCCAAGGATGTCCAGTCCCCAAACAGCGAACGACCATGAGAGGGGAATGGTCTAAAGGTCCTGAGCCGGTTGATGAATCTCCTTGGCATGGAATTGACAGGCTTCACAAGCCTTCACCAGCTCGATTGCGTCGTTGAGCGCTGTTGGCCAATAGAACCTGCTGCGAAACGCCTTGCCGATGAGTGTCCGTGAAGACGAGTGGTGCCCGCAGTCTCCATCGTGAATGTCTGCCAGTAACTATTTCCCTTGCTCCCTGGAGATGCAACATAGGGTAACGTCATTCGGCCGCTTCCGGTAGAGCTCTCCGTCTTGGATGCAGTAGGTCGTGGCCTGACGCGCCACACATTCCGCGTCCTCCTCCTTTTCTGGCAGAATCCCTTGCATCAAGTAATCCTTGAACTCCACGGTCCAACATCCCTCCTGAGGCTCCAGCGCCAGGAGCAGGCGCGCTCCTGAGGTTGGGCCACAGTCCGGGGCTCCCGAGGCAGGCGGTTGAGGGAGCTCCTCCCGAGGCTGCGTTGTGCTTGATAGTGATGGTGCTGCTGAAGGTTTGAAGAGCCGTTCCTCGAAGACGCCAGGCTCTTGAGGCAACCGCCTGGACGCCCTCCTGGCGATGTCATCAGCCTCTTGATTGGTGCCGCGAGGCACATGCTGCAACTCCAACCCGCAAAACTATTTCTCCATCCTGCGGACCTCCGTAAGATACGCTTCCATGTGTTCGTCCTTTGGCTCGTACACCTTGTTGGAGAAGTTGACGAGGAGTTGTGAGTCGCCCTTGATGATGAGGCGCTTTATCCCCAAGGCGGCAGCAGCTTTCAAGCCTGCTATCAGGCCCTCGTATTCTGCTATGTTGTTGGAGACCTTCTCTCCATGCCGGAAGCAGAGCTGCACGGCATAGTAGGGCTTGTCCTGAGTGGGAGATATGAGCACTGCGCCAGCCCCCGCTCCATGTCGCGAGAACGCCCCATCGAAGTACATGACCTAGCCGTCCGGCGCTTCACTTCGTGGGGAAAGCGACCGATCCTCGCCCGCTTCGAGCCCTGGTGCCTCCGTCCATTCTGCCACGAAATCTGCAAGTGCGGCTCCCTTGATGACTCTGGTTGTGCTGAACTCCAGCTGAAATGCTTGCAACTCGATGTTCCATTCAGTGACCCTTCCAACTGAGTTGGGGCTCCTGAGTACCCTTTCCAAGGGGTATGTCAAGATGACCTTGATGGGACGGCCTTTAAAGTAGTGCCGCAGCTTGCGTGAGGCCACCAGCAATGGAATGAGGAGTTTCTGGAGCATGGGGTATCGCGCCCTTGCGTCCCGCAGCACCGTGCTAATGAAGTACATAGGGTGCTCGACGAGGTTGAGGGTGCTGGCGTGGCCTGCGTCTTCCGGAGGTCGAGGCGCCTCTCGAGGCGACGGAGCCCCCAGCGCTTGGTTGCCTGGCGGGGCCTCCTCCGCTCTGGGTGTGTCCCCCTGCTGAGGCTGATCCCCATCTGATATGGTCTTGGTATTCGCGAGGCTTTCTTGGCTTTGCTCCACTTCGGTCGGGGCTGCGGCTGGCGTGGCCTTGGCCCGGCGCTCCTCCCTAACCGCCACCAGGGCTGCACTGGCAGAGTAGGGTGTGGCTGCAAGGTAGAGCACCAAGGGCTCCTGAGGTCGCGGAGCTACCATCACCGGAGGGCTGGTAAGGTACTTCTTGAGATCTTGGAATGCCTTGTCGGCCTCTTCAGTCCATTCAAACGGGGCCTTCTTCTTCATCAGCTTGTAGAAGGGCAGTGCTCGCTCCCCGACTTGGAAATAAAGCGTCCCAACACGGTTACTCGCCCGGTGAGCTTCTGCATTTCTCTGAGGGTCTTCGGCGGACTCATGTCTTCGACTGCCTTGACCTTCTCTAGGTTAGCCTCGATGCCCCTATGGGACACGTGGAAGCCCAAGAGCTTCCCCGAGGGGACTCTGAATACCCACTTCTCCGGGTTGAGCCGTAGATCCACTTCACGGAGGCTCGTGAAGGTTTCTTCCAGGTCCTGTATCAGGGTTTTTGCCTCCCGAGACTTCACCACGATGTCATCGACGTAGGCCTCGGCGTTCCTCCCGAGCTGCCGGCCCAAGGCGATGTGCATCAGTCGCTGAAAGGTCGCGCCCGTGTTGCACAACCCGAACGGCATGCAGGTATAGCAGTATACTCCACACGGGGTCAGGAAGGTCGTTTTCTCCATGTCTTCTACCGCCATTTTGATCTGGTGATAGCCCGAGAAGGCATCCAGGAAGCACAACAGGTCACACTCTGAGGTAGAATCGATGATCTGGTCGATGCGAGGGAGCGGGAATGGATCCTGTGGGCAAGCCTTGTTGAGGTTGGTGAAGTCGACACACATGCGTTCCTTTCCTCCCTTTTTTGGCACAACAACAGGGTTGGCCAGCCATTCAGGATAGCGGACTTCGCGAATGACACCTGCCGCCTCTAACTTGCGGGTTTCTTGGACGATGAAGGCCTGCTTCTCGGTGGACTATCGCCTTGCCTTCTGCTTCACGGGGTGCACGTTGGGGCACACGTTGAGATGGTGTTCAAATCCCTTGAGACCCCTGCCAGCTGATCAGGTTCCCACGCAAACACCTTCTTGTTTGCACGCAGAAATTTCACCAGGGCCTCCTCCTGCTCATGGTCGAGATTGGCGCCTATGGTGAAGGTGGCGCCAAAGGATCCATCCTCATGGACTGGTACTTGCTTGGTCTCCGCCTTGTCTTGGGTGAATAGCTACTTCTTCTTGGCCGGCGCAGCCCCCTTGGGCTCGAGGGTATCTGCGCTGGCGGGCTGCACCACCGCGGCCGTCTTGAAAGCGAGCTTGAGCGCCTGCAGCGCATCCCTTGTGTATCCGGACATGGTAAGGACGCCGCTGCTCCCGGGCATCTTCATGAGGTTCTAAGCCGGGTGAGTCGCTGCCATGAACTGGGCCAAGGCTGGGTAGCCGAGGATGGCGTTGTACGGTGGGCGATGGGGGCGATGTCAAAGTCGACCAACTCCGTACGGAAGTTGTCGTGGGTGCCGAAGGTCACCGGGAGGCGGATCTGCCCCAGGAAGCCGGTGGAACTGCCTCCAACACCCGAGAAGGGCCTGCTGGGTTGGAGCCGCTCTAGCAGCACGTGGAGGAGGCTGAAGGCCTCCACCGAGAGCACGTTGAGGCCGGCACCACCGTCAATGAGGGTCCTGGTGACGGCCACCTGGCAGATGGTGGGGATGCATAGCATTGGGAGTGCGCCCGAACAGGCGGTGTTGGAGGGGTGATCGTCCGAGCTGAAGGTCAAATCAGCTTTGGGTGCCACCCAGCCCGGGGGGGCTTCACGACGCTTGAGGACGGCGCCGATCTGGCGGACGAACGGTTTGACGTGGTGGCTCGAAGGTGGTGCCTGCGATCCGCCTAGGAGGGCTACGACGACTGGGGGTGCCGGCGTAGCATGATGGATGAGGAAGAGGTTGCACAACTCCTCCCAGGAGGCCACAGAAGCCGCCGGCAGGTGGAGCAGCCACATGCGCGGGACGCCGGTGAGGGCCATGGGCAGCCAGTTAGCCATGACCCTATCGTCGCCTCCGGCCTTGAGGACGGCTTCTTCATACGCTAGCAGGAAGGCCAGCGGATCGGCCCCGCCGTCGTAGCGCGACAGCATGTCCGGCTTGAACTTGTTCGGCCACCGCACCTGTCGCAAGGCGGGGGCTGGGGCTCGGAGCCCCCTGGTTCCTACACCGGCGTCGACAGTCGGAGCAGGCGGTGCGTTAGCCGCCATGAGGGCAGAGCGCGGTTGCTACGTCTTGAGCTTGCGTTGGTTTTCCTCGAAGAGGAGAGGGTGATGCAGCAGAGTAGCGTAAGTATTTCCCTGAGTTTTTGAGAACCAAGGTATCAATCCAGTAGGAGGCTCCTCAAAAGTCCCACGCACCTACACAAATAAACTGAGAACTCGCAACCAACGCAATAAAGGGGTTGTCAATCCATTCACGACCACTTGCGAAATTGAGATCTAATAAAGATAGTAAGATAAGATAAATATATTTTTGGTATTTTATAATATAGATGCAAAAAGTAAAAATGTAAATAAAAGTAGATTGGAAGCAAATATGATAAGAGATAGACCCGAGGGCCATAGGTTTCACTAGTGGCTTCTCTCAAGATATCATAAGTATTACGGTGGGTGAACAAATTACTATCGAGCAATTGATAGGAAAGCGAATAATTATGAGATTATCTAGGCATGATCATGTATATAGGCATCACGTCCGCAACAAGTAGACCGACTCCTGCCTGCATCTACTACTATTACTCCACACATCGACCGACTCCTGCCTGCATCTAGAGTATTAAGTTCATAAGAACAGAGTAACGCATTAAGCAAGATGACATGATGTAGAGGGATAAACTCAAGTAATATGATATAAAACCCATCTTGTTATCCTCGATGGCAACAACACAATACGTGCCTTGCAACCCTTTCTGTCACTGGGTAAGGACACCGCAAGATTGAACCCAAAGCTAAGCACTTCTCCCATGGCAAGAAAGATCAATCTAGTAGGCCAAACCAAACTGATAATTCAAAGAGACTTGCAAAGATAACTCAATCATACATAAAAGAATTCAGAGAAGATTCAAATATTGTTCATAGATAAACTTGATCATAAACCCACAATTCATCGGATCTCGACAAACACACCGCAAAAAGAGTTTACATCGAATAGATCTCCACAAGAGAGGGGGAGAACATTGTATTGAGATCCAAAATGAGAGAAGAATCCATCTAGCTAATAACTATGGACCCGTAGGTCTGTGGTAAACTACTCACAACTCATCGGAGGGGCAAGGATGTTGATGTAGAAGCCCTCCATGGTCGATTCCCCCTCCGGCATAGTGCCGGCGAAGGCTCCAAGATGAGATCTCGCGGATACAGAAGGTTACGGTGGTGGAAATTGTGTTTCGTCTGCTCCTTGGATGTTTTCGGGTACGTAGGATTATATAGGAGGAAGAAGTACGTCAGTGGACGCCCGAGGGGCCCACAAGATAGGGGGCGCGCCCTATAGGGGGGGCGCCCACCTATCTCGTGGGAGCCTCGGCTGCTTCTTGACTTGCACTCCAAGTCCTCTGGATCACGTTCGTTCCAAAAATCACGCTCCCGAAGGTTTCATTCCGTTTGGACTCCGTTTGATATTCCTTTTCTTCGAAATACTAAAATAGGCAAAAGAAACAGCAATACGGGTTGGGCCTCCGGTTAGTAGGTTAGTCCCAAAAATGATATAAATGCGTAAAATAAAGCCCATAAACATCCAAAAGGGGTAATATAATAGCATGGAACAATAAAAAATTATAGATACGTTGGAGACGTATCAAGCATCCCCAAGCTTAATTCCTGCTCGTCCCCGAGTAGGTAAATGATAAAAAGAGAATTTTTCATGTGGAATGCTACCTATCATAATTCATAATGCAATTTTTCTTTATTGTGGCATTATTGTTCAGATCCAAATGATTCGAAATAAAAGTTCATATTGATAAAAGAAATAGTAACACTTCAAGCATACTAATCAAAGTAATCATGTCTTCTCAAAATAACTTGGCAAAAGAAAGTTCATCCCTGCAAAATCATATAGTTAGGCTATGCTTCATTTTCGTCACACAAAGATGTTCCCAACTTCTATACCCCTGATGACAAGCCAAGCAATTGTTTCATACTTAACTAATCTCAAACTTTTTCAACCTTCATGCAATACATGAGCGTGAGCCATGGATATAGCACTATGGGTGAAATAGAATATGATGATGGGGATTGTGTGGAGAAGACAAAAAGGAGAAAGTCTCACATTGACGAGGATAATCAACGGGCTATGAAGATGCCCATCAATTGATGTCAACATGAGGAGTAGGGATTGCCATGCAACGGATGCACTAGAGCTATAAATGAATGCTCAACAAAATAAAACTAGTGGGTGTGCATCCAACTTGCTTGCTCACGAAGACCTAGGGCATTTGTGGAAGCCCATCGTAGGAATATACAAGCCAAGTTCAATAATGAAAAATTCCCACTAGTATGAAAAAGACAACTTATGAGACTCATTATATGAAAAACATGGTGCTACTTTGAAGCACAATATATGAGACTCACTGCATGAAGAACAAGGTGCTACTTTGAAGCACAATATATGAGACTCACTACATGAAGAACAAGGTGCTACTTTGAAGCACAAGTGTGGAAAAAGAGATAGTAACATTGCCCTTTTTATTTATTTATTTATTTTTCTTTTTTTGGGCCTTTTTTTGGCCTTTCTTTTTTGGGGGGCAATGCTCTGATAATGATGATCATCACACTTCTATTGATTACAACATATGAATTACAACTCAAAACTAGAACAAGATATGACTCTATATGAATGCCTCCGGCGGTGTACCGGGATGGTGCAATGAATCAAGAGTGACATGTATGAAAAATAATGCATGGTAGCTTTGCCACAAATACGATGTCAACTACATGATCATGCAATGGCAATATGACAAAAGTAAAGTATGTCATGATGAAGAACAGAACGGTGGAAAGTTGCATGGCAATATATCTCGGAATGGCTATGGAAATGCCATAATAGGTAGGTTTGGTGGCTGTTTTGAGGAAGATATAAGGAGGTTTATGTGTGATAGAGCGCATCGTATCACGGGGTTTGGATGCACCGGCGAATTTTGCACCAACTCTCAAGGTGAGAAAGGGCAATGCACGGTATCGGAGAGGCTAGCAATAACGGAAAGGTAAAAGTGCGTATAATCCATGGACTCAACATTAGTCAAAAGAACTCATATACTTATTGCAAAAATTTAGAAGTCATCAAAAATCAAGTACTACGCGCATGCTCCTAGGGGGATAGATTGGTAGGAAAAGACCATCGCTCGTCCCCGACCGTCACTCATAAGGATGCACAAGCCAGGTACACTCCATGTTTCAAATTTGTTACACAACTTTAATCATACGTGCATGCTACGGGACTTGCTAACTTCAACACAAGCATTCTTTAAATTCATAATCACCCAACTAGCATGACTTTAATATCACTACCTCCATATCTCAAAACAATTATCAAGTATCAAATTGATCATAGCATCCAATTCACTTCCTATGATAGTTTTTATTATACCCAACTCGGATGCCTACCATTCTAGGACCAATTTTAAAACCATATCAAATACCATGCTGTTATAAAAGACTCTCAAAAATATATAAGTGAAGCAAGAGAGAATAGAAATTTCTTCAAAATTAAGACACCACCGTGCTCTAAAAGATATAAGTGAAGCACTAGAGCAAAAACTATCAAGCTCAAAAGATATAAGTGAAGCACATAGAGTATTCTAGCAAATTCTAATCAAATAGGCTTCTCCCAAAAGGTGTGTACAGCAAGGATGATTGTGGTAAACTAAAAAGAAAAGACTAATATAATACACGACGCTCCAAGCAAAACACATATCATGTGGCGAATAAAAATATAGCTCCAAGTAAAGTTACCAATGAACGAAGACGAAAGAGGGGATGCCTTCCCGGGGCATCCCCAAGCTTAGGCTTTTGTCTATCCTTGAATATCTTGTGGTGCCTTGGGCATCCCCAAGGTTAGTCTCTTGCCACCCTTTATTCCATAGTCCATAAAATCTTTACCCAAAACTTGAAAACTTCACAACACAAAACTCAACAGGAAATCTTATAAGCTCCGTTAGTGAAAGAAAACAAAACCACCACATAAGGTACTGTAATGAACTCATTCTTTATTTATTTTGGTGTTAAACCTACTGTATTCCAACTTCCCTATGGTTTATAAACTATTTTACTAGCCATACATGCATCGAAATAAGCAATCAACACACGAAAAACAGAATCTGTCAAAAACAGAACAGTCTGTAGCAATCTGTAACTAACGCAAACTTCTGGAAGCCTAAAAATCCTACCAAAATAGGAAGTCCTGGAAAATTTGTTTATTGATCAGCAGCAAAAAGAATCAATGCAAAATCACGTTCCTGTGATTTAAAAAAATTATATTCGTGCGTGCAAAGTTTCTGTTTTTCAGCAGAATCAAATCAACTAACATCATAAGTTATCCCATAGGTTCTACTTGGCACAAACACTAATTAAAAGATAAAACACATCTAAACAGAAGGTGAAAGCAAGATTTATTACTAAACAGGAGCAAAAACAAAAAACACAAAGAAAATTGGGTTGCCTCCCAACTAGCGCTATCGTTTAACGCCCCTAGCTAGGCATAAAAGCAAAGATAGATCTAACGAGTGTCATCTTGTATTTTCAGTTTTTAGCGGAGTCATGCTCGAATTCGGGAGGTTCTTTCCGCTTCCCTTCATACTCAAAATTTTTTAGATCTAAAGAATCCAACCGCTTATTGCAAAGAGTAATCAACATATTCATGCGGTGAAGATTTCCGCTAACACTTTTAAGAGGCTCAAGAGACTTTTGTAATATTTTTGTTACTTCGCAAATCTTTCCAAACAATTGGGTTTCTTCTTGGGTAGGATGTGATCCTCCATTTTGAGGTAGTGTTCTTACTATTCCCTCTATAATTTCATGCGCAATACTGGGATCAATTTCAATGAAATTTCCCTTGGCAATGCAATCCAAGAGTTGTCTATGCGTCATATTTAACCTAACATAAAAATTACGAAGAAGAATTCTAAAGTTCACCTCTAGGGTGCACTTGCGATAAGATTTCATCATCCTATACCAAGCATCTTTTAAGTTTTCTCCTTGCCTTTGCTTGAAGTGAAGAACTTCAAACTCGGGAGACATAGGAGCGGATAAGGAACTAGACATAATGACAAGCAAACAAAAGGCAAGCGAAAAAGAGAGAGAGAGAGAGAGATTGGGAAAGAGAGGGCTAATAAAACGGCAATGGTGAAGTGGGGGAGAGGAAAATGAGAGGCAAATGGCAAATAATGTAAATGCGAGGGAGATGGGTTTGTGATGGGTACTTGGTATGTCTTGACTTGAGCGAAGACCTCCCCGGCAACGGCGCCAGAAATCCTTCTTGCTACGTTTTGAGCTTGTGTTTGTTTTCCTCGAAGAGGAGAGGGTGATGCAGCAGAGTAGCGTAAGTATTTCCCTCAGTTTTTGAGAACCAAGGTATCAATCCAGTAGGAGGCTCCTCAAATGTCCCACGCACCTACACAAACAAACTGAGAACTCGCAACCAACGCAATAAAGGGGTTGTCAATCCCTTCACGGCCACTTACGAAAGTGAGATCTAATAAAGATATTAAGATAAGATAAATATATTTTTGGTATTTTATAATATAGATGCAAAAAGTAAATATGCAAATAAAAGTAGATTGGAAGCAAATATGATAAGAGATAGAACCGGGGGCCATAGGTTTCACTAGTGGCTTCTCTCAAGATAGCATAAGTATTATGGTGGATGAACAAATTACTGTCGAGCAATTGATAGGAAAGCGAATAATTATGAGATTATCTAGGCATGATCATGTATATAGGCATCACGTCCGCAACAAGTAGACCGACTCCTGCCTGCATCTACTACTATTACTCCACACATCGACCGACTCCTACCTGCATCTAGAGTATTAAGTTCATAAGAACAGAGTAACGCATTAAGCAAGATGACATGATGTAGAGGGATAAACTCAAGCAATATGATATAAACCCCATCTTGTTATCCTCGATGGCAACAACACAATACATGCCTTGCAACCCTTTCTGTCACTTGGTAAGGACACCGCAAGATTGAACCCAAAGCTAAGCACTTCTCCCATGGCAAGAAAGATCAATCTAGTAGGCCAAACCAAACTGATAATTCAAAGAGACTTGCAAAGATAACTCAATCATACATAAAAGAATTCAGAGAAGATTCAAATATTATTCATAGATAAACTTGATCATAAACCCACAATTCATCGGATCTCGACAAACACACCGCAAAAAGAGTTTACATCGAATAGATCTCCACAAGAGAGGGGGAGAACATTGTATTGAGATCCAAAATGAGAGAAGAAGCCATCTAGCTAATAACTATGGACCCATAGGTCTGTGGTAAACTACTCACAACTCATCAAAGGGGCAAGGATGTTGATGTAGAAGCCCTCCATGGTCGATTCCCCCTCTGGCATAGTGCCGACGAAGGCTCCAAGATAAGATCGCACGGATATAGAAGGTTACGGTGGTGTAAATTGTGTTTCGTCTCCTCCCTGGATGTTTTTGGGGTATGTAGGCTTATATAGGAGGAAGAAGTACGTCGGTGGATGCCCGAGGGGCCCACGAGACAGGGGGCGCGCCCTATAGGGGGGGCGTGCCCTCCTATCTCGTGGGAGCCTCGGCTGCTTCTTGACTTGCACTTCAAGTCCCCTGGATCACGCTCGTTCCAAAAATCACGCTCCCGAAGGTTTCATTCCGTTTGGACTTCATTTGATATTCCTTTTCTTCAAATACTGAAATAGGCAAAAAAACAGCAATACGGGCTGGGCCTCCGGTTAGTAGGTTAGTCCCAAAAATGATATAAATGTGTAAAATAAAGCCCATAAACATCCAAAAGGGGTAATATAATAGCATGGAACAATAAAAATTATAGATACGTTCGAGACGTATCAGCGGTGCTGATGAAGAACGGGTCGACGGAAGGGAGAGCTCCGGCGCACCCCTACCTGGCGCGCCAAATGTCGGATGTTGGGTTCCAGCAGACCCTTAAGGTTCGAACTCTGGGGTGCGCAAGAAGATCTTCCCCCTACCGATCCACGTCTGATCGCCTCGCGAAAATCTAAACTAAAACGATGGGCAACACGAGGGACACAAGATCTATACTGGTTCGGGCCACCGTTGTGGTGTAATACCCTACTCCAGTGTGTGGTGTGGTGGATTGCCTCAGGGGATGATGATCAACAGTACAAAGGATGAACAGCCTCGCGAGAGGTGTTCTTGAGCTGGTGTGATGAACTGCTTGGGTGAGTTCGATCGCCTATCGGTCTAATGAGCACTCGATCCGTCCTGCTTTTCCTCTGAGGTGGCTAGTCTTATTTATAGAGGCCCTGATCCTCTTCCAAAATATTGAGCGGGAAGGGCGCCAACAACGGCCATTTTGAAGGGGAACACCTAGTACAAGTTATCCTGTCTAAAGTTGGTCTTCGGCTGCCAAAGGCACTGGCGATGACGCCGTCTTGGGCTCCACGGTGACCTCCATCCAGCCGCTCTGCTGGTCTTGGTCTCGTTGCACTGAAATGGCAACCTTTGCCTGATGCCTCGGTACTCCACGCCTGTGCTTGCCCCCTTTGCACCAAAGAGGAAACAAGGACATTGCGTAGGTCGGCGCCTGCCTGGCGCCCGCCTGGTCTCGATCGTCACGGCTTGCGTCACGGGCACCTCGCGAGGTACCCTGCCTTGATCTCCCCTCCTCCTCGTGAGCCTGCTTGGCGAGGCCGTTCCTGAGGAAGTCATGTGTCGTCCGCCCTGCGAGGCTTGGCCCCTCGCGAGGGTCTTAAGTCTTGCGCTGATGAAGATGGGCCGTACTAGGCCACCACTTGAGCCACGCCGCAGGCCGCAGGCAGGCAAGTCTGGGGACCCCCGTTCCCAGAACGCCGACAACCCTTTTCTTGAAACTAGTGGTCTTGTTAACCATCAACACTTGATGCTCCTTCTTGATTTCTACCTTCGCCGATTTCAGCATCGCGAAGAGCTTGGGAATCGTTTTCATCATCACTTGCATATTATAGTTCATCACGAAGTTCTAGTAGCTTGGTGATAGTGACTAGAGAACTCTGTCAATCACTATCTTATCTGGAAGATTAACTCCCACTTGATTCAAGCGATTATAGTACCTAGACATTCTGAGCACATGCTCACTGGCTGAGCTATTTTCCTCCATCTTGTAGGCAAAGTACTTGTCAGAGGTCTCATACCTCTCGACACGGGCATGAGTCTGAAATACCAATTTCAGCTCTTGGAACATCTTATATGCTCCATGGCGTTCAAAACATTTTTGAAGTCCCAGTTCTAAGCCGTAAAGCATGTCGCACTAAACTACCAAGTAGTCATCATATCGAGCTTGCCAAACGTTCATAACATCTGCATCTGCTCCTGCAATAGGTCTGTCACCTAGCGGTGCATAAAGGACATAATTCTTCTGTGCAGCAATGAGGATAATCCTCAGATCACGGACCCAGTCCGCATCATTGCTACTATCATCTTTCAACTTAGTTTTCTCTAGGAACATGTCAAAAAATAGGGGAACTATATCACGAGCTATTGATCTACAACATAGATATGCAAAACTATTAAGACTAAGTTCATGATAAATTAAGTTCAATTAATCAAATTACTAATGAACTCCCACTTAAATAAACATCCCTCAAGTTATCTAAGTGATACATGATCCAAATCAACTAACCCATGTCCGATCATCACGTGAGATGGGGTAGTCATCAATGGTGAACATCTCTATGTTGATCATATCTACTATATGACTCACGTTCAACCTTTCGGTCTCCAGTGTTCCGAGACCATGTCTGTACGTGCTAGGCTCGTCAAGCTTAACCCAAGTATTCTGCATGTGCAAAACTTTCTTACACCCATTGTATGTGAACGTAGAGTCTATCACACCCGATCATCACGTGGTGTCTCGAAACGATGAACTTTTGCAATAGTGCATACTCGGGGAGAACACTTATATATTGAAATTTAGTGAAGGGATCATCTTATAATGCTACCGTTGTTCTAAGCAAAATAAGATGCATAAAAGATAAACATCACATGCAATCAAAATATGTGACATGATATGGCCATCATCATCTCGTGCTTTTGATATCCATCTCCAAAGCATCGTCATGATATCCATCGTCACCGGCTCGACACCTTGATCTTCATCACCGCGGCGTGGTCATCTTGCCAACTATTGCTTCTACAACTATTGCTAAGGCATAGCGATAAAGTAAAGCAATTACATGGCGTTTGCATTTCATACAATAAAGAGACAACCATAAGGCTCCTGCCGGTTGCCGATAAATTACAAAACATGATCATATCATACAATAACGTATATCACATCATGTCTTGACCATATCTTATCACAGCATACCCTGCAAAAACAAGTTAGACGTCCTCTACTTTGTTGTTGCAAGTATTACGTGGCTGCTACGGGCTTCTAGCAAGAATCATACTTACCTACGGCAAAAACCACAACGGTGATTCGTCAAGTTTGTTGTTTGAACCTTCTTCAAGGACCGGCCGTAGTCAAATTCGATTCAACTAAAGTAGGAGAAACAAACACCCGCCAGCCACCTTTATGCAAAACTAGTTGCATGTCAGTCGGTGGAATCGATATCATGTGCGTTGACATGTAAGGTTGGTTCGGGCCGCTTCATCCCACAATACTGCCGAATCAAAATAAGACGTTGGTGGTAAGCAGTATGACTATCACCGCCACAATTCTTTGTGTTCTACTCGTGCATATCATCTATGCATAGATCTGGCTCGGATGCCACTGTTGGGAAACGTTGCATGGAAAACAAAAAAAATTCTATGCACACGCAAGATCTATCTATGGAGATGCATAGCAACGAGAGGGGGAGAGTGTGTCTATGTACCCTCGTAGACTGTAAGCGGAAACGTTTCACAACGCGGTTGATGTAGTTGAACTTTCTTCGCGATCCAACCGATCGAGTGCCGAATGTACGACACCTCCGCGTTCAGCACACGTTCAGCTCGATGACGTCCTCCGCCTTCTTGATCCAGCAAGATGATGCGGTAGTGGATGAGTTTCGGTAGCATGGCGGTGTGGTGACGGTGATGGTGAAGCTATCTCCACAGGGCTTCGCCTAAGAACTACGAAAATATGACCGGGGTGTAAACAGTGGAGGGTGGCGCCGCACATGGTTAGGCAATTGTCTATTGTGTGCTAGGCGCCCCCTCCCACATATATATAGGTGGGAGAGAGGGAGAATCAGCCAAAGGAGGCACCCAGGTAGGAGGATCCTACTTGGGGTCCTTCCCAAGCCGCGCCCCCTTTCCTTATTTGGAGTGCGGGGAAAGGCAGGGGAGGGTGGCGCCCCCTTTCCTTTCTCCCATGAGAGGGAAAGGCATGAGGGGCTAGTCCTCCCCCTTTTCCTTCCATAGGGTTGTCCAAACAAGGGAGGAGGCGCACCAGCCCCCTTGTAGGCTGGTCTGTCCCCTCCTTTGGCCCATAAGGCCCATAACTTGCCGGGAGGGGTGCGCGCGGAACCCCTTCCAGTGACCCGATTCCTTCCCAGTAAGTCCAGAAACACTTTCGATGTCCAAATACCATCGTCCTATATATCAATCTTTACCTCTCAACCATTTCAAGACTCCTCGTCATGTCCGTGATCTCATCCAGGACTCCGAACAATATTCGGTCACCAAAACATATAACTCATATAACACTATATCCCAAGGTTGGAAAAAGCAGTAGGCGTAAGCGAGGCGGTTGGCCTTCGCCTAGTGCCTAGGAAGTGCTTAAGCGCCCTGGGCGCAGCCTAGGCGGTTATGTAATTTTTACTATCGGGGTGTATATGTGGTTATTATATGTGTATTTTATTAATTTAGGGCATATAAGTATGTTAACTACCAGTACTATGATTGGAATATGGCCCTTTTGGCATGTCAGTGCAATATGACATGATTTCTCGCTTGGGTAGAGAATTTGTTACTTCCTCTGCCTAGACTTCTGCTTATGCCCTAGGCGAGGCGTTTGGCCATTTCCTAGCACCTAGGCGTGCCTAAGCACCTCCTAGGCACTGCCTTTTCCAACAGTATCCTCAATGAACGTTAAGCGTGCGGACCCTACGGGTTCGAGAACTATGTAGACATGACCGAGACACCTCTGTGGTCAATAAACAAAAAAGGAACTTTGATGCCCATATTGACTCCTACATATTCTACGAAGATCTTTATCGGTCAAACCGTTATGACAACATACGTAATTTCCTTTCCATCGGTATGTTACTTGCCCGAGATTCGATCGTCGGTATCTTCATACCTAGTTCAATCTCATTACCGACAAGTCTCTTTACTTGTTCCGTAATACATCACCTTGTGACTAACTCCTTAGTCATTTGCTTGCAGCTTATGATGTGTATTACCGAGAGGGCCAAGAGATACCTCTCCGATACTTGGGGTGACAAATCCTAATCTCGATCTATGCCAACTCAACAAACACCTTTGGAGATACATGTAGAGCATCTTTATGATCACCTAGTTACGTTGTGATGTTTGATAGCACACGAGGTATTCCTCCGGTATCCGAGAGTTGCATAATCTCATAGTCGAAGGAATATGTATTTGACATGAAGAAAGCAATAGAAAAAAACTAAACGATCATTATGCTAAGCTAACGGATGGGTCTTGTCCATCACATTATTCTCCTAATGATGTGATCCCATTATCAAATGACAACACATGTCTATGGTTAGGAAACCTTAACCATCTTTGATCAACGAGCTAGTCTAGTAGAGGCTTACTAGGGACACGGTATTTGTTTATGTATTCATACATGTATTTAAGTTTCTGATCAATACAATTCTAGCATGTATAATAAACCTTTATCATGAATAAGGAAATGTAATATAAAATAACAACTTTATTATTCCCTCTAGGGCATATTTCCTTCATTAACATCTCAGTTGAGTCTGTGGATTGCGAGCTAGATTCTCACCGTCCAAGGATTTTGACATGATCTCCATTTGACCCGAGGTGTCGCTCCTGATGATTTTGTGCTCCACCGCCATGCATGGAATTTTCACAGAAAAGTTATGCACCCGAGGAACATAGTCCTCGGTCATGTAATAGGAGGAGGGGAGCGCGTGCCCCTATTAAGGGTCACCATTTTCTTCCTCTGAGGTATTGTCCATTTCGATTGTTCAACATACGTTGGTGTCGTTGTTGGATGTGCCATGTGGTTAAAGGAAATATGCCCTAGAGGCAATAATAAAGTTATTATTTATTTCCTTATATCATGATAAATGTTTATTATTCATGCTAGAATTGTATTAACCGGAAACATAATACATGTGTGAATACATAGACAAACATAATGTCACTAGTATGCCTCTACTTGGCTAGCTCATTAATCAAAGATGGTTATGTTTCCTAACCATAGACATGAGTTGTCATTTGATTAACGGGATCACATCATTAGTAGAATGATGTGATTGACATGACCCATTCCGTTAGCTTAGCACTTGATCATTTAGTATGTTGTTATTGCTTTCTTCATGACTTATACATGTTCCTACAACTATGAGATTATGCAACTCCCGTTTACCGGAGGAACACTTTGTGTGCTACCAAACGTCACAACGTAATTGGGTGATTATAAAGGAGCTCTACAGGTGTCTCCAATGGTACATGTTGAGTTGGCGTATTTCGAGATTAGGTTTTGTCACTCCGATTGTCGGAGAGGTATCTCTGGGCCCTCTCGGTAATGCACATCACTATAAGCCTTGCAAGCAATGTAGCTAATGAGTTAGTTACGGAATGATGCATTACGTAACGAGTAAAGAGACTTGCCGGTAACGAGATTGAACTAGGTATTGGGATATCGACGATCGAATCTCGGGCAAGTAACATACCGATGACAAAGGGAACAACGTATGTTGTTATGCAGTTTGACCAATAAAGATCTTCGTAGAATATGTAGGAGACAATATGAGCATCCAGGTTCCGCTATTGGTTATTGACTGGTAATGTGTCTTGGTCATGTCTACATAGTTCTCGAACCCGTAGGGTCTGCACGCTTAAGGTTTCGATGACAGTTATATTATGGGTTTATGAGTTTTGATGTACCGAAGGTTGTTCGGAGTCCCGGATGAGATTACGGACATGACGAGGAGTCTCGAAATGGTCGAGACATGAAGATTGATATATTGGAAGCCTACATTTGGATATCGGAAGTGTTCCGGGTGAAATCGGGATTTTACCGGAGTACCGGGGGGTTACCGGAACCCCCCGGGGGCTTAATGGGCCTACATGGGCCTTAGTGGAAATAGAGGGCAGCAAGGGGAGTGTGGGGCGCCCCCCAAGGCCCAAACCAAATTGGTTTAGGGCAAGGGGGTCGGCCCCTCTCTTTCCTTCTCCTCCTCTCCATTTCCTTCCCCCTCTCCTAGTCCAACAAGGAAGGAGGGAGTCCTACTCCCAGTGGGAGTAGGACTCCCCATGGCGCGCCCCCTCCTAGGACGGCCGACCCCTCCCCCCTTGCTCCTTTATATATGGGGCAGGGGGCACCTCTAGACACAACAATTGATCTCTTGATCTCTTAGCCGTGTGCGGTGCCCCCCTCCACCATAGTCCTCCTCGATAATATTGTAGCGGTGCTTAGGCGAAGCCCTGCGATGGTAGAACATCAAGATCGTCACCACGCCGTCATGCCGACGAAACTCTCCCTCTACACTCTGCTGGATCGGAGTACGGGGGACGTCATCGAGCTGAACGTGTGCAAGAACTCGGAGGTGCCATAGTTTCGGTGCTTGATCGGTCGGGCCGTGAAGACGTACGACTACATCAACCGCGTTATTCTAACGCTTCCGCTTTCGGTCTATGAGGGTACGTGGACACACTCTCCCTCTCGTTGCTATGCATCACCATGATCTTGCATGTGCGTAGGATTTTTTTTTAAATTACTACGTTCCCCAACAGTGGCATCCGAGCCTGGTTTTATTCGTAGATGTTATATGCACGAGTAGAACACAAGTGAGTTGTGGGCGATACAAGTCATACTTCTTACCAGCATGTCATACTTTGGTTCGGCGGTATTGTTGGATGAAGCGGCCCGAACCGACATTACGCATACGCTTACGCGAGACTGGTTCTACCGACGTGCTTTGCACACAGGTGGCTGGCGGGTGTCAGTTTCTCCAACTTTAGTTGAACTGAGTGTGGCTACGCCCGGTCCTTGCGAAGGTTAAAAAAACACTAACTTGATGAACTATCGTTGTGGTTTTGATGCGTAGGTAAGAACGGTTCTTGCTCAGCCCGTAGCAGCCACGTAAAATTTGCAACAACAAAGTAGAGGATGTCTAACTTGTTTTTGCATGGCATGTTGTGATGTGATATGGTCAAGATGTGATGCTATATTTTATTGTATGAGATGATCATGTTTTGTAACCGAGTTATCGGCAACTGGCAGGAGCCATATGGTTGTCGCTTTATTGTATGAAATGCAAGTGCACTGTAATTGCTTTACTTTATCACTAAGCGGTAGCGATAGTCGTAGAAGCAATAGATGGCAAAACGACAACGATGCTACGATGGAGATCAAGGTGTCGCGCCGGTGACGATGGTGATAACGACGGTGCTTCGGAGATGGAGATCGCAAGCACAAGATGATGATGGCCATATCATATCGCTTATATTGATTGCATGTGATGTTTATCCTTTATGCATCTTATTTTGCTTTGATTGACGGTAGCATTTTAAGATGATCTCTCACTAATTATCAAGAAGTGTTCTCCCTGAGTATGCACCGTTGCAAAAGTTATTCGTGCTGAGACACCACGTGATGATCGGGTGTGATAGGCTCTACGTTCAAATACAACGGGTGCAAAACAGTTGCACACGTGGAATACTCAGGTTAAACTTTACGAGCCTAGCATATACAGATATGGCCTCGGAACACGGAGACCGAAAAGTCGAACGTGAATCATATAGTAGATATGATCAACATAGTGATATTCACCATTGAAAACTACTCCATCTCATGTGATGATGGGACATGGTTTAGTTGATTTGGATCACGTGATCACTTAGATGACTTGAGAGATGTCTGTCTAAGTGGGAGTTCTTTAGTAATATGATTAATTGAACTTAAATTTATCATGAACTTAGTACCTGATAGTATTTTGCTTGTCTGTGTTTGTTGTAGATAGATGGCTCGTGCTGTTGTTCCGTTGAATTTTAATGCGTTCCTTGAGAAAGCTAAGTTGAAAGATGATGGTAGCAATTACACGGACTGGGTCCGTAACTTGAGGATTATCCTCGTTGCTGCACAGAAGAATTACGTCCTGGAAGCACCGCTGGGTGCCAGGCCTACTGCAGATGCAACTGACGACATTAAGAACGTCTGGCAGAGCAAAGCTGATGACTACTCGATAGTTCAGTGTGCCATGCTTTACGGCTTAGAACCGAGACTTCAACGACGTTTTAAACGTCATGGAGCATATGAGATGTTCCAGGAGTTGAAGTTAATATTTCAAGCAAATGCCCGGATTGAGAGATATGAAGTATCCAATAAGTTCTATAGCTGCAAGATGGAGGAGAATAGTTCTGTCAGTGAACATATACTCAAAATGTCTGGGTATAATAATCACTTGATTCAACTGGGAGTTAATCTTCCTGATGATAGTGTCATTGAAAGAATTCTTCAATCACTGCCACCAAGCTACAAGAGCTTCGTGATGAACTATAATATGCAAGGGATGGACAAGACTATTCCCGAGCTCTTCGCAATGCTAAAGGCTGCGAAGGTAGAAATCAAGGAGCATCAAGTGTTGATGGTCAATAAGACCACCAGTTTCAAGAAAAAGGGTAAAGGGAAGAAGAAGGGGAACTTCAAGAAGAACAGCAAACAAGTTGCTGCTCAAGAGAAGAAACCCAAATCTGGACCTAAGCCTGAGACTAAGTGCTTCTACTGCAAGCAGACTGGTCACTGGAAGCAGAACTGCCCCAAGTATTTGGCGGATAAGAAGGATGGCAAGGTGAACAAAGGTATATGTGATATACATGTTATTGATGTGTACCTTACTAATGCTCGCAGTAGCACCTGTGCATTTGATACTGGTTCTGTTGCTAATATTTGCAACTCAAAACAGGGACTATGGATTAAGCGAAGATTGGCTAAGAACGAGGTGACGATGCGCGTGGGAAATGGTTCCAAAGTCGATGTGATCGCGGTCGGCACGCTACCTCTACATCTACCTTCGGGATTAGTTTTAGACCTGAATAATTGTTATTTGGTGCCAGCATTGAGCATGAACATTATATCTGGATCTTGTTTGATGCGAGACGGTTATTCATTTAAATCAGAGAATAATGGTTGTTTTATTTATATGAGTAATATCTTTTATGGTCATGCACCCTTGAAGAGTGGTCTATTTTTATTAAAACTCGATAGTAGTGATACACATATTCATAATGTTGAAGCCAAAAGATGCAGAGTTGATAATGATAGTGCAACTTATTTGCGGCACTGCGTTTGGGTCATATTGGTGTAAAGCGCATGAAGAAACTCCATACTGATGGACTTCCGGAATCACTTGATTTTGAATCACTTGGTACTTGCGAACCGTGCCTCATGGGCAAGATTACTAAAACGCCGTTCTCCGGAACTATGGAGCGAGCAACAGACTTGTTGGAAATCATACATACTGATGTATGTGGTCCAGTGAATGTTCAGGCTCGCGGCGGATATCGTTATTTTCTCACCTTCACAGATGATTTGAGCAGATATGGGTATATCTACTTAATGAAACACAAGTCTGAAACATTTGAAAAGTTTAAAGAATTTCAGAGTGAAGTGGAAGATCATCTTAACAAGAAAATAAAGTTTCTACAATCTGATCGTGGAGGAGAATATTTGAGTTACGAGTTTGGTTTACATTTGAAATAATGCGGAATAGTTTCGCAACTCACGCCTCCCGGAACACCACAACGAAATGGTGTGTCCGAACGTCGTAATCGTACTTTACTAGATATGGTGCGATCTATGATGTCTCTTACTGATTTACCGCTATCGTTTTGGGGTTATGCTTTAGAGATGGCCGCATTCACGTTAAATAGGACACCATCAAAATCCACTGAGACGACGCCTTATGAACTGTGGTTTGGCAAGAAACCAAAGTTGTCATTTCTTAAAGTTTGGGGTTGCGATGCTTATGTGAGAAAGCTTCAACCTTATAAGCTCGAACCCAAATCGGAGAAATGTGTCTTCATAGGATACCCAAAAGAGACTATTGGGTACACCTTCTATCACAGATCTGAAGGCAAGACTTTCGTTGCTAAATTCAGATCATTTCTAGAAAAAGAGTTTCTCTCGAAAGAAGTGAGTGGAAGGAAAGTAGAACTTGATGAGGTAACTGTACCTGCTCCGTTATTGGAAAATAGTTCATCACAGAAACCGGTTCTTGTGACGACTACACCAATCAGTGAGGAAGCTAATGATATTGATCATGAAGCTTTAGATCAAGTTACTACAGAACCTCGTAGGTCATCCAGAGTAAGATCCGCACCAGAGTGGTACGATAGTCCTATTCTGGAAGTCATGTTACTTGACCATGGCAAACCTACAAACTATGAGGAAGCGATGATGAGTCCAGATTCCGCAAAATGGCTTGAGGCCATGAAATTTGAGATGGGATCCATGTATGAGAACAAAATATGGACTTTGGTTGACTTGCCCGATGATCGGCAAGCCATCGAGAATAAATGGATCTTCAAGAAGAAGACTGACACTGACGGTAATGTAACTGTCTACAAAGCTCGACTGGTTGCGAAAGGTTTTCGACAAGTTCAAGGGGTTGACTACGATGAGACTTTCTCACCCGTAGCAATGCTTAAGTCTGTCCGAATCATGTTAGCAATTGTCGCATTTTATGATTATGAAATATGGCAAATGGATGTCAAAACTGCATTCCTGAATGGATTTCTGGAAGAAGAGTTGTATATGATGCAACCAGAAGGTTTTGTCGATCCAAAAGGTGCTAACAAAGTGTGTAAGCTCCAGGGATCCATTTATGGACTGGTGCAAGACTCTCGGAGTTGGAATAAACGCTTTGATAGTGTGATGAAAGCATATGGTTTTATACATACTTTTGGAGAAGTCTGTATTTACAAGAAAGTGAGTGGGAGCTCTGTAGCATTTCTGATGTTATATGTAGACGACATATTATTAATTGGAAATGATATAGAATTTCTGGATAGCATAAAGGGATACTTGAATAAAAGTTTTTCCATGAAAGACCTCGGTGAAGTTGCTTACATATTGGGCATCAAGATCTATAGAGATAGATCAAGACGCTTAATTGGACTATCACAAAGCACATACCTTGATAAAGTTTTGAAAAAGTTCAAAATGGATCAGGCAAAGAAAGGGTTCTTACCTATATTACAAGGTGTGAAGTTGAGTCAGACTCAATGCCCGACCACAACAGAAGATAGAGAGAAAATGAAAGATGTTCCCTATGCTTCAGCCATAGGCTCTATCATGTATGCAATACTGTGTACCAGACCTGATGTATGCTTAGCAATAAGTTTAGCAGGGAGGTACCAAAGTAATCCAGGAGTGGATCACTGGACAGCGGTAAAGAATATCCTGAAATACCTGAAAAGGACTAAGGATATGTTTCTCGTTTATGGAGGTGACAAAGAGCTAGTCGTAAATGGTTACGTCGATGCAAGCTTTGACACTGATCCGGACGATTCTAAATCGCAAACTGGATACGTGTTTATATTGAACGGTGGAGCTGTTAGTTGGTGCAGTTCTAAACAAAGCGTCGTGGCGGGATCTACATGCGAAGCGGAGTACATAGCTGCTTCGGAAGCAACAAATGAAGGAGTCTGGATGAAGGAGTTCATTTCTGATCTAGGTGTCATACCTAGTGCATCGGGACCAATGAAGATCTTTTGTGACAATACTGGTGCAATTGACTTGGCAAAGGAATCCATATTTTACAAGAGGACCAAGCACATCAAGAGACGCTTCAATTCCATCCGGGGCCAAGTCTAGGTGGGAGACATAGAGATTTGCAAGATACATACGGATTTGAATGTTGCAGACCTGTTGACTAAGCCTCTTCCACGAGCAAAACATGATCAACACCAAGACTCCATGGGTGTTAGAATCATTACCGTGTAATCTAGATTATTTGCTCTAGTGCAAGTGGGAGACTGAAGGAAATATGCCCTAGAGGCAATAATAAAGTTATTATTTATTTCCTTATACCATGATAAATGTTTATTATTCATGCTAGAATTGTATTATCCAAAAACATAATACATGTGTGAATACATAGACAAACATAATGTCACTAGTATGCCTCTACTTGGCTAGCTCATTAATCAAAGATGGTTATGTTTCCTAACCATAGACATGAGTTGTCATTTGATTAACGGGATCACATCATTAGTAGAATGATGTGATTGACATGACCCATTCCATTAGCTTAGCACCTGATCGTTTAGTATGTTGCTATTGCTTTCTTCATGACTTATACATGTTCCTACAACTATGAGATTATGCAACTCCCGTTTACCGGAGGAACACTTTGTGTGCTACCAAATGTCACAACGTAACTGGGTGATTATAAAGGAGCTCTACAGGTGTCTCCAAAGGTACATGTTGAGTTGGCGTATTTCGAGATTAGGTTTTGTCACTCCGATTGTCGGAGAGGTATCTCTGGGCCCTCTCGGTAACGCACATCACTATAAGCCTTGCAAGCAATGTAGCTAATGAGTTAGTTACGGAATGATGCATTATGTAACGAGTAAAGAGACTTGCCGGTAACGAGATTGGACTAGGTATTGGGATACCGACGATCAAATCTCGGGCACCCAATACCGACGATCAAATCTCGGGCAAGTAACATACCGATGACAAAGGGAACAACGTATGTTGTTATGCGGTTTGACCGATAAAGATCTTCGTAGAATATGTAGGAGCCAATATGAGCATCCAGGTTCCGCTATTGGTTATTGACCGGTAACGTGTCTCGGTCATGTCTACATAGTTCTCGAACCCGTAGGGTCCGCACGCTTAAGGTTTCATTGACAGTTATATTATGAGTTTATGAGTTTCGATGTACCGAAGGTTGTTCGGAGTCCCGAATGTGATTACGGACATGACGAGGAGTCTCGAAATGGTCGAAACATGAAGATTGATATATCGGAAGCCTATATTTGGATATCGGAAGTGTTCCGGGTGAAATCGGGATTTTACCGGAGTACCGAGGTGTTACCGGAACCCCCCGGGGGCTTAATGGGTCTACATGGGCCTTAGTGGAAATAGAGGGCAGCATCGGGAGTGTGGGGCGCGCCCCCCAAGGCCCAAACCGAATTGGTTTAGGGCAAGGGGGCCGCCCCCCCTCTTTCCTTCTCCTCCTCTCCCTTTCCTCCCCCTCTCCTAGTCCAACAAGGAAGGGTGGGAGTAGGACTCCCCGTGGCACGCCCCCTCCTAGGCCGGCCGCCCCCTCCCCCCTTGCTCCTTTATATACGGGGGCAGGGGGCACCTCTAGACACAACAATTGATCTCTTGATCTCTTAGCCGTGTGTGGTGCCCCCCTCCACCATAGTCCTCCTCGATAATATTGTAGCGGTGCTTAGGCGAAGCCCTGCGACGGTAGAACATCAAGATCTTTACCACGCCGTCGTGCTGACGGAACTCTCCCTCGACACTATGTTGGATCGGAGTACGAGGGACGTCATCGAGCTGAACGTGTGCAAGAACTCGGAAGTGTCGTAGTTTCGGTGCTTGATCGGTCGGGCCGTGAAGACGTATGACTACATCAACCATGTTGTTCAACCGCTTCTGCTTTCAGTCTACGAGGGTACGTGGACACACTCTCCCCTCTCCTTGCTATGCATCACCATGATCTTGCGTGTGCGTAGGATTTTTTTGAAATTACTACGTTCCCCAATAGTGGTGTCTCTTCCACCATGGGAGCTCCATAAAAAATATGTAAATCTCCACTCTTCTGTTGATTTCTCAGCTCGTTGCACCATTACATCAATATGACTATTGTTGCAATTCTTCAGACTAATGGAAAGTTCCTTGGACAAGAAAAAATCGATGTTGCGGCTTAGTCCATCACTGTCCACCTCAAAACTTCTTGCAAAACCCAGTGTGTTCGGCAAGCCTTCCACTCTTTTCCCTCTGATCTTTGTCTCCATGATAAAGAGGAGGATATGCCCATTCTCGCTTCACATGATTGCGAAGCTCGCGAATTGCTTCAGGGTTCCCAAACCCCCGTCAATTCCATCTAATGCAAATCATTGGCTCAGGTAGGGCTGACCTGCAGCCTCTACTAAATTTTCAGAGTTAGCTGCAGTTGGTTTATTTTTCTTTTGACCCATACCCCCATCGTTCAGATCATTATGTTCACCATCAGGATTCTCTTTACTTTGGTCCCCATCATTCCGATCAACACCCGAACCACCAGTTAAGCGAGGCACCTCGATTCCGCGATAAATTTGTTTTTGGTTTTGAGGTCCATCTTTCCTCTTGCTTGCACTAATTCTACTCTTAAGCAGAGACTGCACCTCCGCGTTCTTCTCTGCTGCATTGGATGAGGAGTCAGCCTCTTTCTTGGAAGTCTGTGATTGTTGAGATTCTCACAACAGTCCATAGTAGAACTGCTTTTCTTCCTCTCATCCGGTGCTCTCAAACTAGCCTTGGAAGGCAGATCACCGTTTGCATCTCGAGTTCCTGGCGTCGGACAGAAAAGATCGGAGTGCCCCAGACGGCCACATGAAAAATAGAGCGGGATACTTGTTCATATTGTATGTCATACCAATCCGTGCTTTTTCTCCACTCCGAATCTATAAGTATGCATCTCCTCAAAGACTTACGCACGTCCACTTTAACCCTTGCCCTTAGGAAGTCCCCCACAGGATCAAGCCGAATCGAACTAACTTTCTTATCTATCTGTTTTGTAATTGCCTCTCCTTGTGTTTCATTTCTCAGATGGAAGGGTAAATTGATTACCTTTGCTCAAAGTTGAAGCTTACCAAACTGCAACTTCAACGGCCGCATACACGCCATGAATTCCTCAAAAATCATTGCATGTTTGCTAACATGCGAAGATGATCCATCTCCGACTCGATCCTGATCACGTTGTGATTCGAAATCAAATACAAACATGGTTTCTCGTACATAATGAAGACCAAGTCCATAAGGCTACCACAAGCTAATTGCAAAACGTTGGCGATCGTCTATGTGGAAGATGTTCCGGTAAAGGATCTTCCATGCAAGCGACAACTTCTTCATAGCGTCGTCATCAACATATACTAGTGGTGTTGCTTCTTCCTCGAAGATGTTTAGCTTTTCGAGCGCTCCCTACATCCGAGCCCTTGCCGATTTGGACGAGAGCACGGCTTCACGTGAGTTCCCCGACCTAGAGGACGTCACCATCCTTGATCGGTGATTTCGGTGAGCCCGCCGATGAGATCCGCGTCCGCTTTCTTTTTCCCTCGAAAACCTGATCGCCTAGAAGGGGGTTAGGTTTTTGGAAAACACCATCCGTGATGAAAGAACTTAGATAGAGCCATTGTACATTGTCCGCAGTAGATCATTTGGTAAAGTCCAATAACAACGTCTTAAGAGCTCAGAGGATGATCTCATCTACCGTTGCTTAGCTACTACTCCCTTCGTTCGGAATTACTTGTCTTAGAAATGGATGTATCTAGAACAGAGGGAGTACGTCAGCAGTAGAAGTCAACATCGGAAAGGCTAACAGTGCAACACACGCACACACACAACCTTCAGATCCAATCGACCATACTACTGCCTCCGAGCGACCGAGACCCCGTTTGCCATCACCCCCTTCCTCCTTCCCACCCTTCCTCCTTCGTTCACAAATCTTCTCTTCTCCGCGCCGCGCCCTCCCCCTCCCGGCCCGGCGAGAGGCCACCCAAGCGGCTCCGCCTCTCACGCTCCCGCGCCCACAAACCCCCAGGAACCTCGTCCTCCCGAGGTTCCCGCTTCGGCGCGCTTCCGAGCCGCCACAATGGTACGTGTGCCTGTCTCCCGCCCTCCCGACAAATTGCTCCCTCCCTGCCCCTCCTCGCCGCTTACACGCGAATGCGATCAGAGATCAGGCGATGGCGGGGCTGGCCGTCGCTTAGTGTGTTCGTATCGCGCGCGGGCTACACGCCGCCGCCGCGGCGAGATCCGCCGCGAGACATGTCGAATTCCCGGTGGATCTGGGGTTCTGTTGCGCTATGTACTGACTTGATTTCCCTTTCTCGTGTTTTTTTTTGGGTGATGGCCGTGAATGTGGCAGCCGCTCCGGTTGGATATCAAGGTAATCGCGACGCCTCTTACTGGGATCTACTCGGTGAATGTCTGGTGTGGTGTCGCTGATGTCGGTTTTGTGTTTGGTTGTATCAGAGGAAGCTCGCGCAGAGGTCGGAGAGGGTCAAGTCCGCGGATCTGCATCCGACAGAGCCATGGTTAGTGGGCAGTTCGTGTGATGTGAATATGATCTTGGTTTTGATTTTGGCTACGAAATTCACGTGCGGGTGATCAAAGCTTCCGCCAAACCATGGTAAATAGCGTGACCATTCTCTTGTGCTACACAGGATTTTGTCGAGTCTTTACTCGGGGAGTGTCTGCATCTGGAACTACCAAACGCAGGTAGGTGACTGTTCACAGCAGCCCGCCTTCATAATCTGCCTTTGTAATTTTTCAGCTAAACTCGATGAAGATTATAAGCAATGATGATGGTGTCACTTGTACCTTGTATGTTGTAATGAAACTAGATATTTTCGTTCATGTATAGAAATGAAGATGTACTTAGATTTAATTTGTATATTTCTGAAACGCGATTTACGGTGTGTATAGTAATGAGCTAGGTGATATGCCACTGGTAGTGACTTATCCTAGAAGGGGAAAAGAGAGGGAATATCGAACATGTGTAGATTAGCAATTACGTAAAATCCAGAGAAAAAACGTTGATGCCACTATTTTTAAAATCTACTGACGAGGTTAAAGTAACAAGGAACTTCCATCTATTTTTAGGTAATTGCTAATATATATCTATGTCACTTTATTATAAGGGAACAAAGGGGCAGAGGAGGCTGAAAATGAAAATGCATCTTTTTATCTTCTTATGACTGAGATAAATGACTTTGTATAGCTTATCTTAAGACTTGACTGACAAAACTATATATTTATTTATCCCTAGACAATGGTGAAATCATTTGAAGTCACAGAGTTACCAGGTATGCTTTCCCACCGAATTGCTTACTTATCTTGCCAGATATACCATCATTTTGATATATCATGTCTGTCGCAGTTCGTTCGGCTAAATTTATTGCACGGAAGCAATGGGTTGTTGCTGGTGCCGATGATATGTTTATCCGTGTGTACAATTACAATACAATGGATAAGGTCAAGGTATTTGAAGCTCATACTGATTACATCAGGTGTGTGGCTGTTCATCCAACCCAGCCTTTTGTGCTGTCATCATCCGATGACATGTTAATTAAGCTTTGGGATTGGGATAAGGGTTGGGTGTGCACTCACATATTTGAGGGGCATTCTCACTATGTGATGCAAGTCACATTTAACCCAAAGGATACCAATACTTTTGCTAGTGCTTCCCTTGATCGCACGATAAAGGTTTGTATTTGTTCCTCAAAAAGATGCTGGTTAAACTGAGTCCTATTTTGTATCTTGGTCTGTACCCTGCCTAATATCCTAATATTGAACGTGAACTTCAGATATGGAGTATTGGTTCTCCTGATCCTAACTTCACATTAGATGGCCACTCAAAAGGCGTGAACTGTGTTGATTACTTCACCGGTGGTGATCGACCATTTTTAATTACTGGATCTGATGATCAGACTGCAAAGGTGTGTCATCTGCATTGAATTGTGCTATTGTGAGGGTATATTGGGATTGATCTGACTTATTACTCAATTTGTTGGATCAGGTTTGGGATTACCAAACCAAGAGCTGTGTTCAAACACTTGAAGGACATGCACACAATGTGTCCGCTGTCTGTTTCCATCCAGAACTACCTATTATAATTACTGGCTCAGAGGATGGCACAGTTCGCTTGTGGCACTCTACAACCTACAGGTACCCTCTCTCTCTCTCTCTCACTATGATATTGCTTGGAGATGATACTAACAGTGCGCTGTCTGAAAACCGGCTTTGTTTTACTAACATCTATTTAGTTACACGCAATACAGTTACTGGCTGTAGTTTTTTTCTTCTACATGTTTTTTGTTTGCAATAATAGTAATATCTTCTGCACTGGACTATACACATTCGTTATTTCCCAACTCATGCCAGTTTATTTCTTTAAATTGGCAGTGTAGATAGTGCCTTGTTCATGAATCATGAGCAAGAATGTGGTCTATTCTTAATTCTTCCATTTCTCCCAAGCATTTAATTATTTCTTTTCTTGTAGAACAAGTGAATAACACTTTGCTTGATGCACTTACAGGCTTGAGAACACTCTTAATTATGGTCTTGAGCGAGTTTGGGCTTTAGGATACATGAAGGGGTCAAGAAGGTAATGAATATTTAACTCTTGCTCTATTCCAGTTCTATGGTAATATGGTCAATGTGAAGGGCCAATACACGAGTATGTCTTCTCATCTGCTACTGAAGCTCCACACGCACTAACAATCCATTTTCTTTTTCTGCGACACAATTTCCTATATCGTGACAACATTGTGTATCTGCTAAACTGTTTCTTCCAAAAAAATTCTTCACTGAAAATGCAGAGTTCAGGCTTTTATTTACTTGTTCTTTCCTTTCAAGTTAAGGTAGTGACATATAATATTTTAATTTTTATAGGATTGTGATTGGATATGATGAAGGGACAATTATGATAAAAATTGGCCGTGAAGTTCCGGTTGCTAGCATGGACAACAGTGGAAAAATCATATGGGCGAAACATAACGAAATCCAAACTGTTAATATCAAGACTGTTGGTGCAGGCAATGAGGTTCTTCTTCTTTGCCATGTTAATGTGTTGAAGGCTTGTTAATTTTGGTATAAGCTTTATGTATGTTCTGTAACCTGTATCATCTGTCAGATTGCGGATGGTGAGCGATTACCGTTGGCTGTGAAGGAGCTGGGAAGCTGTGATCTTTATCCACAAGTAGGTTATATTTTATATCGTAGTGAATGCCTCATTCACATAGCGATGCTGTTATTTGTCATCTAGATGTTTGTTTTTACTCCCATGTTTCTGATTGGTCGTTCTTTTTTCTGTTTAAGCAAGATTCACATTACTATAGAACATGTAATCATGCATGCTAAAATATTTTTATTCAAATTTACTTTGAGATGTGCAGGATTGTGAGTTACTTTTGGTGTAACCACATTTTTACATTTAGATATCCTATTATTTCCGGCATTTACAGTTGCTGTATAATGAAGCTCTTCTACTGAAGTGAAATGCATAAATTCATGATTAGTAATAGCACAATATGGAATTGAGTGTTGGTTTTGAATTAAATTTCGATGGTTTAAAGAAGTGTGCATGAGGTTGTTATGACTTATGACCACTAAGAGTTTCAACTTGCACATTACTAAGAGATTCTTCTGTACAACTTGCACATTACTTTGAATTAACAGGAATTTGTCTTCATGTTAAACAGTAAACCTTTTTTGTAGCTTTACTTGTCTATTGTTCCATTTTCATTCACAAGTTAATAGCTTTGATTTTCATTTCAGAACTTAAGGCACAATCCCAACGGGAGATTTGTTGTTGTATGTGGAGATGGAGAATACATAATTTATACAGCACTAGCATGGAGAAATAGATCATTTGGGTCTGCACTTGAATTCGCTTGGTCATCTGATGGCGAATACGCTGTAAGGGAAAGCACCTCAAGGATAAAGATATACAGTAAAAATTTCCAGGTTTGTACCAAGTAAACATCTCCATTTCCCTATTATTGAAGTATTGATGTGTAACTATTATGGTTCTGTCTTTGAGAAACATCTATGGATAAGAGAACACACAATGCTATAACACAAATTCCATTTCGTGTTTTATTCCCATCTTCATACAAGAATGAACCCAGAACTCCTGCAATTTATAGATGTTCAATCGATATTTGTTCTTTTTCATAATACAAGGGCTGTTTGCCCAACTAACCATACAAGCTGGCTGCGCATTTTCTAATAATAACGGTAGTCAGGGCAATTTTGTCTCATCTTATCTTGATTTCACAATTTCCTATCTATGTGAAAAATGAAAACAGGCATATGTTAGAAACAAGGAAAGATATTTTCTTATGTAAACTGTAAAGTGCAAAGTAAATATATGACATGCACAAGTATTTTCTGCTGCTGGTTTAGTACCAGACTGGGAACTTGAGCATTTGGTAGTCAACATATTGTATTTTGCATGTTAGTATGTGAATGCTTGAACTAGACACTTGCTTTGGGGTGGAGAATGAAAGGCTTGAAAGCTAACACTTGAACAACTATTTCCATATGTCAATCTTTGTTACTACAAAACCTGAAAGATGGATATCTAATAATTTCAGGAGAGGAAAAGTATAAGACCAACATTCTCCGTCGAACGTGTGTTTGGTGGAGTATTATTGGCTATGTGTACAAATGATTTCATCTGCTTTTACGACTGGGCGGATTGCAGGTTGATACGTCGAATTGATGTCAACGTGAAGGTAAGTTTATTGTGTTTCTTCAAGAATCAAACACCTTTTCCATGTCATCTGGTATGTTATGCGACTAAAAAAAAATCTGCTGTTCTCTTGTAGAATCTCTACTGGGCTGACAGTGGTGATTTGGTGACAGTTGCAAGTGATACATCATTCTACATTTTGAAGTACAATGTGAGTTCTGTTAAGAACTGTGTTGCCTTCTTACAGTTTGTAGTTATGTGACATCTGCAGGCGTTATTTACAAATGTTCTTCTGTTGTGTTAATTGTGCCAAAACGTCAGCAACTCTTACATCAAGCACTTCTATGCAATTGTTTTTCTAATTTAAAAGTCTATACTAATACAACATTATCTCTTTACCTTCCAGAGGGATGTTGTATCTTCTCATTTGGACGGAGGGGGTTCAGTTGGTGAGGAAGGTGTGGAAGATGCCTTTGAACTGCTTCATGAGATCAATGAACGCATCCGAACTGGGCTATGGGTTGGCGATTGTTTTATCTACAATAATTCTTCATCACGGCTTAATTACTGTGTAGGAGGAGAGGTGAGTGTTTTTATCATATCAAAAGGCGTTTATATGTATGATTCCAGTTAGATCACAAGTTACTGTTTTTATCACTCCCAAGTCATACGGTTCCATGTATTACAGGTCACAACCTTATTTCACTTGGACCGGCCAATGTATTTACTAGGATATCTTGCTAACCAGAGCCGTGTCTATCTTATTGACAAGCAATTTAAGTGAGTTTTATCTTTATTGCCCTGGTATTCTTTTATGGCATCAACTCACAATAAACTTCTGAAGCTAACACTTCTTCTTATTGTAGTGTTGTTGGGTACACTCTACTCCTTAGTTTGATCGAGTATAAAACACTAGTGCTGCGTGGGGATTTTGATCGTGCAAATGATATTTTGCCATCTATACCGAAGGAACAATATGACAGGTGCCCCATGTTCTACTATTTGTTGTACTTTGCAGTTTTTGCCTCAGCATACAAAGATAACCTTTTAATTTCAGTGTGGCACATTTCTTGGAATCACGGGGCATGTTGGAGGAAGCCCTTGAGATAGCAACGGACTCTAATTACAGATTTGACCTGGCTGTTCAGCTTGGCCGCGTTGATGATGCAAAGGCATAGTTGACTATTGTTTTTTCACATTTCCAAGAAAGTTCCCTCCTTCATTCAAATATTCTGAGTAGTTATTTTGCAGGCAATTGCTCTTGAGGTGCAAAGTGAGTCCAAGTGGAAGCAGTTAGGGGAGTTAGCTATCTCAACTGGAAAGGTACACAGCTACTGTGTCTATCAGTTACCTTGTATGCTCACTATATACTGTGCTTTTGGCTCATCTGTAGTATGCTTGGTGGTCGATTGGGTAGTGTTGCGGTGCATCGGCACCCTTGTATCTTGTCTTGGGTGTGTGTGTTGTGTGGGGTGGTGGCGTTTGTTTCGGATTTGTATCTCTGGTCGTTGCTTTATATATAAAGCGGGGCGAAAGCCTTTTTCGGTATATACTGTGCTAATGAATTGGATTGTTTTGCCATATCACTTGAATTTACTAATATTTGATAAATGGATGAGCTAATAACTATGACTAGGCAGAATACAACCTAATATAATACGGCATGGATGTAGAGATGTATGAGAGCACAGTTTTGATGGAAAGGATGTGCTTTAGTTGTTGCTCAACATCATGCTTGAATCAGAAATGCTCTTTCAATTCAGCATGTCCTCTTCAACCTTAATTTTAACAAAAAAATAGGAAATGTAAAAGCTAATAACTCAGCGTCGGAATGAGTCTTTAAGTTGCATTTAATAAACTTTGCCATGTTATGTTTCTATCTTGTACTAGGATGCAAAACCTATATAAGTTGCGTCCAAATAACTTTCCCATGTTGTGTTCCTTCTTCCTTCTCATGTGTCATACAACTTTTTTGCAGCTCGAGATGGCAGAGGAGTGCCTTCTACATGCACTAGATCTCAGCGGTCTATTGCTTTTGTATTCATCCATTGGGGATGCTGATGGGATAACAAAATTGGC
Source organism: Triticum aestivum (assembly GCF_018294505.1). Lineage (NCBI taxonomy): Eukaryota > Viridiplantae > Streptophyta > Magnoliopsida > Poales > Poaceae > Triticum > Triticum aestivum. Next base: position 266,161,969 of record NC_057810.1, on the reverse strand, counting down.
ATCTATGGCTAGAGAACAAGGAAAGAACAATGTTGCGTTCCTTTGTTTGTTCATGCTAGGCAAGTTGGAGGAATGCCTTCAATTGTTGATTGAAAGGTATGATCGTTTTAGTGAGACTGTCCTGTTTCATACATCACTTCTTCAAACATGTTATTGTATGTTTAACTGTGCAACTGTTCTCTATACAGCAATCGCATTCCGGAAGCAGCATTGATGGCGAGATCTTATCTTCCAAGCAAAGTCCCTGAGATTGTAGCATTATGGAAAAAAGATCTCCAAAAGGTACTGCCAGCCTTGTAAATTCTTTGCTTTTGTTCTCTAGTTTCCAGGCCTTCATGATAACAATTTGATCTTAAACTGTTAGCGCACACATCTCCTCAGCACAAATTGTTACTTCAACATAAGTTGCACAATGAAGCATGTAATTGTCGTTCGTCAATTCCATGATATGGTTCAGCACTAGCGGTCACAGAGTTGGATTATAATGATGCTTCAAATTCAATAAGAATAATATCCGAGCTAACTCCAATACACTGAATTCAGGATGGTTACGTATTGTTTTGAGTGATGATGTAAAGATTAGCTGGAATCCTGCTTTGCTATTTGTTGATTTCTCTCTTGTTTGGACTTATGCTGCACTTCCTCTAATGTCCAGGGGCCACATCTTACGAACTGATGGTGTTCGCTTTGTTTCATATGCTTCGCAGGTAAACTCAAAAGCAGCAGAGTCATTGGCAGATCCTGATGAGTACCCAAACTTATTTGAAGACTGGCAGATTGCTCTCAATGTAGAAGCTACTGTCGCCCCCAAAAGGTTTTGGTTCATTTATATTGTTAAAGCAATGTTGCTGTGAAGTTTTACTGATCACATTCTTTCATCAATGCAACTAGGGTTTGGATTTAGCTTTAACTGGAACATCTGACAAAATTGAAAATGATGCCAGTGCATGTTTTTCAAGCTATTAATTTGTCACCGTTCTGACAAAAATCCTCTTTTAACAGGGGTATCTATCCACCTGCTGAGGAATACATGATTCATTCTGAAAGGCCCAATGAGAGTCTTGTGGAAGCTTTCAAGAACATGCATGTACAAGAAGAGGAGGACGTACATGAAGAGGATGTACACGATGAAGAGGAGCTAACAAATGAAAATGACACTGTTCAAGAGGTATTACTCATGCAGAAAATAGTTGCGTAAGCCGAAAGTAGCTTGCGCAATTAGGCTATTAATTCGTTATAAAATTTGTCAGCACTACATGTTCTTTCAGTTTAGTAGTTGATTGTTGGCATGTTTCCATTAGAGGGGTAACATTTGCGCCTAAAGAGAAAATTATACATTTCCAATAAACTGATGATAAATAAATTAATCATGTGCACGACTGCATGTTATAGTTGCAACAAAATAGACCTGCTCAGTAACCTGTCGGTGTGTGTTTTGCATCACTACCCACTAGCACTGCATCATCCTTTCCTTGTATGTTAACAACTGAGACAATATTAATGGTATAAAGACCAAATGTTGAAGAGTTAGTAATCATGATCCTTTCCATGAAATTCAGTCATTATCTGCCAGTGGGGAATCTTGTTTGGTTTATCTTCTTTCGGAAGATATCCCATGCTATTACCCTCTGGGCCGAAGCAGTTTCTCTTATTGTGTCTGATTCATAGAGAATAAGTGTATTCGTTGTCAGTGTGTTTCTACTATTCTTGGTTGTAAGATGGGCTTGCCGAGTGGTATTTTTCTGCCATTTGATACATTTCTTGGTGATACGAATATCGCTTGAACACATTAGGGTGAGCTTACAAATGCACAAATTATTTGGTATTTTGTCTTGGACAGTGCGCTAGGGCGTGGACGTTCGTGCCCATCTCCCTTATGTAATTCCACGCCCCATTTAACCTCCCGGTGGTCTTCTCCTTTGTAGTCGACATGATGTCAGCCCCCCTCATCTCCTCATCATGCTCTCTTTCCTCTTTCGTCCTCCCCACTCATCTCCTCCCATTGGTGGTGCCCAAGAGAGTCTGGTCTCTAAGGCCTGGAACCGATCGCTCAGTATTTAGATTTTTTGTTTTATCCAGATCCTCATCCTCATGCATTGTATGTTACTATATACTCCCTCCGTTTGGATTTACTCGTCGTGGTTTTAGTTCAAATTTGAACTAAAACCACGACGAGTAAATCGGAACGGAGGGAGTACTTTAATATCTTTAACTCAGTAGGCCTGGAAAGGGATTTTATATTTTTATTTCGTATTCTTGTTGCAATCCAAACAAGCCCCTAATAGGAATATTTCTACGACTACATTGTTACCACCAAGGCTTAGTTTAGCAGCACAGTATTTTGAAAACCATAGTGATCTAAAACCTCAGTATTTCAATCCATGCGTAATGAATGCTCTGGTATGTAAAAACCACTTTTTTCAGTTTAGTGTACAAAAACTAGGTCAGGGCCTCTTTTTGAAATACTGCGAAAATACTATGGTTTATAAAACTGTGGTATTTGTTGACCCCAAGCACACCAAAGTTGTCAAGACAATAAAAAAACATAGTACGAATGAAGGCCTCTTTAAAAAAAACTATGGTGTATGGAAAATGATATTGTAAAAAAACTCCAAAAGCTTAGCTGCCAAATGCAGCCTGATTGGTACATTGTGTTGGTTAGTCAGGTCAACTTATGGAAGTCACTGCATCTATTTTAAATGTAAATATTTTTATGTTCTTCTTTTGGTCCCTATCACATTCCATCCTTGCATAAATGATAACGCCATCTTGCTTCAACAGGTTTTTGAAGATGACGGAGCAGAAGAGAGCCAAGAAGATGCTGTTGAGGTCGAGGCTGATGGTTCTACTGATGGCACTATCCATGTGAATGGAAATGATAGTGAGGAACAGTGGGGTACGAACAAAGAAGAACCATCAGCATAAAAGCTGTAGTTGAGCAAGTGTACAGTCCCAAATCCTTGTTGGTCTTTTCTCCCAGTGCACCAATAATCTTAAGGAAAACCTGCTGCTGGATGCTATTTGCCTATTCTGGAAATATAGATATCCTTCAGTTGCCTAACCATTTAGCCTTTAGCTTCAGGGCAAACCTTCTGACTACCTGAAGTCTGATAAGTGTCCCCATAACCTGGGGAGCTTCGGGGAGGTCAAATGACTTACGAATCCCCATTAATTATGTTTTGGAAGATAGCCCAACAGTCTCTAAATAAAAAGCCTGCGAAACCAATCCTCTTCCCTTGTTGGCCTATTTAACAATTATTTTTACTGTTTATGTAGCAATTGACATGTCGTTCCTTTTTTTTGTCTTTCCCCGATTGATAATATGGTAAACGGACGAAGTGTTTAACAGACAACTAAATTGAGGCGTGTAGCAATAAGTTTTTGTATGGACATTGTTTAAAAAATTCTAGTTAATCTGTCAAACAAGTTCATTAACTGGTTTTTGTGTGAAGTGTTTCTATTGGCTGCTTTGTTAACCTTTCAAAGTGTTATGTTCCTAATGTCTGCCTTGTTGTTTTGCAGTGCTGACTCCTGACCAATAGTGGATAGTGGAACAGCAGCCTGCTTAAGAGGTTCGGTTTGTAAAGGCAAGTCATCTTCCGAGTGCCGATCATACATTTTCGTGTAGCGTCGCATTTCTTCAGCTAATGTGTTACAGTTGCTGTCCTTTCTTGTTGCAGGTTTGTTACTGGGATGATGTAAAACTCGTTTCTCCTCATTCTATAAGCTTTCATGTGATCTAGGATTGGCTTATCCAGTTACAGTTTGGGCAGCAATTTAATTAGCACTTTAGTTCATGTTATAGAAAATTTTGCGCTTCATTTCAAATAGATAGTCTTCCGGGATGTTTCACAGGGTTGTAAGAGGCTGTTCGTTTGGAGATGGATTTTTGTTTGGTGGTTGGAAAGGTGCTATATGCTACACTAAGTACATAGGGCAGTCGCCTGTCAGTTTGGGAACATTACCCTGGTCCCGTATGTAAACCTCAGATTGTTGAACACAGTTATCGGGTGTGGTGGGGGCTCTGTATCTCCACTGTACAAGTTTGTTTCAGAAGTTATCTACTATTCACGTGAAGCCGTTGCTCAGACTGGGCAGGGTCTGGCTGCGGCACTTACTCAGGCAATCGCTGGGGCAGTGTTTGGTTGCCATCAACCCTTCTTGCCAGGCCTGCTGAGCATGCCTGCAAAAATTGAGTGTTTGGCGAAGATAACAATAAAGTTTCGAAAAAAAATCTATTACAAATCATTTCGAAAGGGTAAAATGTGTCATGACTTGTCATGAAATCGTACCCACCGTACCAGTGTTTTGATTTTTTTCCATACCAGCCTTACCAAATATGTAAAACGTGGATCGGAATTGCAAAGGTGTTCTAGGGTTTGCACCTCGTATTTATTGGGAGATTTGGTGACTATAGTTAAAGCATCTACGGCCGGATGCCTCAAACTACCCTATGCGCTCAGGTGGACGGTCCACCTTATATCGGCCCTAAACGCTTGGGCTGACCAACACCCATCATTGTAGTGTAATGCAATGTAAAACAAATTTTCTCGCTTATCATTATGAAGATGCATGTTAGGTTTGATCTGATTGTTACCAACTTTGTAGTGCAATGAAAGGAGAGTTGGTGAAGATCGTTGGGGCAGATTCCCGTAGCTAGGATTAACAACTCCCAACCGTGAGAATTTTCTCCCTCGAACAGTTCTCAAACAGAAGATAGAATACACGATCTTTCTATTGGATTGCACACATACAGTGTCACCTATCAAGCGGCGCTTCATCGTCCAGAACTAATTGCTACCGCACTAGGTAGTAATTCGGCGCTATGAAACTATTACGTGGAGGAAGGGAGGGAGGGAGGGAGGGAGGGAGAGAGAGAGGATTGCATATCATTTGTGTGAAAACTTGAGATGAGTTGGAGAGCACCTCTCCACCCCTATTTATAGTGGAGAGGGGTGGAGGATGACTGCCCAAAAAGCCCCCCCCCTCCACAAGCATCATCCCGCCAAAGGTTGGAGGTTGCCCCATGTAGGTGTCCCCTGGGCCCCTTCCAACATTGGTCCACCAAATGTGGGAGCTGCCTCCCACCCTCACCCCCAACATCCTTTCATCAATTTAGGGGGCTGCGCCCAAGAGAGGGCGCCACCCAACACAGCCCCACGAAAAGGGGGATATTGTCCCCCTTACGTGAACATGGTGTTTTTCGCGTGCATTCTCTCCGAAAAAACCCCGAAAGGTTCCCGAACATTTCCTGCACCCTCCAAAATACTCCGGATGCGTTTTGAAACTTTTTCGGCTTGATGGTTTATTCCGAAACAATTTTTGGTTTCTCCGAAACATTTTCGGTTTTCTCTTCGAAACATTTTCAGTGTCTCTCAAACTTTTCCAGTAACATTTCTCTCAGACTCCTTTCCTGCTACTCAGTAGATAGATGAACCTTAAGTGTGTGACCCTGCAGGTTCGGTGAAATATAGACATGACCGAAACTCTTTCCGATCAATGATCAATAGCGAAACTGTGACATCCATATTGATCCCTATACCCACACGAATGGATATTCGACTGAACCTTTAGTTATCGTGTGCTATTCCTGTTGCTTCGCTATGTTACAAAAACTTGAGGTGATATTTATCGGCATCCTCGTGAATCAACAACTTGTTCACTATGCCAGTTTCCTCGTTATCAGTTTTGATCTCTTTTCTCGTTCTCATGTTTTGGCATCCCCGTGATCAAATCACACCGTGTCTGGCCAGACGATGATGGATACCGTAACACCGAGAGGGCCCAAGAATATCTCTCCATCATTAAAGGCGCAAATCCCAATCTTGAGCTATGTAGTCCCTTTTCATACTTTTCTGCAAACCCGTAAGCCGCCGTAATAGCCACCCTGTTATAGATGATGTTTAACAAACCCCAAAGTTCACGAAGCAAGTATGAAGGAACTCAATACTCTCATGGCCTAAGGAGTTATGCAAATGTTTAACTTTCTCTGTGTTATAAACCATTAAATTATGAGGAATGGATCTCATAGAATAATAACAATTGGGTCGGTTCAATAGGAGTGTTCTTCTAACATTGTGTCCTCAAAGTTGCCAGCATACTCATGCCCATGATCAGGAAAACAGAACCATCATGCAACACTTGTGCTAGTCTTAGAGGCTAGACTAGGAATCTATTTACCACCTATTATTCTACACGTGCATATGAGTTTTCCTCCGAGCCTGGTGGTCATTGCAGACTCGAGAACCATAGCAGTTATAGCACAAAATATAAACATAATTACAAACATGGAAATAAATAATAATATTTATTATTGCCTCTAGGGCATATTTCCTACAGACTCTCACTTGCGCTAGAGTCAATAATCTAGTCAATACCAATGCACTTTACACCTATGGCATACCGGTGTAAAATGCGCTTCCCTTGCTGTATAGCCTTTGTCCAATGGATCCGACAACTTAAGGTCCGTGTGTATTTTTGCAGGTCCTTGCATTTTGATGCTTTCACAAAATTCATAATTTGTGTGGTCTTGGCTTTGTATATATTTGATTCAAGGACCTTGATTCCTCACACAGAATTATGGAGCCACTATCTACAATAGTGTTCCATTGAACTAAGTCATCTTGGACCATACTAAGTTAATAAATGAATTATATGATCTAACACCCTCTTTTGTCGCTTCTTAAGCGGCAATATATTTAGCCTTCGTTAATAGAATTCGTCACAGTAACCTGTTTGGAACAATTTCAACATACTGCGCCACCATATTGATAGAGGCAAAGGTGTCCCGTCTTTCGATGAGATGATGGATATCGCTTTGGTGGCAGTCGACTTTGACGATCCGACTACGAACGTGCGAGGACGTCGCGCCTTAGCAATCGCTAAACCAACTTCGAGAGGTTATTGACCACGCCGGAGCACGATCAACCTGACCACGATGGTCTGTTTCCGGCGAGCAAACGAAGAACAAGCAAGAAACTGAGATTGTAATCTGGATATTGTGAATTTAAGATGAAAGCTTTATTGATCAAGGTGGGGTTCTGTGACGCCTTTGTCTGGTCGTGGAACACAAACGAAGTACGCGAAGTTGCAGCTATGACGAACTTTTAATCTAAACAAAACCCAAAGTCTAAACGATGCCCTAAGGGCTGTATATATGGAGGAAGAGGGGGGAATTTTGTGGCCCTTGGTGGAGGGGTCCGAAATCAACCCTATCTTTGTTTCCCCACACATACGGACTCTAAAAATAGCCTATACTTATGTATTTCGAAATTACATGGGCCTGGCCCAATAATAAGGTGACGCAACACCTATAATAGCCTCGGGACGAAATTTATGAAGTGACATCTTGTATATTTCGTCCAAGGCTTCATGCACCCATTATGGTGGCTTCAAAGTCCTGAAATCATCACTTGTAACTCCGTTCTTGTTCCCCTTGCGCATGACATCATCTCCATGCTTGTTCTTGCTCCAATGTTCATCCTTCTCCAAGCTAGGCCCTTCATTTGTAAGCAAAACAAATGTATCCAATTTAGGCAGCATCATATTCTCATGAACATTAAAATCATTACCAAGAAACGAAAGTACCTGGTAATTTAGTTGGCGTGCGCGAGCTCTAGTAATTGGTCCAGTATGTATAGCAGCAGGGGCTGTGGGTGTAACAATTGTATTGATGTCCTCATCATCCTCCCCTTCTTGAAATGAAGTCGTCCTCGACGGAAGTTCATCTTCCTCACCCAAATAATGCTTCAAATCTGCAATGTTAAAAGTGGGACTAACCCCAAAATCTGCAGGCAGCTCAAGTTTATATGCATTATCATTTATTTTCTCTAACACCTTAAAGGGACCATCAGCACGTGGCATTAACTTTGATTTGCGCAAATCAGGAAATCTATCCTTACGCAAATGTAACCAAACAAGATCTCCAGGTGCAAACACAACATGTTTTCTACCCTTATCTCCAGCAAGTTTATATTTAGCATTCATACGCTCAATGTTTTCCTTAGTTAACTCATGCATTTTTAAAATCAATTCAACACGTTGTTTAGCATCAAAATTAACCTTCTCCGAAGATGGAAGAGGCAACAAATCAATAGGTGCACAAGGTAGGAAACCATACACAACTTCAAAAGGGCACATCTTAGTAGTAGAATGCAATGAACGATTATAAGAAAATTCAATATGAGGCAAGCATTCCTCCCACATTTTCTTATTATTCTTCAAAACAGCCCTAAGCATAGTAGACAACGTTCTATTGACTACTTCAGTTTGTCCATCAGTTTGGGGGTGACAAGTAGTACTAAAAAGCAGTTTAGTCCCCAACTTAGCCCATAAACATCTCCAAAAGTGGCTAAGAAATTTAGTATCACGATCTGAAACAATAGTATTTGACACACCATGCAAGCGAATAATTTCACGAAAGAACAAATCAGCAACATTAACAGCATCATCGCTTTTATGACATGGTATAAAGTGTGCCATTTTCGAGAATCTATCCACGACAACAAATATGCTATCACTCCCCTTCTTTGTTCGAGGTAAACCTAAAACAAAGTCCATAGATATATCCTCCCAAGGAACACTAGGTACAGGCAAAGGCATATATAAACCATGAGGATTGAGTCGTGACTTAGCTTTTTGACATGTAGTGCAGCGAGCAATAAAACGCTCAACATCCCGTCTCATCTTTGGCCAAAAGAAATGTGTAGCAAGTACGTCCTCCGTCTTCTTCATGCCAAAGTGTCCCATTAATCCTCCTCCATGCGCCTCCTGCAACAACAAAAGACGAACGGAGCTAGCTGGAATGCATAGCTTGTTAGCACGAAACACAAATCCATCGTTAACGACGAACTTGTTCCACATTCTTCCTTCTTTACAATTCTGCATTACATCTTTAAAATCAGCATCATGCACATATTGATCTTTGATGGTCTCCAAACCAAATATTTTGAAGTCAAGTTGTGAAAGCATAGTATAGCGGCGAGACAATGCATCAGCAATAACATTTTCTTTTCCCTTCTTGTGTTTAATGACATAAGGAAAAGTCTCAATGAATTCAACCCATTTAGCATGTCTACGATTTAGTTTAGCTTGACTTTTAATATGTTTCAAAGATTCATGATCAGAATGTATAACAAATTCTTTGGGCCATAAATAATGTTGCCATGTTTCTAAAGTCCGAACAAGAGCATATAATTCTTTATCATAAGTAGAATAATTCAGACTAGGCCCACTCAATTCCCTGTGGAGTAACAACATAGCCAAGAAAAGATACTCGGTCGGTGCAAAAGGTGCACTTTCCAAGGTTACCAAACAAACGTGCATCACGTAGAGCAATAAAAACAACACGTAAATGTTCCAAATGTTCTTCCAAAGATCTACTATAAATCAATATGTCATCAAAGTAAACTACCACAAATCGTCCAATGAAAGCACGTAAAACTTCGTTCATTAATCTCATGAAAGTACTAGGTGCATTAGTTAACCCAAAAGGCATGAGTAACCACTCATATAATCCAAACTTAGTTTTAAATGCTGTTTTCCATTCATCTCCCAATTTCATACGAATTTGATGGTATCCACTATGCAAATCAACTTTGGAGAATATTGTAGAGCCACTCAATTCATCAAGCATATCATCTAGCCTAGGAATAGGATGACGATAACGAATAGTAATATTATTAATGCCTCTACAATCAACACACATATGTGATGTACCATCCTTTTTCGGCACTAGAATAATAGGAACATCACAAGGACTAAGGGATTCACGTATATAACCTTTGTCGAGAAGCTCTTGTACTTGACACATAATCTCCTTCGTCTCCTCTGGATTGGTACGGTATGGTGCACGGTTTGGCAGTGAAGCACCAGGAATTAAGTCAATCTGATGCTCAATCCCTCGAATAGGCGGTAATCCCGGTGGCACGTCTTGTGGAAAGACGTCAGCGAACTCCTGCAAAATGTTAGTGACAGCAGGAGGCAAAGAGGAAGGCACGTCCTCGAATGAAAATAATGCCTCTTTGCACACAAAAGCATAGCAAACAGATTTGCTGAAATCTAGCTCATCAATATCAGATTTGGTGGCAAATAAACATGCACTTTTCAATTTAATTTCAGAAGCAACACTAGATGGTTTATTATTAGGCTTCATTTGTTGCTCAAATTCTTTTGCCACAATCTGATTTTCACTCTTATTCTTCTCCTGTTTTGCTTTATTAGCTCTATTAATATCATCTTTCAAAATGGAATCAGGAGTCATAGGAAGCAAAGTAATATTTTTATCCTTATGAACAAGAGTATAGTGATTGTTTCTACCATGGTGTACAAAATTTTTATCAAATTGCCATGGTCTACCAAGTAATAAGGAACATGCTTGCATAGGTACCACATCACAATCAACATAATCAGCATATGTAGAGATACTAAAATGCACACGAACAGTACGTGTTACCTTAACCTTGCCGCTGTTGTTGAACCATTGGATGTAGTAAGGATGTGGATGTGGTCTTGTGGTGAGAGAAAGCTTCTCCACCATCTCCATGCTAGCCAAGTTGTTGCAGCTCCCTCCGTCTATTATGACACGCACAGAACGTTCCTTCACAACTCCCTTGGTATGGAACAAATTGTGCCTCTGATTTTGCTCAGCTTGTGTGACCTGCACACTCAAAACACGTTGAGCAACTAAACATTCATACCTGTCAGCGTCTTCAGGAGCCATGTATTGCGTCTCATGATCAGAATCATCTCCACCATGTTCTTCACGTGTAATAAGATCCAAAGTCTCCTCATCATAGTCACTAGCGGACTCATATCCACCATCCGCGGTAGCAATCATCACACGCGGAGATTTGCATTCTCTCGCATAATGACCTCCTCCCTTACAACGACGACAAATAATATCACTTGTGTGCCCTATTGATGCCATGGAAGAAGAAGAACTCTTTGCAGGCCCAGCAGGTGCGCTCTTGGCAGATAATGGTGGTTGTGCCTGTTTTCTTGTATCACGACTAGAGGAGGCACCTGATTGAGGTGCTGGTGCAGTTGAAGTAGAAGATGCACGCGGTGTCCATGATGAAGGTCGGCCTGCAGAAAAGTTAGATCGCGCCAATGCTTGTCGATCCTGCACTTCACGTTCAGCTTTACAAGCAAGATGGAATAAACGAGTGATATTAGTATACTCCTTATAGTCTAGAATGGTCTGAATCTCTCTATTTAATCCACCCAGAAAACGTGCAAGCATAGCTTCATTCTCCTCAACAATACCACATCTAATCATGCCAGTTTGTAATTCTTGATAATATTCTTCTACAGATTTTTCCCTTGTCTTAAACGCTGCAATTTTTGAAGCAATTCACGTTGATAATATGGTGGAACCCAACGCGTACGCATAGCAGTTTTCAAAGCAGCCCAAGTAGTTGGAATAGGATATAATCTACAATATTCAGACCACCATACACATGCAAAACTAGTGAAAGCACAAACATCAGCTGCAACCCGTCTCTCCTCGGGATATTGTAAACATGTAAAACGTTGTTCAGTTTCTAACTCCCAAGTAAGATATATATCAGGAACATATCTACCCTCAAATGGTGGAATATTCAATTTCAGTTTAGGAATATGGACATCATCTCGTACCTGAGGTGGTGGTGCAGGCCTACCATTACGAATATATACCTGAGGTCGACCTGCTGGTGGTGGTGCTGGTGAGTGCACGTAGTTCTGATTTTGATCAACCTCATCCTCATAATCGCCCGCATACTCATCATCCTCCTGGGTACCAGCAGCAGCAGTAGCAGGAGCCAAAGAAGCATCAATAACAGGAACAACAACACCAGAAGTTTGGCCATCCTCAATAGGAACACGCTTCGCTCGTCCATACTGATTCGGAAGGAGGCGTTGTTGTTGGTGTTGCAGAGGTGCGATAGGTGCAGCCGGCGGCGGTGGTGGTAAACGCGCGAGCAATTCATTAAACTTGCTATCAAGCTTTGTTTTGAACGTCTTCTCCATGCCATCTATCTTCTCCATGGCCTCGTCAAATTTGTTTAGCACATCTTGCACTTGTCCACTCATCATTTGCTGAAATTTATCATGTAGCGGTTTGTTCGTCAGGTTCTCCCAATCAGTCTCATCGGCTTGTGATCCTACCATGGTTAGCAGCAAATAGAAACACACAAGAATATGATCCTACAGACTACTAAGAAGTGGTGCTGGTGTATCACAAACCCGTCAAGCAAATCTCAAATTCTTACCAGTTCTTACCTAGCGGCAGGTGGTGATCGGCAACCGTTGTAGTCAAAACTCTCAAAGCTTGGATAGAGCGATTACCAGGGAGAGTCAAACGCACGACGTAGATGTATGTGGAGCTGGGAAGGCTTATAATATGGTAGCAAAAGGGGTCAGCAAAAATCAATTCAGAGATGCAAAGTTGAATAAACGCTCAACGATGGTACTGTGCTGGTCCTAGGCTAGACCGTGCTAGAGACGCGAGCCTAGAACACTAACAAAATCACGGCGCTGCACGTAAACAAGGGAAAAGCACACTCTGGAATTTTTTTTTCGCTCTTTTTTTTGCGCTCTTTTTTTTGCGCTGCTTTTTTTTTGCGAAAAATCACTATAATGGCGAGTGTCTCAAAACTCTTCCTAGGTCAAACTGACAGGATGGGCACGAAATTTTTTCGACCAATTTTTTTTTTCGTTTTTTCGACTGCCGGACCCAAAAATTGGAAATGGGTCAAAAAAAAACTTACTATAATGGCACCTGTCTCAAAATACTCAGAAACACCTAAAAATAGGATAGCCAGATTTTTTTTTCGAAAAATGCGTTTTCGAAAAATTTTGGGCCTAAACGGAGGGTGGTTTCCGGACTCTTTTTTTTTCCGAAACCTACTCCGGCAAGGAAACACGAATCGGAATCTAGATGGATCTCGAAAACACACCTAATATGCAAGGAACTCGGATTGGTGGTGGATATATGGTGGTGGTATATGGCAGCGGTGGTAATATATGGATATGGATCGGTGGTGGTATATGGATACGGATTGGTGGTGGTATATGGATACGGATTCGGAGCGGTGGTGGTAGGTGACAGGGGCGATGATGATGGTGCGGTGGCGGCGTGACAACTTATGACCAGAACTCGAAACTCTAAAAGACTAACGCTAAGACCAGCAACTAGACACGACGATGCAACCGCAAATTCAACAAAGCAAAACCCTAAAAAGATTATGCAAAGGCTCAGATTGGTTCGGATATGATGAACTAACCCTAATTTTTTTGGGCTTTTTCGTGGACTGTAGGTATGAAGAACAGACTCGATCTAAACTACGAAAAACTGTAAAATCTCACCGAGCAACCTGGAAATCTGATACCACTTGATAGAGGCAAAGGTGTCCTGTCTTTCAATGAGATGATGGATATCGCTTTGGTGGCAGTCGACTTTGACGATCCGACTACGAACGTGCGAGGACGTCGCGCCTTAGCAATCGCTAAACCAACTTCGAGAGGTTATTGACCACGCCAGAGCACGATCAACCTGACCACGATGGTCTGTTTCCTGCGAGCAAACGAAGAACAAGCAAGAAACTGAGATTGCAATCTGGATATTGCGAATTTAAGATGAAAGCTTTATTGATCAAGGTGGGGTTCTGTGACGCCTTTGTCTGGTCGTTGAACACAAACGAAGTACGCGAAGTTGCAGCTATGGCAAACTTTTAATCTAAACAAAACCCAAAGTCTAAACGATGCCCTAAGGGCTGTATATATGGAGGAAGAGGGGGGAATTTCATGGCCCTTGGTGGAGGGGTCCGAAATCAACCCTATCTTTGTTTCCCCACACATACGGACTCTAAAAATAGCCTATACTTATGTATTTCGAAATTACATGGGCCTGGCCCAATAATAAGGTGACGCAGCACCTATAATAGCCTCGGGATGAAATTTATGAAGTGGCATCTTGTATATTTCGTCCAAGGCTTCATGCACCCATTATGGTGGCTTCAAAGTCCTGAAATCATCACTTGCAACTCCGTTCTTGTTCCCCTTGCGCATGCCATCATCTCCATGCTTGTTCTTGCTCCAATGTTCATCCTTCTCCAAGCTAGGCCCTTCATTTGTAAGCAAAACAAATGTATCCAATTTAGGCAGCATCATATTCTCATGAACATTAAAATCATTACCAAGAAACGAAAGTACCTGGTAATTTAGTTGGCGTGCGCGAGCTCTAGTAATTGGTCCAGTATGTATAGCAGCAGGGGCTGTGGGTGTAACAATTGTATTGATGTCCTCATCACATATCGTGTATAGCAAAAAACTCTTAATTTAAATAAAAAATCGCTTGGAGCTTTGATGAAGACCATATCGATGTAACTACTTACAACTAGTCTGTCTTGATGTAACTTCTTACAGTGAACTCTTCATAATCTCTGCTTGCGAGAAAACATGTCATCAGTACTACTTTAGTACTCAACGACATTTTTCATTGATCTCCTATGATCAACACTTTGACCACTTTGGTATCTGAAAGCACATTTGCTCCCTTGAAGGTTTTGGTAATCAATGACAACATGCATATTGTTGGACTAATAGTTTTACCTAGAATATTTTAGATAAGTCCAATGGTGGCATAGCAAGGACAAGAGGATGTGGACCCTTCAAAATGCTAAGGACATGGATTGGCAAAAGCTCAAGACTCTACATTTTTGGTTAAGTGATCCAAGATCACATTGTGTCCATAGGAAAACTAATACTATTAAAAGGGGATGAGGTTTTGATGATGATCTGGTTGCTCAAGTGCTTAGTGATATTGCTCCAAAACCCTCAGCCACTTTCTCTATCCAAATATCACTACAAAAAAAACCACTTCCGTGATGATACGTGTTTGTCACAGCAGGTCACATTTTTTGTCATGCATGTACACCCATGGCGATTTTAAGACAGAATCAAGATAGTCATACCTATGCTGTCGTAGAAGTGTTCCATGACAATACCAAAATTATCATCACAGAAGTGTCCACTTCCATGACCATAAATGATGCGTCATGGAAGTGTTTTCGTCAAGGGTAAACAACACGTGACATTCACCGTAATGGGTCACCATTAAGCTATTGGGTTCTACGCGTAAAATTCTCACTGGCCGAAGGAACCACGTGTCAGCTTAGTGCTGTGACAAATGTCATCCAACGAATGGACGGGATGCGCCTATGATATGTCGATATGTGGCTCGACCCAATAGTGGCCCATTCAGGTCAAAAGGCCGGCCCGTTTGACTTGTTCAAAAGGTAGCGACCCGACCCATGGAAATCCTGTTAACGACCTATTCGCATATAACCCATTTACAGCCCACTAACTCACGACCCATTATAGCCTATCCGAATTAGGCCCAGTAGCATCATCTGGGCCGTCCAATATGATTCTAGCCCATTGTAACTTCTGGCCCATGTATGGCCCATGGCATCTTTCAGCCCATATGAGGCCCTTTGTAACTCTTGGCCCATAAACGGGTCGTGGTGAAACTGGCCCATAATAAACAGTATATCGCTTTATACCCATTAACGACCCATTATTCTATTGGGCCGTTTCCAACCCGTGTTATCTTTCGGCCTTCTAAGGGCCCATTTATTATTGGGCTCATTTCCAGCATTCGATTACTTACAATCCATTACTGGTGTGTTCCGCTTGTGGGCCAAATTCAGCCCGTGGTTAAAGTCATCCCGTCTGGGCCCGTTAAACCGTTGGGCCATTTTCATAGCGTCATCAAATATGGCCCATTAGCGACCCGTTATGCCTGCCGATAGAATTAAGCCCGTTGTACACATCGGCCTATTAACGACCCGTTATGGTCGGCCCATAATAGACGATTCCCATTCTAGCCCGTTTACGACCCATATTGCAGTCCGTTAATGGTCCACGAAAATACGACCCATGTTTGGCCAATCAATCATACGGGCCATAGAAGGCCCATTGAATCTACGGCCAGTAGGAGGCCCATGGTCACTACAGTAGATAGCAAGACCATGGTTACAACGGTCCGTATGTTGCCCATGGTTATTGTGGCCTAGTTTAAAAAAATAGGTTATTGCGGCCACTAGGAAACCGACAAAAATAACTACAAAACTACAAGCAAACAAATAAATAAGACTAACAAAATAAATAAGCAAGCAACTAACCGCTAGGATATTACGGCGATTACACATATTACATCCACTGGGCATCAAATTTTGCCACCAATGCAAATGTAGGGAACAAAGCAGCATATTACATACACTGGTTGTCAAAGTTGGCGACCAGTGCAAATAAGCACCGCAGCAAAACAAGTCCAGAACCGAAACCAGTGCAGAAGAGCTCAAGAAACAATATCCTAGGTACCCCCCATGATGGCAAGAAACTTAGCAAGCTTATTAGCTTTCTCTTGTTTGGCGCTTAAATCCTCCAGCGCTTGCTGTTGCACCAGAAAGTATGCATCTGAATTCTTTAGGGACTTCATCAGTCCTTCGGCTTCGTGTCGCAGCACATCTGATCGATGTCTTTCAAATTGAGGTTGAGACTCAAGAAGAAGAATTGATTCAGGCAGCGAGTTCGAGGAGCTTGTGCCAACAGTTGTGGCCAGTAACTGGAACACTACATCAAGACAAGACTTTGGGGTTGTCTCACTATCTTCAAGATAGTTTATTAATCAGCTTTCTTGGAGACCAACATGGATGTCTCACTATCTTGAACCTTATCTGCATTACTTCCTTTACCATTGCATAATGGGGTACTCTTCTCCAATATTTTGTCCGCATTCTAAAAGAGAAACAAGCAGACACATCACATGTTTACCATGTTGTGTATGAAACTCATTTTGGTAAATTAGTTCAGTTGTAAAGTGGGCAGAATAACAACATGAAACAAACATATATCTATGTACCATGGTCACTGTATAGTCTATATCATTCTAGTTTATGTTGCCAAATCAAGATAGAGACACAGTTCAAATCATATCTGTTTAAGACAAAGCAACATAGACAGAATATAAGTGTGGGAAACTACACAACCATAACAACACTTGTAATGTGCATGACATGAGAACATAACTGTTTATTCAGTTGAAACTGAAATCAACATAGAGCAAGTTACAACAGAAAACCAGTTAAAGAAATAGGTTTAAAACATACCTGTTGTGCCATTGGAGTTTTAGTTCTATCCTTCAAATCTGAAATTAGTTGGTATGAGTAAATATAGTGATGCAAGGGCAAAGGAGTATGAACCATAGCTACGGAACCTGACCTGAGAATAATTCTTCTTCTGCTTTAAGCATTGAGCTGGGGTTTGGAGTGGTGGTCCTCATCCTTTGGGCACTATAGTTGCCTTACTAACTGCTCGTGTTTTGGTGCTCTGTGGTGGAGACAGTGTTGTGTCAACTGGAACTGGGTTACTATCTGCCGGGGTTGGGGTTAGAAGGAGTGTAGCTAGTTCTTTGTCCAACTGGGTAGGGGTACAATCTGCGAGAGTCTGGGTTATGTGTGGTGGGGCTGGTTCTTGGGCAAGTACAACCGTGGTTCTATCTGCATCGGCTCGTAGCACTATCTCTTCTGAAGACCAAGTTGTTACTCCCTTAGATACTGCCATCACCCCCTCCAATTCAAATGGATGATAAACAAGAAAAGTAATTGAATGTACAGACATTGTATGATAGACAGGTACAATGGATAGTGATAGACAGGTGCAATGGATAGTGGGGAATAAAAGAGGGCATGGAATAATTTACATTTATGTTGTCTAACCAAACATGATAGCATGACACACTTTCACATATATGATGGCTAACTAAACAGGATAGCATGACACAATTTCACATATATGATGGCTAACTAAACAGGATAGAAAGACATAATTCAAAATATGATGACTATGTAAACAGGATGACATGATATAACTATATAATGTGTTTATTAAATAGGTTGGCATGCCATAATTCACATACATGCCGCCTATGGAAACATGATGGCATGATATAATTCACAGATAGAATGACATAATTCAAAATATGATGACTATGTAAACACTAAACAAGGTGAGATGATATAACTATATGATGTCTTTATTAAATGGGTTGGCATGCCATAATTCAGATAGATGCTGTCTATGTAAACATGATGGCTTGATATAATTAAAATATATGATTTATATACTAAGCAAGTAAGCAGATGGCAATCGCATATGTGATGTCTAAACTAAGCAGATGTCATTCAATATTGTGTATATGATGTAAAAACTAAGCAATGCAAGACAACATATGCATGATATGAGTAATATAACCCTGCCAAGTTTGAGCATACACCTCAGGGGGGAAATAGGACTGATCATCTATCTTTGAATCCTCCTCTGAGGAGCTATCTGTAACTAGCAAGATGTCTGCTTCAGCAGGAAGCATCGTCTGCTATGAAGACCTTGTTTTCACTCCAGATACTTCCATCACCGATTCAAATTGCTGATGCACAGGAAGAGTAGTTGAATATACAAACATTGTCAACAAATGGAATATGTAATACAAAAAAGAATAGCATGATACAATTCACATATATGAGCTAAACATCATGGCATTGCATAATTCACATATATAATGCCTTGCAACAAGATTGCATTGACTAATTCACATATATAATGTCTTGCAACAAGATGGCATTGCATAATTCACATATATGGTAATTAGACACTAAACATGTGGCATTCACATAAAGCATGTCTAAACTAAGCAAATGACATAGCAATGCAAGACACCATACACACGATATGAGCAACATAACCCTGCCAAGTTAGAGCATACACCTTAGGGGGGAGGGGGGAATAGGACTGGTCATCTGTCTCTGAATCCTCCTCTGAGGAGCTACCCGTAACCAGCGAGATATGCGCTTCGTCAAATAGCATTGTCTGCTCTGAAGACCTTGTTTTCACTCCAGATTTTTCCATCACCATGTCAAATGGCTGATGCACACGAAGAGTAGTTGAATGTACTAACATTGCTGACAAATGTAATACGCAATGAAAAAAGTATTCCGTGATATAATTCACATATAAGATGACTGGCTAAGCAGGATGACATTGCAAAATTCACATATATGATGCCTGGCTAAACAAGATGGCATTGCATAATTGACATACACGATATAGAAACTAACAGATGGCATTCACACAAAGCATGTCTAAACAAAGCAGATGACATATTTGATGTATAAAGTAAGCAATGCAAGGCATCATATGCATGATATGACTAACATCAGCATGCCAAGTTAGAGCAAAGACCTCAGGAAGTAAATAGGAGTGGTCTGCTTCTTCTGAATCCCCCTCAGAACAGTTATCTTCCTCTTGATTATAGTCAAAATTGGGGGGAGGGGGGCTACCTTTGCGTCCACCATGGAGCGACGTCTGCTTGAAGTTTTATTGCCACACAAGGCTCATCTCTTTTGTTCTACATGTTCAGTACCATTGTGTACAATAACTGACATGCATAGGAATAAAATATAGTGAGACTATGTAAGGAGTGCATGCAGAAATCCAGAGTGATGGTAGCAACCCGTGGATAGATCCAAAACCAATGATAGCAGGTAGATAATAGCTTCAGTTAAAAAATACAGATAATGGCTTCTTTACTGTTTGTTTCCCACTCATCATGAAACTTATAGTAGACACCAGAGATTAACCAGATAGTAGACATATACTATTGATTGTGGCCCCGATATGTACCCCACAATATTTAAAAACTCAAGTTTGAGCATTAGCTTGGAGCCGACTCAGAGTCTAATCGGTGAACATGACGATAAAGTAGCATGTAATATTAAGCGATGCATAACATAAGCAGACACGAAAGAGTGTGACCTCTCTTGCAGACCCGTGTACTCCTCAAGGTCATCTGCTCAGTTGATGATGGTAATGCAGTTTGTAATAAGATCCGAGGTGGCGAAAGACAGTCCGAAGGGTGGATCCCTGCTGTGGTGGACCCTTCCGTCGTTTGAGTAGTTGAGGTGGGGTGGACGACGGCGTGGCAGGAGCAGGACAAACCACACAAGGTTTTCTTTGCAACTATCTGTAAGAGAAGTAATACTGCAAGGGGTCGTTTGAATTGGAGGATTCTAACAACCCAGGGATTGGAAATACAAAGTAATAGGATAGGAATGCATGTGCAAAATAGAGAATTTAAAATCACTGGATTTCTGTCAACGTGGGTGTTTGGTTCACAGGAATTGGAAGGTCACACGAATGCAAAGAAGCATGGTCAAATTAAGTCAAACCACAAGAAAGTGTACAGTTATAATGCTGTTATGCTACTATCACTTAGTATTCTTCTTCATGAATAGGAATTTGAAAAGGAGGGCCAAGTGGATATTAAAATTCCTTTGTTTTTCTTTGAATGGGACACTAAAGGAACACATCCTACAGTTTTCCTTTGCTCCATTCCTTTGAACCAAATGCATGAATAGTATTACCATAGGAAACTTTCCAATTCCTATTTTTTCCTTCACTTTTCCTTTCAACCACTGGCAATTCTAGTAGGCAGGCTTGAACAGGCAAAAGACTACACTCCAAAAATGTTTTTGTGCTACTTCTACTACTTTGGACCCAAGCCACTACCCTACTAGCTCAACTCCCAGACCCATCTACACATGCAAAGCTCAAAAGCACAGAAATAAATAATAATGGCTTTCGAGAGAGTCCATCACAAATAGCTAAGTTGCCTGGTACCTCACTCTTGTTATATAGGAGAAAAAAAAAATCATATTTCACATTACTACGCGTTCTCAGTGGAATATATATATAACATGTAGAGTAAAAAAGCGATGCAACAAGTGTACAACCTCTTTGGCGAAGCAATGTCGATCTCAGCATCATTGAGTTGGTCGCTGAGGATGCTGCAGCAGATGTGGCTGTCGGAGGAGGGGAAGAAGATCTTAGGCACCTCGAGATAGAGCCAAGGGTACTACTCCGCTGTGATGGAGGGTTTCGTCCTTGGAGCAGCTTCAGTGAGGTGTACGACGGCGAGGCTGAAGCAGGACAAGAGAGACAATGTTAACCGGAAGTGGTATTCTAATAGCATCTCTAATAGATGATGTAAACTACATAACCAAAAAGTTCTAGATGTAAAATACATCAGCCGCTCATCTCTGAACTTAACTGTCGAAACTGAATTTAACTATTGAAACTCAATTTTACTATCGAAACTGAATTTTGTTGTCGAAACTGAATTTTACTGTCGACACTGAACGCACTAGTAGCAAAAAAGCAGTGCACTAATAGTTTTGGCCGCTCGAGCACCAGTGGAAGACTAGCAGTGATCTAAATCGGTAGCCGCTCTAGCATGGAAGGTACTACTAGAGAGCAGCGGAGGCAGAGTAGCAGCAGCGCCCAAAGCAGCAGCGCATGCAAGAGCCGGGGCAGCTGGTCATGTAGCAGCAGTAGGAGCTCGAGCGAGAGCCGGAGCTGTTGCTCGTGCAACAGCAACGCGAGCAAGAGTAGACCAGTAGCGCAAGCAAGAGCAAGAGCAGGAGCACGAGCAAGAGCCAGAGCAGACCGGGTAAGGGACCGAGAGCAAGAGTTGAGCAACAACGCGAGCGAGAGCTGAAGCAACAGCAACAGGGATAGCGAGAGCCGGAGCAGCAATAGTAGCTCCTACTAATGTGGATGTCGTCACCAAGGAAGCGACACCATGGAGGAAGTGGCCGGCGACGCCGCCATAGATGGAGCCGCTCCATGGCGGCTTAGGACCAAGCACCGGCAGCACCGCGAGATCGAATCAAGAAGAAAATGAAGCGATTAGTGTAGAACCTCTTTGGTGGCGCCGTTTAGGCCTTAGCTTCATCTGAGGAATTGGTGATGGTGCTGCTCTTCCGGTAGTGCAGGTGAAGACAGTGCTGTGGGAATGGAGGTGGTGTGAAAGACGAGGCGAACATCAGGGCAGCTCCTTGGAGGTGGAGGATGGGGTGGCTGAACCGGTGAGACAACGAGATCGATGATGGATCCTCATCCGGTGCGGTGGATGAGGGACGTCGAGCTATTACGATGGACGATGTCATCGGGGAAGAGGCTCCTGCTGGGTGGCGGGCGGAGGAGGGTGTGGGGGGGAGGGGATGGGATGGGAGGGGGAACCATGGCTTAGGGATGCACTTGTCCGAAATGTGGGGTAAGTTACAATAATAGCCCCACCGATTTGAACTAGGTGGTTCTTTCGGTTCAGGGGTATCACGGGAATTTTGCATGTCGGGATTTCGTAGGAGGTGGGAGTTTTTGCGCACGTTGTAATTTTAGGATAGCAATGTGCAGTGACATGGAGGGAATTTTTATGAGCACAACGAGACAAAGAGATATGTTAAAATTTTGGGATAACAAGGAGCGGGTTGAAATTTCTGGAAAAGCCTAACGCGTACTGTACCAAATCAATTCACACTTCCCTCGACGAAAAAACCAAAAGAAATCAATTCGCACCACACAAGAGAGTCTAGTCCCGTTTGACTGTATGAGTTACTACAAATGCCATTCGAAACTTTGAATCCATGTTATGTTCAATTAAGATATTTTGCTACGTGATTAATGCATGTAACCTGCTACTCAAATGAACATTTTAGTGCATTCCAAACGTATATACTACCGCTTCAATATGAACTAAATTTGAATTCATTTCTCTATTTTAATAAGATCTAGAATCTTGATTGTTGTCAAGTTAAACCATTTAAATTTGTTTCTCTATTTCAATAAGATCTACAATCATCATTGTTTTCAAGTTAAACCATCATTTGTATATTATATTCACAACACACCACATGATTACTGTTGATTTAGATATGAACTATGTGTACTATATGAAGTTGAACTCGAATTTTTGAGTCCACTTTATGTTGATTTCATATCACAGTACATTTCAAGCACTAGCTAGATCTTCATAATATAAACCATGTCTCATATGTATAATGGGTTTATCACATAATGTATGGTGCCCCGCCCCCACACCTACAAGTATTTAGCTGTGAGCTGCAAACGCCACACATTATCACAAATACAAATAAAATGTTAGATTTTTTGATATATAGTATGGTTTAGATTGTTCGATATTTAGTTGTGAGCTGTAAACGCCGCACATTATCACAAATTCAAATAAAATGTGAGATTGTTCGATATATAGTATGGTTTAGATTGTTCGATATTTAGCTGTGAGTTGCAAATGCCACGCATTATCACATTATAGTATAACAAGTCCAAAACCACACCACACGTATCACTGCTATCTTCATGCATGCATAGGTTTATATCACTATGATCTCTTATTCAAATATATCAATCCACATTCATAATGAATTATGATCTTTGTTAGTCTCTTACACCCACACAATCCTCTAACCTTTGTACCTAGCACCAGCTTCCTCTCGTGCATGCACACGCCCCCTCCCTTAGCATTCTATCCATCGTGCACATTCATTTATTTTCTTTAGGTTGTTCTCCCACGATCTCCACAACTCCTTCTTTCTGGCACACACTGATCGATAAACCTCTCTAGCTATGTCTGCCTACCACATACACACACGCTTTCCATCTCCTCCTTTCTCTATCCATGCCTCATGTCTCTCATACGGTCCCACACACGTGTAAACTCTTGTCCCTCTTTTCATCAATCTCACAATCGCACACTCCTTCCCCGTATATAGTAGGCCTCTCACACCACCTCCTAGCTCCATCCCTCTCTCTCTATCCATCTCTCTGGGCCTTATTTGCCTCTAACAAATGGATGTACACTGACCAATCTCCCACTATACATATAGCTAGCTAGGTCGTCTATAACTCGTTTTCCCCACACGCCGATCGATCTACCTCATTAGCTATGTCTCTCCCTTCCTACAACACACAACAATTGATCTACCGATGTAGTTAGGTATGCTTAGCAAACACATATGGTCTCCCTTCATCATCCATGCATGCCTCCTGACACATCTATCACACACACGCACACGCACACACAGAAACACATCCCCTCTCTTCTTGATATTGTAGTTGTACCCTCAGTTTGTCTAGTAGGCCTCTCCCACCATCTCCGAGAAGCAACTCCACCACCCCTCCGACTCTCTCTCTCTCTCTCTCTCTCTCGCAACCTATTTCCCGTCCTTCACTTATGTATGGATGTTCATCGATCTCCCTCAAGACATAGCTAGGTCTCTCCTTCTCAACACATATACGAGTCGATCTACCTCCCAGTTAGGTCTTTGCCTCCCCCCGCCCCCCACACACCGATACATCGAGCGCTCGAGTCATGTCCCCCTGCCACACACAAACTTGCCCTCTCCCCTCTGACATTCCGGTAGGTCAGTCGCCCTATATCTTTGACGTGCACACACACAATTTTGATGGCTCTCTTCATCGATCTCGCACCCACACACTTGATCCTCTCTTCGACTCTATCAATATCTATGACCCCTCCCTCTCTTCTCATGGATTTCCCCCTCTATATATGACATAGCTAGGACTCTATTTCACACACATTGCATGTGTCACATTTTTGTTTGAGATATTATCGACACATATTCCCACAAATACACTCATGAATGTACACACCATCTCTCTAGGTTTGTATCTCTCTCTCACACACCCACATAGGTGGGGGACGTGCATGCACGACGCACGTACTCCCATCTCTTTACCAACCACACCCGCGCGGGTACACGGTGGAGCTCATTTCTGTACGAAAAGGCAGCCCACGTGGCAATTTGACACGTGTACTGGTTGTCCACTTGATGGAGGATCGTGTACCATGGGTGAACAAACAAATTGCGACTTGACGCGTTATTTAAAATAGATTTTATTCCTCGATGGCGCACATGCATAATATAAACCAATTGTTATGGAGAGAAAAAAGAAAATCGCTCCATTATACTATACTATATAATATAGGCAAGATCCTCAATGCTTGCTTTCTGGGGTTGGTCTCTTCTACTCTCTCACACAAGATGGCGGTGGACACACACACTCTCTCTCATCGCTGGTCCCTGATTCGACCGGATCCAGTCCGCCAGTAGAAAGGGATGATGTGCAATGTTGCTCCAGTCGCCGGCGTCAACGCAGGAAACCCACTGCCGGTGCGTCCCAATCTATGGTACCCGTCGTTCTCTCTAAGAAAGCTCCAGCGTGGTAGTGCCTTTGCCCCTTGCTCGCTGCCGCAGTATGGGCAGATCCTACCCGTCGCTGCCCTCCAGGTTACATCCTGACAACCCTCAGTTACAACTTCCTTTGGAACCGGCCTTGCTCCACTGCCCATCTTCCCATGTCACTGCATGTGGATCTTCTCTAGATATTTGCCTAAAACGTACGCCAGCGTACTTTCCATGTTTCATCAACAGTGCCACTATTATTGCAATCACAGTTATTTAATATCCTTGTCAACAGGGATGCTCAGCTCCATTTTAGTGCAACTGCACAAAATGATGGGATGGTGCATGCATCCAACTATTACATGTCTTGGCGGGCATCAACGAGCTGCGTGAAAATGGCTACCAACATGTCCACCATGGCCAGGAAATGAAAGCATGCTTAGGGACCTGTGTCGGAGTCAAAACTGGCAGATCTCGGGTAGGGGGTCCCGAACTGTGCGTCTAAGGATCGAAGGTAACAAGGAGGCAAGGGACACGATGTTTACCCAGGTTCGGGCCCTCTTAATGGAGGTAATACCCTACTTCCTGCTTGATTGACTCTGATGAGTATAGGAGTTACAAGAGTTGATCTACCTCGAGATCGTAATGGCTAAACCCTAGATGTCTAGCCTATATGATTGTGATAATCTCTACGGACTAAAACCCTCCAGTTTATATAGACATAAGAGGGGGCTAGGGTTATACAAACTCATTAACAGAGGAAGGAAACTACACGTCCGGCTGCCAAGCTTGCCATCCACGCAAAGGAGAGTCCCATCCGGACATGGGAGAAGGCCTTCGGTATTGTATCTTCACGGTTTGTCAGTCTGGCCCATATCACATAAGCTGGCTCTCCGAGGACCCCATAATCCAGGACTCCCTTAGTAGCCCCCAACTTGCCTTCATGGCGATGTTGTATCTGGCTTCATGTCTTCGGCTTGGCAAGGCGAGTTCCCCAATGTACTCCATATAGTTCGGCCTTTACATTTAAATAATATTCTCTTCAGCTTCTGTGCCGCCGTTGCCTCGGCTTCCATGTGTCAGACAAATACGAAGGGTCTAAGTATTTTTACAGGTAACCCCTCGATCATGGAGGGAAGGCGCTTATTTAAAGAGATTGAATCTCAGATGCCATTCCTCACCAGGCGAAAATCCTCTAGAGCTTGCCATAGAAAAGCAACCAAAGATGGCCAATGCTCCTAGTTCTTCCTTGTGCCCCCACGACCCTCAAGAAGGCGACCGGGAGAGCTGCTCGGTGCCCCATGCCCAGTTGACCAAGCTTCAGGCGCAAGGATACCTCCCTCCGTCGGATCTAGTCCCCGTTTGGGCGGCATTAACTACCTTCAACAGCAAAGCCCTAGCAGAGAACTACCCCAATCCCAATAAAGGGTAGCGGGTGTGCTTCCTTTCGTTCCTGCTGAGGGGCGAGGGATTTCCAATCCACCCTTTTCTCAGAGGTCTCCTAGAGTATTATGGTCTCCAACTGCACAACCTCACACCGGGCTCCATTCTACACATCACGAGCTTTGTTGCTCTTTGCGAGCTGTTCCTAGGCTGCAAGGCCCATTTCGAGCTATGGAGGAAATATTTCTGCCTCATCCCCCGCTGCTAGAAGGGATCCATATTCGAGGTGGGCGGTGCCGAAGTATGGCGTATAGGAGAAATAGGATAACTGTCCGGCACTCCGAAGAAGGCATCCAAAGAGTGGCCCTCAGAGTGGTTCTACATCGAAGACTTTGTCCTCCCGGACCCAATCCGGCAAGGTCTTCCCCAATTTTCCTCTGCTCCTTTAAAGAAGCGTGCCAGTTGGCATCCCCGAAGCTATGAAGAAGAAGACAGTGTGGAGATTAAGAGGCTAGTGAACAAGATCAGAATACACGCCCACTCTAGACTATCTATAGTCGAGGTAATGGCGATCTACCCCAATAACGCGACGCATTCAGCCGCTCCAATCCAGAGGGCTTCCCATGTGGCATTACAACAGGGAGGACGACGCATCACGCTGTGGGCGCAAGGGTCCGGCCAATTTTGCCGCTTTGGCCGCCATGTTAGCTGACCTTTTCAAAGGGGAAAACGAAGACTTCGCTCGCCTGAAGTGCCGAGAAGGCTTCTGCATGTATAACCCCATTGACTGGGTGAGTGTTAGATCACATGCCTTATAAAGTCCGCTTCCATAACTAAGCTTTTAGTCGAACTTAATCCGGCTACCTTTTACAGGAATGGAGAAAGGTCATCACGGGGATCTACAGTCCTGCTCCGCAGCCGGAGGACCATAATCGAGACCTTGATCCTGGATTTGAAGAGGATCCGAATATATTTGTAGATTTTAAGGATGGAGTCTTTTATCAGACGAGCTATGACAGCATGGAAGTGGCCATTATAGTCGATTAGCCCGACCTTCTTCCCTCCTCCCATGTAAGTACACAAGAGTCACCTCCTCAAAGAGAGTTTTTCCCTCATGACTCACCAGCCGCACTGTACCGTGCTCCCAAGGGGCGGCACTCATCCCATTGCACTGCGGCAAAGGCGTCCTCTAGGAAAACGACACTCGCACAAGGCGAGTCTTTGAAAAGAAAAGCAAACAATGATACTGGTGGGCCCTCTCCTTCATCAAAGAGGTATGAGTTTTATCACGTGCTCAGGGGATAAAGCGACTAGTGATGTTTCCTGCCGTGCCATATTGTAGGAGGAGCGTACGCCAGATTGTATCTGAAGACACATCCGGCCATGCACAGGCTAATCCGTCCTGGATCCGACTACAAGGTGTGGGGTCAACACGGGAGCAATGCCGGATTGTCGCCTTCCCGAGGATTCGGATAATGTCTTCATCACCAACTCCGAAGTGGAGAGTGTGATGAATCTTCGGCAATGGAGAGCGGCTATGTGCGGCCCACATTTTATCGAAGAGGATTTCATTGGTCTCAACTCAGTGGATGCTTACATTCGAGCTGCTCATGATGGAGTTGCTGGAGCCACTCACCAGCTTTCAAAGGATATGCGGGTAAGATTTTTTTGTGCAGATTCAATAATCATATGCCAGTAGCCCCCGAGTCTTGAAGCAGTTGGCCCAACTGATTTAAGAGTCGTTACATCCTTAGGTACTCACGGAGAAAAATAACACATTATTCAAGGAGCTTGAAGAATGCCGAACTAAGCTTACTGTTGCCACCGCCGAACTGGAAACGTTAAAGAAATCCAAGAAGGCGCCTGATGGTAAGTACAACAGTAGCCCGGAAATAGGACTCCGTGCCTACAACGCCGTTGCTTAACTATGCAACGTTTCATTGGTAGGATCGACAGATCAGCTGGAGGAGAGGCTAAGGGCTGCTCAAGCGGACAAACAACATGCCGAAGGGCAAGAAGCCGCTGGTCAACATGTACTGACATAGACCATTAATGAGAAGAACAAACTACAAGATGCAAATATCAAAGAAGCCAAAGAATTGAAGGATTCAAGAGCCCAACTATCAGATGCAATGAAGGAGAAGAAGAAGCTGAAAGGCGGCATATTCAGTATGCTCTATAACCTGGCTTTTACCCGGTCTCCGGATTTGAAAATTTGACAAGTTTGTTTCTGTAGGTGTGCTAACCAGACGTCCCGAGGGAGGAGTGTCTGGATTCCACGGCGACCTGCTACAAGAGCTATCCAAAGTGCATGATCAAGCTCGGAGAGCATTAAGGAACATAGCCAAGGCTCTATGGCCATCTAATGCACCTCCAGGACATATGGAGGAGCTCGTGAATTTATTCAAGGGAGCTCGTCACCGCTTCGAGTTATGGAAGATATCAACATGTCAGGAAGGCGCACGAGAGGCCTGGGCCATGGTGAAAACATGGTGCACCAGACTTGATCCGAATCATATGGCCCAGGTCGGACCGCGAGGACCAGATGGACAAGAAATTCCCGTGAGCTTAGTGTATGACCAAGTAAAAGTAGCCGCTAAGTTTTCTCAATAGGATTGTAAACTAGACAACCTGCTAGAGGGTCTAGAGGAGGAAGAAGTTTTTGAGCCCAAGTAGCAATGTACTTTCTCAACAAACCTATCTCCGGCCGAATTGTAAAATGATTGTCATGGCAGACTTTCTGCTTCAACCTCCAGAACCTGAAGTTAGGAGTGTTTCCGGATATTGTACCGTTAGGTAAACACCAAGGTATGTTCAGAAACTAGGCAGTCCGGTCATAGTTGCTTAAACAGACTTTTATTCAGGGAGTTATGTTATATTACATTTGCTCGTAAGAAACATCTTCCAGAGAGAATAGTTCCGTTAAGGGTTCCTCTCCCTGGGTTAGCATGCATTTTTGTGCATACGTAAGCTGGTGATACTAAAAGCCATAGTACACTATATAATTTGGGGGATCATATTGCTGTGAGGATAGTTCATCTGTTGTCTGCCGACCAATTATTCCCTTAAGAACGCTAGCTTTTGGCTTCACCCGTCTGAGGTACATGTCCGGATAACCCGGTTGTAACAATTGCAGAGGTGCTCCCTTTATGCCCTAACCGAACAAGCGGGAACGTAGGGCATAAGCACAGGAGCCAGGCAACCCAGCTTGGCAAAAAACTTTAGTCATAAAGGTGCATATAATGGCAAAGACAAGACAGATAAGAGTAGACAACACATATATACAGTGAGCTTGATGCTCGAAAAATAATGATGATATTAAGCTTCTGTGAAAAGAAGCCCCCAGGTATTATGGGGTTTGTACATTTAATGATTTATGCCCCTCAAGTATGCGGTTTATCCGAACACTGGCTGGAAGTCGTAAAAAAATGAAAACAAAAAAGGTGAGAGGGAGAAAAGAAAAGACAAAAAAGAGTATAAATGTGAACTTAGGCGTAGAATCTTCGGAGGCGGGCTGCGTTCCATGGGTTTGGCTCCAATCGATCATCCAAAGCGTTGCGAAGGCGATAGGCTCCTCCAGTGAGAACTTCATCTATAATGAAGGGACCCTCCCATTTGGGCTTGAGCTTGTCCTTTTTCTTCTCTGGTAGGCGTAGAACGAGTTCACCGACATTATAAGTCTTTGCCCGTATTTCCCTACTTTGATATCGACGAGCTTGCTGTTGGTAAAATGCGGAACGGGCCTTCACGATGTTGCGCTCCTCCTCCAGGCCGTCCAGATCGTCCTGCCGATCGAGCTCGGCCTCTCTCTCTCTTTGTACATGCGCACTCGAGGTGAGTCATGAATAATGTCGCAAGGCAAGACTGCCTCCGCGCCGTACACCATGAAGAAAGGTGTATATCCGGTCGTGCGATTGGGCATGGTCCGCAGCCCCCAGAGTACAGAATCGAGTTCTTCAACCCAGTGCTTGTCTGATTCATGCAGGGATCGCACTAGTCTGGGTTTGATGCTGCTCATTATCAAGCCGTTAGCCCGTTCGACCTGACCATTTGTCTGAGGGTGATATACGGAGGCGTAATCAAGCTTGATGCCCAAATTAGCGCACCAGGTTTTCACCTCATCGGCCGTAAAGTTAGAACCATTGTCATTAATGATACTGTGCGGGACACCATAACAGTGTAGAACACCGAATATGAAGTCTATAATCGGTCCGGCTTCGGCCGTTTCGACTGGTTTGGCATCTATCCACTTAGTGAACTTGTCGACCATGACCAGTAAATATTTCTTCTTATGGCTTCCCCCTTTAAGGGGTCCGACCATGTCTAGCCCCCATACCGCAAAAGGCCAAGTAATGGGGATTGTTCGTAAGGCAGTGGGCGGCATATGGGTTTGATTGGCAAAAAGCTGGCATCCAACACAGCGCTATACGAGGTCTTGTGCGTCTAGTCGGGCCGTGGGCCAAAAGAAACCCGTACGGAAGGCCTTACTTACAAGGGCCCGAGCTGTGGCATGATGGCCACCAAGACCGGCATGTATTTCAGCCAAGAGCTGTCATCCTTCTGCTTCGGAGATACACCTTTGGAGTACTCCTGTGGTACTTTGCTTGTATAGTTCCCCCTCATGGACTTTGTAGGCCTTTAAGCGTCGAACAATGCGACATGCCTCGTCTGGTCATCAGGGAGCTCCTTCCTAGTAAGGTAGGCGAGGAAAGGTTCAGTCCATGGGGCGATTACAACCATGATTTCGTGGGCTGATGGTGTTATTTTGGTGCCCGAACCCCCGGTGATATCAGATTCGGAATCTGGGGGTATGTTCGGCTCTGGAATGGTGTTGCCGCTATCATCCTGCCACACAATGCATGGCTTGAAGAGCCTCTCCATGAAGGTGTTAGGTGGGACGGGGTCACATTTGGTGCCCATGCGGGCAAGTATGTCCGCAGCTTGATTACCCTCTCGAGCCACATGATGAAACTCGAGCCCTTCAAACCGGGCTGATATTTTGAGTATGGTGTTATGGTAAGCCGCCATCTTCAGATCTTTTACATCAAATTCTCCATTTATTCGGGTATTGCAAGGTTTGAATCCCCATGCACCTCGAGGCGTTGTATGCCCATGGAGACGGCCATCCGGAGACTGTGCAATAGGGCCTCGTATTCAGCTGCATTGTTAGAGTCCGTATATAGTATTTGGAGCACATAGCGGATTGTGTCTCCTGTGGGGGATGTCAAGACGACACCAGCCCCCAGTCCGGCCAGCATTTCAGAGCCGTTGAAGTGCATCACCCAGTTGGAATATGTGCCGTATTCCTTAGGGAGTTTGGCCTCTGTCCATTCAATAATGAAGTCAGCCAACACCTGAGATTTAATAGCTCGGTGTGGCTTGTAAATTTTTTCAAATGGTAAGAGCTCGATGGCCCATTTGGCAATCCGGCTGTTGGCGTCCCGGTTGTTTATAATATCATTGAGTGGTACTTCAGAGGCCACCGTGATCGAGCACTCTTGAAAGTAGTGCTGCAACTTGCGGGATGCCATAAAGACTGCATATGCTATCTCTTGATAATGCGGATATCGGGATTTACATGGTGTAAGGACCGTTGACACATAATATACTGGTTTTTGAAGTGGGAATTTATGTCCCTCTTCAGCTCGTTCTACGACGAGCACCGCACTGACCACCTGGTGAGTTGTCGATATGTAGAGTAACATCGGTTCTCCGACGTTTGGTGCGGCCAGGATTGGGTTACTTGCTAATAGAGCTTTTATTTCTTCCAGTATGGCTGTGGCAGCATTTGTCCACACAAAGTTGTCAGTGCGGCGGAGCAGGTGATATAATGGCAACGCCTTTTCCCCTAGTCTGGAGATAAAACGGCTCAAAGTTGCCACGCATCCGACAAGTTTTTGGACCTGTTTGCGGTCTGTTGGTGTTGCCAACTGTGACAGAGCTCGGATTTTGGCTGGGTTTGCTTCGATTCCTCTATTGGAGACGATGAACCCAAGTAGCTTTCCGCCTAGAACGCCAAAAATGCATTTTCTGGATTGAGTCGTATTTCATATGCTCAGAGTTTGTTGAATGTAAGACGTAAGTCATCCACCAATGATTCGACATGTTTGGTTTTGATGATGACGTCATCTACATATGCCTCCACAGTTTTGCCGATTTTTTTTCCAGGCATGTTTGAATCATGTGTTGGTAAGTTGCGCCGACATTCTTGATCCCGAAAGGCATAGTGTTAAAGCAGAAGGGACCATACAGAGTGATGAATGCCGTTGCGGCTTAGTCGGATTCTTTCATCTTAATTTGATGGTATCCGGAGTATGCGTCAAGGAAGCATAGGGAATCGTGTCCTGCAGTCGCATCAATAATTTGGTCAATGCAGGGTAGTGGGAAGGGGTCCTTAGGGCAAGCCTTATTAAGGTCTTTGAAATTCACACACAAGCGCCAAGATTTATCCTTCTTCGGTACCATGACCAGGTTGCTAGCTAGTCTAGATGTTTGATCTCTGTGATAAACCTGGCTTCAAGCAATTTGGCCAGCTCCTCCCCCATAGCCTGTCGTTTGGGTTCGGAAAATTGGCGCAGAGTTTGCTTGACTGGTTTATATCCTTTCAATATATTGAGGCTATGCTCGGCCAGCCTTCATGGGATACCTGGCATATCTGAAGGGTGCCAGGCAAAACTATCCCAGTTCTCACGCAGGAATGCGTGTAATGCAGTGTTGACTGTCAGATCTAGCTGTGCTCCAATGGAAGCTGTCTTCTCGGGGTCCGTTGGGTGGACCTGAAATTTAACTATTTCGTCTGCTGGTTTGAACACTATAAAAAAAAGACACATCCGTGACATTTTGGGCCGAACGATTTTTTTTTCTGTCATACATATGACACTTCTATGACGATAATTGTGACAAAACCCGGTATCATCATAGATGTGGTGGGCTCCTACTTCTATGACAAAAAATCATGACAGAAAATGGGCTTTTCGTCCTGGGCAGGCCGGAGACGCAGCTGCATGACATTCTTTGGGCCGTCCATGACAGAAAAAACCGGTAGAAGCGAGGGGGAGGAAAATTTTGGGGAGTTGCCGGTTACGGTGGGAGGTCGGGGGCCGAGCAATGCGTGTTTCTCTCGTACGCACGCGCGTGTGTGCGAGGCGTTCGCTCTAACTGAACCCGAGCGAGGCGTTGGGCTCTAACTGAACCCGAGT
Organism: Triticum aestivum; assembly: GCF_018294505.1. Classification (NCBI taxonomy): domain Eukaryota; kingdom Viridiplantae; phylum Streptophyta; class Magnoliopsida; order Poales; family Poaceae; genus Triticum; species Triticum aestivum. The sequence goes on along the minus strand of NC_057810.1, from coordinate 266,128,284 downwards.
GATTGCACTGCAGGCTACGCGTTACTTAACCCGAGCGATCGATCGATGGCTGTTAACTAAACCCGATGGAGCAATTCCTTCGCTACTGCTGCTAACTGAAGCCGATCAATGCTGCCTCTGGGATGAACAGTGAGCGTTGCGGGGGGGGGGGGGGTTGGATGAACAGTGAGCGGTGGCATTGCCTCTGGATGAACAGGAACCCGTGGTGTGGAGGGCTGGATGAATAGTAAATGGTGGAGGGGTGGCCGTGGAGGGGTGGTTGAACAGGACCCCATGGTGTGGATAGCAGGATGAACAGTAGAGGGTGGAGGGGTGCCCGTGGAGGGGTGGTTGAACAGTAGCCAGTGGAGTAGCGCGCAGTGGAGGCTGGATGAACAGGAGCCCGTGGAGGCTGGAGGAGGTCGACGATGGAGATGAACAGTATCCCGTGGAGTCCCGTTTTGCGGTACGCCACACCCCTCCCCCCGTTTCGACCGTAGCACTCCAACACAAGTCCATTTCGTTCGTTTTGCGGTACACCACACCCCTCCCGATCAACAGGACCCCCGTTTCGACCGTAGGAGGTCCGTTTCGTCCGTTTTGCGGTACGCCACACCCCTCCCGATCAACAGGACCACCGTTTCGATCGTAGGAGGTCCGTTTCGTCTATTTTGCGGTACACCACACCCCTCCCGATCAACAGGACCCCGTTCCGAACGTAGGAGGTCCGTTTCCTCCGTTCTGCGGTACGCCAGGCCTCGTTTCCATCGCCTGTTCCGTCCAAGCCCTCCCGATGAACACGACCACGCATTCCGTTCCCACCCAGCCGGTTGGCTCCCACGCGTTTTGTTGCCTCCCGATGAACACGACGCATTCCATTGCCTCCCCATGAACACGACGATGACGCTGTTTCTCTGTTCCGACCCAGCCAAGTACACAAGCCCTCGCCGTACGTATGCGCGAGTAGGCGTTCGAGACCCCGCCCGTATGTACACATACGTGGCCGTATTTTGTTTCTTGCACCCAGGCCGCTGTACGTACGTGTACATGCTACGTGCGCGCCTCTACTTCGACACGTGCGCGCCTCTACATCCAACAGTATATATGTACGTACACGTTCGCGACCAGAATGACAACGCTATGTACGCTTCGACCAGGTAGGTCCCGACTGTCAGGCACTTCCTTGCCTGCGAAGATGTAGCTGGTGGGTCCCAGCAGTCAGGGGGGCGAATCATTTTTTTGCCCGGACGCACTTCCTTGTGTGTGAAGATGTAGCTGGTGAGTCCCAGCAGTCAGTGGGGCAAATCGTTTTTTTGCCTGGACACACTTCCTTGCGTGCGAAGGTGTAGCTGGTGGGTCCCAGCAGTCAGGGGGGAAACATTTTTTTCTCGAAATACGGTGGCCCGTCCGGTGGGTCCCCACTGTCAGGTGGAGGAATAATTATTTTGCACGTAATAAGGAGGCACTTCCTTGCTGCGGCCGTGGACCCAGCTGTCAGCGTCTCCACGCACAGTACTCTTCCGATGGAAGTCGGTCGTTGACCACATTGACCACGTCCCGCCGAGAGCACCACGGCGGTGGACGACAGCGAGGCCTAGTTAGGGGATGACACGGAGGCAGGGAAGACTCGGCAGTTGTTTCCCACGCGGAGGGGAGTACAGCTGTACAAGGGTTTACTGGTTTGTCTGTCGTCGCCGGAGAATAACAGCAGGTGTGGGTGAGTAGAGGGATGGCTAGGCCAGCGATGGGAGTACGGTGGGGCGGTGAGGCCTGCGCGGCAGCACAGCCGACCGCGGGGAGGAGGGAGGAGGCAGTCCCGCCGGCGCTTGTTTGAGCGGCTGGAGCAGGAAGAGCAGAGATTGAAGAAGCAAGACGGCCGTTGGATGGACATCCAACCGTCACTGCTTGTGCGTCAACCTTTTTTTAGGAAAGCCTCAAATCTGTGGAAAACAGCATACAGCCCATTTGCCATTATTTCTAATAATTTACAGCCAATTTGCTAATTCTTAAGGTTTTTTTGGAGCCCATATTCTTTTTGTTAGCATTACAGCCCATATTGTGGCCACGTTAAAAAATTATACGAAATTTTGCGTATTTCGGTGCGGTCCGAACTGTTTTTAATCCCAAAATTTCGACTCACATTCAAACTGATTTTAAAAATAAATGTATATCAATATAAAATCCAACAAATTCTCCACGCATAAAAATTAATGTAATTTAAAATCTTGAAATGAAAAAAATATATTTGAAACTAATTGCCGGTTTGATGTGTTTTGTAAATGTACAACCCATTTCTCACTACTGATGGGCCATTTTCTCGGCCAGCCGAATGAAAGCTCTCCTCGTCTTGAAAGATTTGCAGCCCAACAGGCCTGACAAAGCGACTTACTTGGCAAATCACAAAAAAACTGGGCTGTGGCCATGGACCCAGCTGTCAGCCTCTCCACGTACAGTACTCTTCCGATGGAAGTCGTTCCTTGACCACGTTGACCATGCCGCACGGAGAGCACCACGGCGGTGGACAACAACGAGGCCTAGGAAGGGGACGACACAGAGCTGGGGAAGACGCGGCAGTGGAAGCCCGCGCGGAGAGGAGTACGAGGGTTCACTGGTTCGGCTGCGGTGTGAGGCTGCCGTCGCTGCAGGGCCTGGCCAGCGGTGGGAATAGTAGGGGGCGGTGAGGCCTCCGCGGCAGCACAGCCGACCACGAGAGGCAGGAGCATGCGACACGATCGATGCTGCTTTGGGCGGCTGGAGCAAGAAGACCAGAGGTTAAAGACGCACTACAGCCGTTGAATGGACATCGTACGGTCACTAGAGCTAGAATCGTTCATATTGACTAAGTTGACAAAGCCCTTTGTCCCCGTCAAATTAGTAGGCCCACAAGTCAGCCTCCCACCAAGGTGAGTCCTAGCTAGTAGGGGGAGTATTCATTTTTTGTGCGTAATAAAGAGGCACTTCCGGTGGGTCCGAGCTGACAGCGGGGGGGGGGGGGACGTTTTTTTCATGAAATACGATGGCCCGTCCGGTGGGTCCCAACAGTCAGGGGGGAAATGTTTTTTTGTGAAATAAGGTGGCCCGTCCGGTGGGTCCCTGCTGTCAGGTGGAGGAATAATTATTTTGCGCATAATAAGGAGGCACTTCCTTGCGTCCGCCGTGGACCCAGCTGTTAGCCTCTCCACGTACAGTACTCTTCCGATGGAAGTCAGTCGTTGACCACGTTGACCACGCCGCGCCGAGAGCACCAGGGTGGTGGACGACGGCGACGCCTAGGAAGGGGGCAACGCGGAGCCGGGGAAGACGCAGCAGTGGAAGCCCGCACGGAGAGGAGTACGAGGGTTCACTGGTTCGGCTGCGGTGTGAGGCTGCCGTCGCCGCAGAATATGGGTAAGTGTTGGGATGGCCTGGCCAGCGGTGGGAGTAGTATGGGGGCGGTGAGGCCTCCACGGCAGCACAGCCGGCCATAGGAGGCAGGAGCAGGCGGCACGACCGGTGCTGCTTTGGGCGGCTGGACCAAGAAGACCAGAGGTTGAAGAAGCACTACGGCCGTTGGATGGACATCGTACGGTCACTGAAGCTAGAATCGTTTATATTGACTAAGTTGACAAAGCCCTTGGTATGCTCCAACTTAGTAGGCCCACAGGTCAGCCTCCGAAACGGTGCGCCCCAGATGTCAGGGGGAGGAATCATTTTTTGGGCGGCCGAAGCTAAGAATATCCGAGATTGAAGAAGAAGCACGACATCCGTTGGATAGACATCCATCGGCCACTGCTGCTAGAACCGTGTGTTGACTACAATAAGTTGACAAAGCCTTGCATACGCGTCAACTTATTTTTTTAGGGGACGCGTCACTTAGTAGGCCCACAAGTGTGTGGCAGAGAACTTATAGCCCATTTCCGTTTTGTAAGAATGTACAAACCATTTTTGAATTCTAATGGAATTTACAACAACCCATTTACAATTTGTTAAAAGTACAACCCATTTTCTAGCTAGGACAACGGTTAATAATTTCAACCAACCGTTGAAGACAGAATTCAATAAAATTTCCCACATTTTGATGGGATTTGAAATATTTTTATCCCGAAATTTCTAGTCAGATTAAATATAAATTTGTATTATGTAAAAATCCAACGAAACATTGCGCGCGTAAGAATGAAAATTTAAGATTTTCAAAATCCATAAATAATATTTTATAAACTAATTTCGTGTTTGGTGCATTTTTTATAGTTACTGCCCAGTTTTTATAATTACATCCCATTTATTATTTTTAAAGCCCATTTTCCTGTTAAGCCTAATGCATCCCTCCTAGGAAATATTTGCAGCCCAGCGGGGCGGAGAATAACAAGTTGACCTTGCCTGGGTATTCCTCAAAAAGACGTATAGCTGGGCTAGCCATTTTCATCTTGAAAAAAGTAGTATCTGGGCTGGATATCTGGCCTGGGCTAGACGGGCCACAACCCGCCCAGTTAATACCCTGCTCTCCTCTGAACAACAACGAAATCATCGCCAAGAAAAACTCTGCAGTGCTCACGCCTCAAAAACACAAATACTGCTCGAGCTGCTTGGTCCCAGCTGTCGGCCGCACCTTGTGCAATTCTCTCGTTTATATTGACTACATAGGTTGACAATGGTGTGGGACCGTGATGTCAGGAAACCAGGAGAAAGCAAAAAAAATATAGTTGTACATAATAAGGAGGCACTTGCGTACGTACGGCTATGGCCCTAGTGGGTCCCTAGTGTCATCCAGTCAAAATAAAGTCATCTCCTGAATCCTCATGTTCGTTGACGATGTTAACAATGCTCGGTGCCACGGCGAGCGCAACAACTCGAAGGACAACGGAGAGGGCCTCGCGGGCCCTACGGATGGTCTGATACAGCGCCCGCTGCTCATTCAGGAAGCCAGGATCATCGGACACCTATGAGCACCTTCGAGAAACTGAGACGACATGAAATGGTAAGGCCGCGCTTGGGAGCTCTGGTTTATTTCAAACCTGTATTAACATACAAGTGTAATTTACTCGTCATCGGAAGGCCCGAGGTCTGTAAGTAAAACCGGCGGGTTACGCGTGTAATTTGAGAGACCAGTGTATATTTTACAAGCACTGCTATATGGACGACATTACCAGACGATACATGCACGACGTGCGTATCATGCCATCCATGGGCAAGGCTGAAACAACAGCTAACGGCTGGATTAGCAATCGTCCGAGTGTCGTTCAACGTTTTTATCATGTGTGAAGTACTTCCGATATTTTACTAGTCTAAATCGACCAACCAAGCGCCTTCGCCCGAGACCATCTGCTTTAATTTACAAGCGTCAGTTTTACAAGCGGTTTTTGTTGGAAAACGACGATCCAATCACGGCCTAATATCATGAGTTGGTCGGAAGATCATATGGTTTCACGTCTAACCTACCCGACATGTCGTATAGGCTATGAATGAAACATCAGACGATGAACTTCTTACGCACGGAAACAACAGAAGAGGATGATCTTCTTAACAAGCAAATCACTGGCATTAGATCGACATGCAAAACAATACGAAGCATTATTCTCAGGAGGCACGGTGAACAGCTCATGATGCCGCATGCCACAATATTACAAGCTCAACTTTGCAATCAAACACAAGGCCTGGCATTACATAGATAATATTCAGAACAAACTCTTAACACAGGAATATCTCAGCAGAGTAACTATTTACTTCTAAACTGAACACAGGAATAGGAAAAAACACTCGACGCTGCTCACAGCAAGGGCGTCCCACTCAAAAATATCAAATGCATGTCTTCTGGCTAACATCAATGAGCAAATTTTGACAAGGTTTTCCAATTCCAATATATTAAACTAACGTCTTCTTGCTAACATCAATGATTAAACTTTGACAAGCTTTTCCCATTCAAAATATGTAATGCCTATGATCGTGTCCTGTCGTAGCTTCTTGTACTTGTTTGGGCACTTTTTGCCCAGGGCACTCCACGTGTTGTTAAATTGCCAATGGTCTCTGCAGACTAGTCATGTCACCGGTGTCTAATAATACTCTGTAAAGCTTCTCGGTCATTCCTTCTGTAATGTACCGCAACCAGTGACTGCTTCTTTCTGCAAAGTGGAACGACCAACTGGACCCAGTAATGCAGCAGTTTTCCTTGGACACATTGGCTCCTTTTGTGCAGTTCAACTAAAATCAAAGTCGGAATAAAACCGAGCTTTAATTTTGATATCCCTGTAAGCAACAATAGGTATAAGGGAAACAATTACTGAGAAATAACGGTTGATGAGTTGTCTTAATGGGAAACAAAGCAGGAGAGTAGCAATTCTCCATCAGTGTGATTCATTCATATTGACTGAGACATTATCTTAACAATGCCTTGTTTCAACATGTATAAAGAACGACAAAGCAGAAAAGTACCATTCCTAAAACAAAACAACTGATTCATTTTTAAAGAGACATTATCTTAACAATACCTTGGTTAAACATGTAGAAAGAACTACAAAGCAGGATAGTACCATTCCTAACAAGTGTTGCAGTTTTGAACTAAGATTCAGTAGTTAATTAATTCTGAGAGTGGCATTGCTTAATTTTACCAGCGGCATTAGATTAACGAAAAACATAAACAATTCCAGGGGAGAGTGGGTGCAACAACAATATGTGGTTCCGTGATGCAGAGTTTGTTGTAACAAAGCAACAAGCATCATGTCTGGGTTGGTCCCATTTTTGTTCACTACTTAATGGGAAAATACAACAATACAATAGCTTCAATTCAACATTTATTTAAAACAGTACCAATACAAGTAGCACGACATCTCAAAGCACACTACACAATCATGTGGATGAAGGCCTGTACTGACCTTTCATGAGAACACCAGGATAAAATACGAATCTGCTAACACGAATAGGAAATCCAATCTCCTTTTGTGCAGTTGCACTGAAATCAAGCAAAGTGTTTCGCGTAGCGAAGCAAAATGTCGCAATAGCAACAAGTTGAATAGATATCATGTGGTTGAGACCAAGATTTGAAACAACTCGACAGGAACACTGGAAACAAATCTCGATCTCCTTTTGTGCAGTTCCACCAAAATTAAGCAAAGTCACCGGTGTGACATTCAAGTTGAACTGCACAAAACACTCTTAAAACATAAGTGTTTCGAGTAGCGAAGCAAAATGTCGCAATAGCAACAAGTTGAATCGATACCCCTGTTTTAACAGAGGCAAAAAAGGAAACAATTACTTGCCGATAAAGGAGGATGAAACAAACGGTGACAGAAAGAAGCATCTAACTTATCTTGGATGGAAAACAAAGTAGGATAGTAGCATTTCTAAAACGGTTGCATTGATTCATATTAACAGAGACACTCTCTTGAAACAACATTCGTTAAAAAATGTAATTTACTTTTAACAGTGGCATTGCTTCAATTTTCCGGCGGCATTCTTAGATTAACAACAACAAAATAGCTGTATGGGACATGCTAGCACCATGTGCGTCCACACGTATAAATGGGTGATGCAGAGTATGTAGCCAAGCAGCATATCTGTGTTGGTCCCATATTTGTTCTCTTTGAACTTTTTTCCTATGTGAGGGCAGCAAATCTAGTCCTGCACAAACTACCCGACCCCCCCAGTTTCTTTCCCTTTTCAACAAAGAGATCGGTTCCTTACAGATGTGTGTACTGGGTTACCCCCTTTTTCCCTTTTCGACCAACAAAGCGGCTGGATAGCCAGTCTATACTACTTTTCCTCCCTCCTTTCCTCATTGAACCACGTCCTAGATTCATGCTCCACCCCACCGCACCTTTCTTTCCTCTTTGAACCAAGATCGAGATTCGACTACAGATCGAAAAAGATACACATGCAGCTAGAGCAACGACGGTTTCAAAGAAACTTATACCTTAGGGTCGTCGGGATGTGGCAAGGCGTGCGGCGGGAGGCCGGATCTGCCCACACTACGTACGACAGCAAGGAAGAAGGGGTCGGTGGCCCTCCCGCACAGGCGCTGGGTGAAAGAGAACAGCGCAACCGGTAGTGGATTGCCTCCCTCGCCGAAGGCAATAGAGTTAACGCTGAACCTCCTCCCCTTCCCGGTGCGATGGGATACGGACGCCTCCTTCACCAGCTGTGAGGGGGGAGGGGGTGGGAGAGAGACAAGAGGCCAACACAGTCTTGTTTAGATCTGGTGAAGAGAGGGTGAGAGACTGTGAATATAGAAAACCCTAGCAAATGAACGCTGAGCCTCTAGCGTGTAACATATATGTATTGCGGCGAGCGTGTGGAGAGTGCAAACCCTAGCGAACAAGCGCTGAGGCTCCCGCTTATATATATACTAATGTAGTACGGACTAAGCTCCGGTGCCTTCACTGCATCTGCTTTTGGCTGTATGACAGGTGAGCTAGCCGCATTTTGGGCCCACCTGTCATAAACCCAAAGGCAGGTGCACTAAGTCAATGAAGCTGCATCCATATAGTACTCTCGTGTGTATACGACTAATATATAGTGGAGTGGTTTTCTTATTCTCACCATAACAATCGTTTTAAATTGTGTAAGTATGAAACGAAACTCTTTATTTAATGTACAGTGAAGAAAACTAGTACTACTTCCGATGAACTAACGATCCACGCCCACGCGTCCTGGTCGCACTTCCTATCCTTCACGTGTGGTACACTACCCTCCCTTAAGTGAACAACCACAGATGCGCCAAATTATCGGAAATGTGTGAGAGTGTGTACAAATAAAGAATTTTAATTTCAATTATCGGAAAGGTTTGAGAGTATTACAAAGTTTGACTTCAGTCAAATCTAATATGCGGAGTAAATAAAAATGGAGGGCTACTACGTCCATCCGGGTTTTTAGTCCACACCATTTTTTAAATCAAAGTTAATAGCTGGACAAATAAAATTACAGGGGAGCTGGAGACAAAGTTGTGAGAAGGCTTAGAAATCAATACAAAACTTATGCTCTTAGTACCAACGTCGATCCTTCTTCGAGGAAACATTTGGTTCATAGCCAATTGTGTGATAAAATTGCACCAACGTGAAAGACGACTGCGTCTCCAACGCAACCAAGGTGAACTGACGAAGGATATCATCTTTGTGCGTAACAAGCAAAGAGCACTGATGGAAGACAACTTGTTTTTCATTGAAAATCGATCAGCTTCACCAGCCGACGCAACCATGAGGCGCAACCATGAGCATCGATAGGTCATCGTGGTGATGCATCATCCATTTGGCATCAAGTTTGGGTGAGGCACCTATGAAGTTCGACAAATCCTCACTGTGGTCTGTTTCTTCTCAGTAATCAAGCTCGAGGAAGGAAGAACCACGTGGCAGAGGACAGTGAGGCGGAACAACAATGGCCATCCAATTTTGTGCAGTTCCACTAAAATTGAGGAAGACATGCCCGGGTATGGAGACACGCATCGCTGTTTCCAAAAATATAAAAAAGGGTTAATGAAAAGTACACCAACAAACAGAAGCATCATAATTATATCTTGATGGGAACTAAACCAGGATACCCGAGAAAAAAAGCATTTCTTCATTTAACCAGTGATAGTACTACCACCATATGGACAATGACCGCACAACCACCATGTACTTTTTGTCGAAACAACATGTATACCTCCACCGAGGCATAAATCAGGACAACTTTTCGAGTGGCATTTCCTCTATAATAGTACTAGTAGGTGATGTTGGACCAGCCGACGAACCCTAGCTACTATGCATGGGGAGCTGGGGAGTAGTCGCATAGAAGAAAACCCGCACGCAGCGACCTGGGGAGCTGGACCAGTACAAGAAGTTATACCTCAGGTGGGCGAGATGTCGTTTAGGCGGGCAGGCGGGATCTGCCCACACGACGGCAGAGAACAAGGGCGCGGAGGATCTTCGTCCGCGCCAGCGCCGGCTCCGAGAGGACGGTGTGCATCGGCTCCCTCCATCGCCGACGACGACAATGTCAACGCTGCACCTCCTTACCTCCCGCAGCAGACGGGATTCAGACAGATCTGTGACCACCGGTGAGGAGAGAGATAGAGTGGACACTGTCATCTTGTTTTGGTATGGAGAGGGTGAGAGAGCGAGACGCGAGAAACTCTATCAAACAAGAGGCTATAATGGAGTAAAAAAATCTCTCCATAGCAGTGGTTTTAAATGAATACACGCGTTCTCGGAAAAAAGAAATGAAAACTGGCGGACAATTTTTTAAGGGTCTGTCTAGGACACATCTAGATGTGACATAGTTATGTCACATCTACGTTGATGTCCACTCTGTTTGTGGTCTATTTTTTTTGTCCTAGTTTTTTTGTTTCTTGTTGCTACATTATATACTTGTGGGAGCTTAGATATGATATCCTTAAATAACATCTAGATGTGAATTAGACAAACTGATTTTCTAACGTACCAAGAAAGAAAACTCGATCAAAAACACGCGCCCGCTTCCAGGTCACGAGAGTCATCGCGCACACACACATAGACATAGACATGCATATCCGTGTTTACGTAAAATTCCATTTCCATCTCCATCTCCAATCATATTTGTCCAACTAGCACATTATTTATGTTGTTAATTATATACGCAACAATATTAACGTACAACATCTCTTGTTTGCGCACGTCCAGACCGCTGCCACGGCCGGTCCTGACCAACCCGAACCCTCTTCATCACCCGCGCGTGCTTCCCGCCCGAAACGGTTAGTGCCGCATTCATGCCCAGCCAGAGCGGACGTGACCTCTCACTGGCGCCAGCATTGAAGCGTTGCGCCGGCCGAGAGAGTGTCGCCCGCGCCGCTTCTGGGTGCACGCGGCTGCTCCGCGTTCAAAGGTCGCAATAGCCGGCTACAACATGCATGTAAAAAGTTCTTGGGAGTCCGTGCTACACCTAGCTGTCCTCCCCCAACTCGTCAATCTCTTCCAGTAGTGCTAGTAGTACTCCATGGCGCGATCCATCGACAAGTAGGCGGGAAAGTTATCGTATACTTGGTTTGCAGTGAGTGGCATGCCGAGCGACCGTGTGGGGTCGAGCCATGGAGGAGGGTGAGACACGAACACGACAGACGTGATTTAAACGTTGGTTTTGCTCGATGGCGTGATGCAACGAAACGAAATGTTGGTTTCTCTCTATTTCCATTTTTTCTCCGAAAAAACAGAAACTTTCCACTCCATTTTCATTCCTATTCCAAGGTTGCCCCGTTACAACATTCCATCAAATACAAAGGAAAACTAACACGCATGCTGATGCATCTCAACGATTCACAGATCATAGCTAATATTTACTGCACAACTAAAGAAAAAAGTTGTGAGAGCGTGTACGAAAGAAAAACTACTGATGGGGTCACTACGACTTAAACCCTAAACCCTAAACATGATTTAATTCCCTGGCCAGGTAGAACCTGTCGAAGGAAAGACGGCTGGCACCCTCGGATCATATGATGCTTTTGTGCAGTTCCACTAAAATCGACCTGAGCATCCCTGATGGCAAAGATATTGAAGAAGTGTGATTAGAATAATAGTACTGGCACTAGTTCATGAGACATAAACTCATCACAAGTAGAAGCCGGTAGAAGTAGAGAAAGATCGACATGGAGATGGAGCTACGGCAGTGGAGCAAGCCGGCTCCAAAAGGAAGATGGACTACCTGGGACGTCGGGCTGTAGCTAGAAGGGCGGTTGGGACGCGGCATCGGCCCATACCGCGGTGACCCCCGATTGGGACGCACCGACTGTGGGTTTTCTCCCTCGCCGATGTCGACCGCGTCTACGCAGAACATTGTTCCCTTCCCCCAGCTGCGGGATCAGGCCCGTCGTTCTATGCTTGTGAAGAGAGCAACCTTAGCAAGCAGGCTTGTAGCTTAGGCTCCTGCTAGTGTATATATAGTGGTTTTCTTTTTCTCTCCATATCAACCATTTTATATTGCGTACGTGTCATTCAAGAGTGAAATGATGGTTGCTTCTTCCGACTAACTTATTGTGTGATTTGACTGCTCCTTAGTGGCCCCTACACGTACTCCCCCTATGTGTATGCAACAGTCACACGTACACATGGATGCAAAAACGCGTGCGACACCCTAATGCATGGATGTCCGAGCACACGACGGAATACACACAGTCATGCTAAGTGCTCAACCTACACGTGCATGCACACACATACTCAGTCAGGGTGAGCTAGTGACCGTATAAACACCGGAAAATATATATATTGAGCGCAATGAGCGTATTATGAAGTCCACTGACCGTATTTTTACAAATATACAGTGACAGACAGTGTATTTATCTCGTTTGAAATTAATCCATATTAACCAGAGAGGAGGCGGTATGGACTAGCATTACTTTGGACTTGTTTGGATACTCTAACTCCGTTAGAGGTTAGAGTTAGATTCTGACCCTGAACTAACCATGAACTAACTCTAGCCGAAGAGGTGTTTAGATGACAGGGTTAGATGGAGCGCGGATACGGTGAGGCGCCTTCACGAGCGTTGCGAGAGGGAGGGAGGAAGAGGACGAGAAGCTTCGAGGAAGTGGCGAGGGATTTGCTGCGGCGAGAGCGAGAGAAAAATGTGTTTTTTTAGTGCTCCAGAGAAGAACTAACCCAAATAAGCACCTCTTGGGTGGGTTAGATTTTTTGGATGGGTTAGATGCTTCTAACCCAAACTAACCCTCCTGTTTGGATACTTTTGGGTTAGTTGAGTACAAACTAACCCAAACTAACTCTAACCCATGGATCCAAACAGGGAGAAGCTTGCGCGCGGTGGCTCGCAGGACAAGGAGAAACTTTTGACTAATGCAAGCTCTCCCTCGCTCAGGCGGTGGACGTGCAACAGTTAATTCGGTGTCAGATTGCCAGAAGCATACACTATACTACTAGTGCTACTATTGTTCGACTTCCCGAATAGGCGAACAGCCAAGCGCAAAGTTTACTAGTACTAGTACTACTAATATAGTCTATAAAGGTACGTACTATACTAGTACTAGGAACCGGATGGAGGAGCGTCTGCACTCTTATTATAATTTTAAAATGTGATAAAGCAATCTTCAACACATTTGGTTCTCTTCGAGGGTTCTCGCATGTGATAATGGAAGTTGATTGCATGGAACACTCGCCACAATTCTCGCTTAATTCTGGCTCATATCCTGTTACAAATAGTAGCGCTCGGTAATATTTCCTCTTTTTTTGTTATTCAGCATGTAAACAGGTCAGCAAACCTTGCGGCGCATCTTCGTGCGAACCGTGCTTGCTGCACTTTGAATGTGGCCGAGAGCTGGCTTGATGAAACACCTCGCTTCCTACTTCTTTTTTTGCGGGGTACCTCGCTTCCTAGTGACCAGTGTCTTGGCTGATCGTCCTAAGAATGCTTATATATGAATAAAGCTCTCTCATTTACCCGCAAAAAAGATTAAGCCATATTAACCGGAAAGGAGGGAGTATGGACTAGCACTACTTTTTGGTGTGTCCCGTCAACTCGCAGAACGAGGAGAAGCTTGCAGGACAAGGTGAAGCTCGCTTACGCCTTTTGACTAATGCAACCTACCCTCGGTGGACATGCATCAGTCCATTCGGTGTCAGATTGTCAGAGGCATACACTGTAGTACCCAACATGCGGAGTACCATCATTGTTCGACTTCACGAAGAGGCGAAGAGCCAAGCGCAGTAGTACGAGTAGTACTACTACTAGAACCGCATGGTGGAGCGTCTGTACTCTTAATTTTTTTTATCTCTGATAAAGTACACGTTTATTCCGGAGAAGGGCGGAAAACGGCAGCCCAACATGTAATGAATGATATCGATCAACCAACCATGCTCGAATATATCTTGGCCTCCATGCGAGCCTGTCTGTGTGTTCTCGCTCCTTGTCTCTCTCAAGGAACGGCGGGTTGGCTCTTTGCCGTCAATTGAGATCGGTTTGCTCACACTCCTGTCCCACATGTCAGTGATATGCCAAGAGGAGGTGCGTTGACCGACTGGCCATACGCGTACTTGGTTTTGAACCTTCATACTACTACTCCCTCCGTCACAGTTTATAGGGCGCGCTTCATTATGATGCATTTCTCTCAATGCATTTCCACCACCAGAGAGACTTTAGACGCATTTGGTTTAATGCTCAATTAATTAGGGCGTGGTAACTGCAATCAAGTCAACAATTTTCTCTCCATGTACTCTGTACTACTACGGAGTGGAGTAAGTGCATGCATGTGTGTACCCAGGGTGGAAGCAGTGCATGCATGTGTGTACGCATTATTCCCTCTAATAATAGACGCCGTGCTATAACTACCAACGCTATGTTTCAGGCCGATCGCTAGTCGCCTTGGTCCCACAGATCTTTTTTCTTTTTTCTGAAGCACGCTGTATAAACAGTGACGGATGGAGTAGTATGAGCGGATTCAAAGAAGAGCGTATTGATGGTTGCTTCTTCAGAGCAACTTACAGTGGGAAAGGTGGGGCTTACGATTTGATTGCTCATTACTCACTATTAATGTGGCGCAACGACCGGGCTGAGTCTCCCATGCGATTGTGCACTACCCCCTCGGTTCTAATATACTTCAAAGTATATTTGTCTTTCTAGAGATTTCAACGAGTGACTACTCAAATATTTGTCTTTTTAGAGATTTCAAATGGACTGGCACATACGGATGTATATACATATTTTAAAGTGTAGATTCACTCATTTTGCTCCGTATGTAGTCACTTGTTGAAATCTCTAGAAAGACGAATAGAATATTTAGGAACGGAGGGAGTACACATACGAAGCAAAATGAGTGAATCTACACTCTAAAATATGCCCGTTTGAAATTTGTAAAAAGACAAATATTTAGGAACGAAGGAGTATAATTTTGTGCATGGCACATGGACCCGGATGATGAAGAGGCTTCTGGCAATGCTATCAAGCTTCCATCATTTGTTTACATAATTGACGTACTATACAAATAATTTTCCAGCGAGACATGAAATTGTACAATGGTGTGAGCTTTCAGCTTCTGTTTCGCGTGTCTTGCCATCGATGCTCTTTCGGAAACAATAAAAAACTAACTTCCTTGCTAATGCATGTCAATTATTAGCAGATCAGAGCTAATAATTACATCACAACTGAAGACAGAGTTGTGAGAAGGTGTTAAATTAAAATTGATCCATGCTTTCATTGGCAGCAACGTCCCCCCAGCTCTGTCTAAATCAACAAGGCATGTTGGGAAAAAAGTAGCTGTCTGGAGCATGCAACATTCCGATCATTTTGTGCAGTTCCACTAAAATAGAGCTGAGCGTCCCTGTTCCAAAGATATTAAGTGTGATTACGATAATAGAGGACTGCTGATGAAACAATAAACACATAAATAGAAGCCGGTCACCTTTGCAGTCTCTCTTAAGACTAACTAGTTGGAGAAGATTAGGCTCGGAGTTGGATGAGGAGGATAGAGCAAAACCAATCTCCCTTTGTGCAGTCGCACTGAAATGTAGAGACGTTGCCCATGTGACATTTTAGTACAACTGCACAAAACACTCTTAAGAAAAAAGTGATTTGTGCAGTTCACCAAAAGGTCGCAATAGCAACGAGGTGAAATGGATAGCCCTGTTTGCAAAAAAGAGGTAGAAAGGAAACAGTTACTGGCCAATAACAGTTGATGACACATGCGATGACAAAAAAGAAGCATATTCCTTGCCCTAAGGGAAGATAACAACACGGTTGTGTTTGTCTAAAACGGTGTGAGGACGAGAATGCAATATGGAAAGTACGCTGGACGAGCTACGTTTTGGGAAAAGA
The DNA here is from genome assembly GCF_018294505.1 of Triticum aestivum. NCBI lineage: Eukaryota > Viridiplantae > Streptophyta > Magnoliopsida > Poales > Poaceae > Triticum > Triticum aestivum. Next base: position 266,112,576 of record NC_057810.1, on the reverse strand, counting down.
ACTATGGAAGATCCACATGCAGTGACATGGGAAGACGGGCAGTAGAGCAAGACCGGAGGGGATACCTGGAGGTCGTCGGGATGTAACTAGGCGAGCGACAGCGGGCGGAATCTGCGAGTAGGTGGCGTAGGCCCTGCCGCGCCGGAGCTTGGTCAGAGAGAACGGCGTGTACCGCAGATCGGGACGTGCTGCCTCGGCACCGTCGAACGGAGGAACGATGTACTTCCTCCCTTTCCCCTGGCGGACTGGATGCGACCGGATCAGTGACCAACGGTAAGAGAGAGAGAGAGGCCACCGCACTCCCTTTCCCCTAGCGGACGGGATGCGGCTGGATCAGTGACCAACGGAGAGAGAGAGAGAGAGAGAGAGGCCACCGCAGCCTTGTGTGAGATACTCTGAAGAGCAACAAACCAGGCACGCAAGGCTCCATTGTATATAGTGAGCGGACTACCTTTTTATCCATAAAAATCGTTTTATATTCTATGTACGTGCCATTGAGTGCTATAACTTTATTTAAAAATAAAGTGGCAACACATCAAGTCGAACTTTGTTTCGTGCAGGCATGATACACGACCTCCCTAGGTAAACAACCGCTATAGGCGTTCAAATTAGCATGTGGGCTGCCATTTCGTAAAGAAATGAGCTCCACCGTGTACCCGCACGGTTGTGGCTGGGCACGAAGCGTGAGTACGTGCACGGTGCACCTATTCTCTTATTCTATACGTACACCACCTACGTGGGGTTGTGTGAGAGAGATACAAACCTAGAGAGATATAGTGTGTGGGTTCATGAGAGTTTTTTTTGGGGTGGGGGGGGTCAATAAAAAAATGTAACATATGCAATGTGTGTGAAATAGAGTCCTGGATATAACATATATATATAGAGGGGGTGATCCACGAGAAGAGAGTGGAGGTATCACCGGCTTGAGGTGTCCATAGAATCGAAAAGAGGGATGATGTGTGTGTGTGTGTGTGCGTGCGATCGATAAAGAGTGCCATCGAATTTGTTTGTGCCCACATCAAAGATATAGAGTGGCTGGCCTACTGGAATGTGAGAGGGGACATGTGCAGTTTGTCTCTATGGCATGGATGCCTACCTGCAGCGCTCGACTATTGGTGTGTGGTGGGGGAAGAGGGAGGCCCAATTAACTATAGAGGTACAATGGCTGGTATATGTGTGGAGGAGGAGAGAGGCTTACCTCATGTATTAAGGAGATCGATCTGCCTCGTGTATTAAGGGAGATCGATCGGCATCCATGCATATGTGCAGGAGAGGAATAAGGTTGGGAGAGAGATAGAGCTAGAGTGTTGGAGGGGGTGGTAGTGGAGTTGCTTCTAACAAATGGTGGGATAGGCTTGCTAGACAAATGGAGGGCACGCCCGCAATATCAATAAGAGAGGAGATGGCTGCTTGTTGTCTGTGCACGTGCGTGTGAGAGACGGGTCAGGAGGCATGCACGAATGATGAGGGGGGACGATGTGGCTGTGGTAAGCAGACATAACTACATAGGAAGATCAATCGCCCTTTGTTAGAGAATGGAGAGACATAACTTGTGAGGTACGTCGATCGATGGGGGGGGGTAGTTAAAGTCGATCCAGGTATATGTTGGGAGATCGATCGGTATACATGCATGTGTGTGTTAGAAGCAAACGAGGCACGAGGAGAAGGATAGAGAGAGAGAGGGATGCATGTAGGAGGTGGTACGAGAGCCATACTATATCGAGCGGGGAGGAGTGTGCGAGTACGAGAACGATGAAAAGAGTGGTGGGAGTGAGGCATGTACGGTGACAAGAGAAGAGGGGAAGCTTGTGTTTGTGCTAGGCACACCTGGCTAGAGAGGCATATCGATCGATGTGTGCCGTAAAGAAGGAGCTGGGGGGCCTACACACACCATGGGTGAACGACCTAAAGTGAAAAGACGAATATGCGCGATGGAGCTAGAGAATGCCGAGGGAGGGTGAGGGGATGCGGGTGTGTGCATGCACAAGAGAAAGTTAGCACTAGCTGTTGGGGAACGTTGCAGAAAATTAAAATTTTTCCTACGGTTTCACCAAGGTCCATCTATGAGTTCATCTAAGCAACGATTCAAGGGAGTGAGTTTGCATCTACATACCACTTGTAGATCGCGTGCGGAAGCGTTCGAGGGAGCGGTGATGATGGAGTCGTACTCGACGTGATTCAGATCACCGATGACCAAGTGCCGAACGGACAGCACCTCCGCGTTCAACACACGTACGGAACGGACGACGTCTCCTCCGTCTTGATCCAGCAAGGAGGAAGGAGAGGTTGAGGAAGACAGCTCCAACGACAGCACGACGGCGTGGTGTTGGTGGAGAAGCAGCACTCCGGCAGGGCTTCGCCAAGCTCGTGACGGAGGAGGAGAGGTGTTGGGGAGGGGAGGGGCTGCGCCTTGGGTTGTGTGTTGCAGCCCTCCCCTCACCCCTCTATTTATAGGGGAAGGGGCAAGGGGGGCCGGCCCCTCTAGATGGGATCTAGAGGGGAGGGGGGGGGGGCGACTGCCGGGGGGGGGGGACTTGCCCCCCAAGCAAAGGGGGCGCCCCCTCTAGGGTCCCCCCCCAATCCTAGGCGCATGGGCCCAAGGGGGGGGGGGGCGCCCAGCCCTCCAGGGGCTGGCGCCCTGCCCCACGCGGCCCATGTGGCCCACCAAGAGGGGTGGCCCCTCCCGATGGACCCCCGGAACCCTTCCGGTGGCCCCGATACAATACCGATATGTCACCGAAACTTTTCGCTGTCCGCATGACAACTTCCCATATATAAATCTTTACCTCCGAACCCTTCCAGAACTTCTCGTGATGTCCGGGATCTCATCCGGGACTCCGAACAACATTTGGTAATCACATACAAGTCTTCCTAATAACCCTAGCGTCACCGAACCTTAAGTGTGTAGACCCTACGGGTTCGGGAGACACGCAGACATGACCGAGACGGCTCTCCGGTCAATAACCAATAGCGGGATCTAGATACCCATGTTGGCTCCCACATGCTCCTCAATGATGTCATCGGATGAACCACGATGTTGAGGATTCAAGCAACCCCGTATACTATTCCCTTTGTCAATCGGTATGTTACTTGCCCGAGACTCGATCGTCGGTATCCCAATACCTCGTTCAGTCTCGTTACCGGCAAGTCACTTTACTCGTACCGTAATGCATGATCCCGTGACCAGACACTTGGTCACTTTGAGCTCATTATGATGATGCACTACCGAGTGGGCCCAGTGATACCTTTCCGTAATCCGGAGTGACAAATCCCAGTCTCGATCCGTGTCAACACAACAGACACTTTCGGAGATACCTGTAGTGCACCTTTATAGTCACCCAGTCACGTTGTGACGTTTGGTACACCCAAAGCACTTCTACGGTATCCGGGAGTTACACGATCTCATGGTCTAAGGAAGAGATACTTGACATTGGAAAAGCTCTAGCAAAAGGAACTACACGATCTTATGCTATGTTTAGGATTGGGTCTTGTCCATCACATCATTCTCCTAATGATGTGATCCCGTTGTCAATGACATCCAATGTCCATAGTTAGGAAACCATGACTATCTGTTGACCAACGAGCTAGTCAACTAGAGGCTTACTAGGGACGTATTGTGGTCTATGTATTCACACGTGTATTATGATTTCCGGATAATACAATTATAGCATGAATAAAAGACAATTATCATGAACAAGGAAATATAATAATAATCCTTTTATTATTGCCTCTAGGGCATATTTCCAACAGTCTCCCACTTGCACTAGAGTCAATAATCTAGTTACATTGTGATGAATCGAACACCCATAGAGTTCTGGTGTTGATCATGTTTTGCTCGCGAGAGAGGTTTAGTCAATGGATCTGCGACATTCAGATCCGTATTTACTTTGCAAATATCTATGTCTCCATCTTGAACATTTTCACGGATGGAGTTGAAACGACGCTTGATGTGCCTGGTCTTATTGTGAAACCTGGGCTGCTTGGCAAGGGCAATAGCTCCAGTGTTGTCACAGAAGAGTTTGATCGGCCCCAACGCATTGGGTATGACTCCTAGGTCGGTGATGAACTCCTTCACCCAAATTGCTTCATGCGCTGCCTCCGAGGCTGCCATGTACTCCGCTTCACATGTAGATCCCGCCACAACGCTCTGCTTGCAGCTGCACCAGCTTACTACTCCACCATTCAACATATACACGTATCCGGTTTGTGACTTAGAGTCATACAGATCTGTGTCTAAGCTAGCATCGACGTAACCCTTTACGACGAGCTCTTCGTCACCTCCATAAATGAGAAACATGTCCTTCGTCCTTTTCAGGTACTTTAGGATATTCTTGACCGCTGTCCAGTGTTCCTTGCCGGGATTACTTTGGTACCTTCCTACCAAACTTACGGCAAGGTTTACATCGGGTCTGGTACACAGCATGGCATACATAATAGATCCTATGGCTGAAGCATAGGGGATGACACTCATCTCTTCTTTATCTTTTGCCGTGGTCGGGCATTGAGCCGAGCTCAATCTCACACCTTGCAATATAGGCAAGAACCCCTTCTTGGACTGATCCATTTTGAACTTCTTCAAAATCTTATCAAGGTATGTGCTTTGTGAAAGACCTATGAGGCGTCTCGATCTATATCTATAGATCTTGATGCCTAATATATAAGCAGCTTCTCCAAGGTCCTTCATTGAAAAACACTTATTCAAGTAGGTCTTAATGCTGTCCAAAAGTTCTATATCATTTCCCATCAAAAGTATGTCATCTACATATAATATGAGAAATGCTACAGAGCTCCCACTCACTTTCTTGTAAACGCAGGCTTCTCCGTAAGTCTGCATAAACCCAAACGCTTTGATCATCTCATCAAAACGAATGTTCCAACTCCGAGATGCTTGCACCAGCCCATAAATGGATCGCTGGAGCTTGCACACTTTGTTAGCATTCTTAGGATCGACAAAACCCTCCGGCTGCATCATATACAGTTCTTCCTTAAGATGCCCATTAAGGAATGCCGTTTTGACGTCCATCTGCCATATCTCATAATCATAGTATGCGGCAATTGCTAACATGATTCGGACGGACTTAAGCTTCGCTACGGGAGAGAAAGTCTCATTGTAGTCAATCCCTTGAACTTGCCGATAAACCTTAGTGACAAGTCGAGCTTTATAGATGGTGACATTTCCATCCGCGCCCGTCTTCTTCTTAAAGATCCATTTGTCTTCTATCGCTCGCCGATCATCGGGCAAGTTAGTCAAAGTCCATACTTTGTTTTCATACATGGATTCTATCTCGGATTTCATGGCTTCTAGCCAGTTGTTGGAATCTGGGCCCACCATTGCTTCTTCATAGTTCGAAGGTTCACCGTTGTCCAAAAACATGATTTCCAGGGCAGGGTTGCCGTACCACTCTGGTGCGGAACGTGTCCTTGTGGACCTATGAAGTTCAGTAGCAACTTGATCCGAAGTACCTTGATCATCATCATTATTTTCCTCTTCAGTTGGTGTAGGCATCACATGGACATTTTCCTGAGCTGCACTGCTATCCCGTTCAAGAGGTAGTACTTCATCAAGTTCTACTTTCCTCCCACTTACTTCTTTCGAGAGAAACTCTTTTTCCAGAAAGGATCTGTTCTTGGCAACAAAGATCTTGCCCTCGGATCTTAAGTAGAAGGTATACCCAATGGTTTCTTTAGGGTATCCTATGAAGACGCATTTTTCCGACTTGGGTTCGAGCTTTTCAGGTTGAAGTTTCTTGACATAAGCATCGCACCCCCAAACTTTTAGAAACGACAGCTTAGGTTTCTTCCCAAACCATAATTCATACGGTGTCGTCTCAACGGATTTAGACGATGCCCTATTTAAAGTGAATGTAGCTGTCTCTAGAGCGTATCCCCAAAATGATAGCGGTAAATCGGTAAGAGACATCATAGATCGCACCATATCCAATAGAGTACGATTACGATGTTCGGACACACCATTACGCTGAGGTGTTCCAGGCGGCGTGAGTTGTGAAACGATTCCACATTTTATTAAGTGTGTACCAAATTCGTGACTTAAATATTCTCCTCCACGATCCGATCGTAAGAATTTTATCTTCGGTCACGTTGATTCTCTACTTCATTATGAAATTCCTTGAACTTTTCAAAGGTCTCAGACTTGTGTTTCATCAAGTAGACATACCCATATCTACTCAAGTCATCAGTGAGAGTGAGAACATAACGATATCCTCTGCGAGCCTCAACGCTCATTGGACCGCACACATCGGTATGTATGATTTCCAACAAGTTGGTTGCTCGCTCCATTGTTCCGGAGAACGGGGTCTTGGTCATTTTGCCCATGAGGCATGGTTCGCATGTGTCAAATGATTCATAATCGAGAGACTCTGAAAGTCCATCAGCATGGAGCTTCTTCATGCGCTTGACACCAATGTGAACAAGGTGGCAGTGCCACAAGTATGTGGGACTATCGTTATCAACTTTACACCTTTTGGTATTCACGCTATGAATATGTGTAACATTACGTTCGAGATTCATTAAGAATAAACCATTGACCATCGGGGCATGACCATAAAACATATCTCTCATATAAATAGAACAACCATTATTCTTGGATTTAAATGAGTAGCCATCTCGTATTAAACTAGATCCAGATACAATGTTCATGCTTAAACTTGGCACTAAATAACAATTATTGAGGTTTAAAACTAATCCCGTAGGTAAATGTAGAGGTAGCGTGCCGACGGCGATCACATCGACCTTGGAACCATTCCCGACGCGCATCGTCACCTTGTCCTTCGCCAGTCTCCGCTTATTCCGCAGCTCCTGCTGCGAGTTACAATTGTGAGCAACAACACCGGTATCAAATACCCAGGAGTTACTACGAGTACTGGTAAGGTACACATCAATTACATGTATATCAAATATACCATTAGTGTTGCCGGCCTTCTTGTCTGCTAAGTATTTGGGGCAGTTCCGCTTCCAGTGACCCTTCCCCTTGCAATAAAAGCACTCAATTTCAGGCTTGGGTCCATTCTTTGACTTCTTCTTGACAACTGGCTTACCGGGCGTGGCAACATCTTTGCCGTCCTTCTTGAAGTTCTTCTTACCCTTGCCCTTCTTGAACTTAGTGGTCTTATTGACCATCAACCTCTGCTGACTTCAGCATTGAAAATACTTCAGGAATGGTCTTCACCATCCCCTGCATATTGTAGTTCATCACAAAGCTCTTATAGCTTGGTGGGAGCGACTGAAGGATTCTGTCAATGACCGCCTCATCCGGGAGGTTAATGTCTAGCTGGGACAGGCGGTTGTGCAACCCAGACATTTTGAGTATATGCTCACTGACAGAACTATTTTCCTCCATCTTACAACTATAGAACTTGTCAGAGACTTCATATCTCTCGACCCGGGCATGAGCTTGGAAAACTAGTTTCAGCTCCTCGAACATCTCATATGCTCCGTGTTGCTCAAAACGCTTTTGGAGCCCCGGTTCTAAGCTGTAAAGCATGCCGCACTGAACAAGGGAGTAATCATCAGCGCGAGACTGCCAAGCATTCATAATGTCTTGGTTCTCTGGGACGGGTGCATCACCTAGCGGTCCTTCTAGGACATATTGTTTCCTGGCAGCTATGAGGATGATCCTCAGGTTCCGGACCTAGTCCGTATAGTTGCTGCCATCATCTTTCAGCTTGGTTTTCTCTAGGGACGCGTTGAAGTTCATGTTGACATGAGCGGCGGCCATTTGATCTACAAGACATATTTGCAAAGGTTTTTAGACTAAGTTCATGATAATTAAGTTCATCTAATCAAATTATTGAATGAACTCCCACTCAGATTTGACATCCCTCTAGTCATCTAAGTGTTACACGATCCGAGTTGACTAGTCCGTGTCCGATCATCACGTGAGACGGACTAGTCATCATCGGTGAACATCTCCATGTTGATCGTATCTTCCATACGACTCATGTTCGACCTTTCGGTCTCTTGTGTTCCGAGGCCATGTCTGTACATGCTAGGCTCGTCAAGTTAACCCTAAGTGTTCTGCATGTGTAAATCTGTCTTACACCCGTTGTATGTGAACGTAAGGATCTATCACACCCGATCATCACGTGGTGCTTCGAAACGACGAACTTTAGCAACGGTGCACAGTTAGGGGGAACACTTTCTTGAGATTATTATAAGGGATCATCTTATTTACTACCGTCGTTCTAAGTAAACAAGATGCATAAAACATAATAAACATCACATGCAATTATATAAAATAGTGACATGATATGGCCAATATCATATAGCTCCTTTGATCTTCATCTTCGGGGCTCCATGATCATCTTGTCACCGACATGACACCATGATCTCCATCATCGTGTCTTCATGAAGTTGTCACGCCAACGACTACTTCTACTTCTATGGCTAACGCGTTTAGCAACAAAGTAAAGTAATTTACATGGCGTTCTTCAATGACACGCAGGTCATACAAAAATAAAGACAACTCCTATGGCTCCTGCCGGTTGTCATACTCATCGACATGCAAGTCGTGATTCCTATTACAAGAACATGATCTCATACATCACAATACATCATTCATCATTCATCACAACTTCTGGCCATATCACATCACATGACAATTGCTGCAAAAACAAGTTAGACGTCCTCTAATTGTTGTTGCATCTTTTACGTGGCTGCAATTGGGTTCTAGCAAGAACGTTTTCTTACCTACGAATAACCACAACGTGATTTTAGCAACTTCTATTTACCCTTCATAAGGACCCTTTTCATCGAATCCGCTTCAACTAAAGTGGGAGAGACAGACACCCGCCAGCCACCTTATGCAACTAGTGCATGTCAGTCGGTGGAACCGGTCTCACGTAAGCGTACGTGTAAGGTTGGTCCAGGCCGCTTCATCCCACAATACCACTGAAGCAAGATAAGACTAGTAGAGGCAAGCAAGTTGACAAGATCTACACCCACAACAAAATTGTGTTCTACTCGTGCAATAGAGAAATACGCATAAACCTAGCTCATGATGCCACTGTTGGGGAACGTTGCAGAAAATTAAATTTTTTCCTACGGTTTCACCAAGATCCATCTATGAGTTCATCTAAGCAACGAGTCAAGGGAGTGAGTTTGCATCTACATACCACTTGTAGATCGCGTGCGGAAGCGTTCGAGGGTGCGGTGATGATGGAGTCGTACTCGACGTGATTCAGATCACCGATGACCAAGTGCCGAATGGACAGCACCTCCACGTTCAACACACGTACGGAACGGATGACGTCTCCTCCATCTTGATCCAGCAAGGAGGAAGGAGAGGTTGAGGAAGACAGCTCCAACGACAGCACGACGGCATGGTGTTGGTGGAGAAGCAGCACTCCGGCAGGGCTTCGCCAAGCTCGTGACGGAGGAGGAGAGGTGTTGGGGAGGGGAGGGGATGCACCTTGGGTTGTGTGTTGCCGCCCTCCCCTCACCCCTCTATTTATAGGGGAAGGGGCAAGGGGGCCGGCCCCTCTAGATGGGATCTAGAGGGGGGGCGGCGGCTAGGGGGGGGGACTTGCCCCCCAAGCAAAGGGGGCGCCCCCTCTAGGGTTCCCCCCCAACCCTAGGCGCATGGGCCCAAGGGGGGGGGGGGTGCCCAACCCTCCAGGGGCTGCTGCCCTGCCCCGCGCGGCCCATGTGGCCCACCAAGAGGGGTGGCCCCTCCCGGTGGACCCCCAGAACCCTTCCGGTGGCCCCGGTACAATACCGATATGTCACCGAAACTTTCCGGTGTCCGCATGACAACTTCCCATATATAAATCTTTACCTCCGGACCCTTCCGGAACTCCTCGTGACGTCCGGGATCTCATCCGGGACTCCGAACAACATTCGGTAATCACATACAAGTCTTCCTAATAACCCTAGCGTCATCGAACCTTAAGTGTGTAGACCCTACGGGTTTGGGAGACACGCAGACATGACCGAGACGGCTCTCCGGTCAATAACCAACAGCGGGATCTGGATACCCATGTTGGCTCCCACATGCTCCTCGATGATGTCATCGGATGAACCACGATGTCGAGGATTCAAGCAACCCTGTATACTATCCCTTTGTCAATCGGTATGTTACTTGCCCGAGACTCGATCGTCGGTATCCCAATACCTCGTTCAGTCTCGTTACCGGCAAGTCACTTTACTCGTACCGTAATGCATGATCCCATGACCAGACACTTGGTCACTTTGAGCTCATTATGATGATGCACTACCGAGTGGGCCCAGTGATACCTCTCCGTAATCCGGAGTGACAAATCCCAGTCTCGATCCGTGTCAACACAACAGACACTTTCGGAGATACCTATAGTGCACCTTTATAGTCACCCAGTCACGTTGTGATGTTTGGTACACCCAAAGCATTTCTACGGTATCCGGGAGTTACACGATCTCATGGTCTAAGGAAGAGATACTTGACATTGGAAAAGCTCTAGCAAAACGAACTACACGATCTTGTGCTATGCTTAGGATTGGGTCTTGTCCATCACATCATTCTCCTAATGATGTGATCCCGTTGTCAATGACATCCAATGTCCATAGTCAGGAAACCATGACTATCTGTTGACCAACGAGCTAGTCAACTAGAGGCTTACTAGGGACGTATTGTGGTCTATGTATTCACACGTGTATTACGATTTCCGGATAATACAATTATAGCATGAATAAAAGACAATTATCATGAACAAGGAAATATAATAATAATGCTTTTATTATTGCCTCTAGGGCATATTTCCAACACTAGCTACAAAGATAAGAGGGTTGTGTGGGTGTAAAAGATGAATAGAGATCATATATACTTGATTATAAAAAGCGAATTCCGATTTTTGAAGAATTTATCATAGTGTTTTAAACCGACGCATGTGTGAATATATATAACGGTGATACACATGGTGTGTTTATGAACATGTTATACTACATTTAATATATTTTATCTCTACTCTTATAAAAAACGGAGTTGTTGATGATGGTGTGCCTGCCATCCTGCATTATAGGCCGTCCGATTTATATCTGGCGGATAGCAAGGAAACTATGATGGTTGAAGTTGGTAACAATCATGATTGTAGATTCTTATTGAAATAGAGAAACAAATTCAAATTTAGTTCGAATTGCAGCGGTAGTATAGACATTTGGAATGCACTAAAATGTTGGTATGAGTAGGTTACATGCATTATACAACAAGCGAAAAAATTTAATCGGACATAACATGGATTCATACTCCCTCCTTCCATCTATATAGGGCGTAATGAGATTTTAAGACCGCCTTTGACTATTGACAAGATTAATAGTACATGACATGCACAATGTGAAAATTATACAATTGAAAGAACCTTTCACAGACGAAGTTAACGGTGTGCTTTGTGTAAGTTGCATGTCATATATCATTGCTCTAATATTTGGTCAAAGTTAGCATCGAAAAACGCATTAGGCCCTATATAGATGGAAGGAGGGAGTAGCTTTGAATAGCATTTGTATAGTAAAACGGGGCAAGACTCTCTCTTTGTGTGGTGTGAATAGTTTTATTTTTTTTGTTTTCTTTTTGGTTGAGGGAAGTGCGAATTGATTTGGTACGTACAAGTACAATATTACTACACGTTAGGCTTGTCCCTAAAATTCAACCCGCGTCTTGTTATATCCCGAAAATTCAGACATCGTGCTCCCAAAATTGGCGCCTTCACAACCCGCGCCTTGCTATCCCGAAATTACAATGCGCGCAAAAACTCCCTCCAGCTGCCAAATCCCGACATGCGAAATCCCCCTTCTAACCCTGAGCCGAAAGGGCCGCTAGTTCAAATCGGTGGGGGGTACTTTTGTAACACACCCTACATTTTGGACAAGCGCGTCCCTAAGTCATGCTTCACCCCCTCCCATCGCCCCCTTTTCGCCATTCGAAATCCCAGGCCGCCATAACCTCTCCGCTCCAGCCGCGAAACCCCACCCTCCTTCGTCCGCCACGTCACCGCTGCCCATCCGGAGCCTCTTTCCCGACGACGTCGTCCACCACAACAGCTCGACGTCCCTCGTCCACCTCCCCGAATGAGGATCCGTCGTCCATCTTGCCGTCCCGCCGGTTCAGCCGCCCCGTCCTCCACCTCCAAGGAGCTGCTCCGACGATCGCCTCGTCTATCGCGACTGCTCCATCCCCACAGCGCCGCCTTAACCTGCTCCACCGGAACCGCAACATCCTCACCGACTCCTCGGACGAAGCTGAGGCCTACTCGGCGCCATCAAAGAGGTTGTACACTCATTGCATCACACCTTCTCCTTAACTCGACCTCCCGGTGCCAACGGTGCTCCATCCCACACCCCCATGGAGCGGCTACCTTGAAGCCGGCACTGCGAGCGACATCTCCATGGCGGCTCTCCCCCAGTGCGAGGCCCCTTCAGCGGCGGCGTCCATACCAGACGGATCTGCTGCCGCTGCTCCGGCTCTCGCTCGCTCGCGCTGCTGCTGCTGCTCCGGCTCTCGCTCGGTCGCTCGCTCGCCCAGCTGCTGCTGCTACTCTCCCCCTCGCTCGTGCTGCTGCTCTGCTCCGATTAAGCCACACTTTAGTCGACTGAATCGACTTTTGGGTCAGTCGATTTTCAGGGGTTGGGGGGGGGGGGGCTCGCCAGAGTTAAGGAAGAACCACCCGCAGCAGGGACGGGGGCTCACCGGAGAGGTACCCCACTATCTATCTTAGGGTTCAGGGTGGGGGGGGGGGGGGCTAGAGGACTGGCCGGGGCGGCGGTGGCGAGTTGTTTCAGGGCGGTGAGGCGGCGCTGGGGCCGGCGGTTCGGCCGGTGGTGGCAGGCGGCTCAGGGGGGGTGCAGGTTGAAGATGAACTGCAGGCCCTCCCTAAACTACATGTTAAGTGCCTCTATGCTACCATTGCGTTCAGTTTCGACAGTAGCATTCAGATTCCACAGTAAATTTCAGTTTTGACAGTTAAGTTCAGAGTCAACAGTTTCTACCTCATTTGTTGTAGTCAGGTGGTTTTTGGTGATGTTAATTTTACATCCATTTTACATCATCTATTGAAGATGCTATTAGAATCCCACTTGAGATTGACGATGTCTGTCTTGTGCTGCTTCAGCCTTGACATCTTATGGCTCACCGGAGCTGCTCCAACGATAGAACGATCCATCACAACAGAGCAGTGCCCTTGACGCTGTCTACAGATTCCTCAGATCTTCCTCCACACCTTCGACAGCCACCTCTGCCTCAACTGCTTCAGTGACCAACCCAATGATGCTGAGGTCGACACGGCTACAGCAAAGAGGTTGTACACTTGTTGCATCACTTATTACTATACATTCACGTTGATCCATTAGGGCTATTTTGGTTCAACGGAAAAACGTCAATCCACTGGTTGTTACCATCACTCTAAATTTCTGCATGCTCTCCTTACATAATCTCACCATATTTTTTCGTATGCATGTTAGATATTGTACACAGTTATGCTGAACATGTAGAGAAAAAGAGAAGAGTTTTGCGCGGCAATACAATGTCATGCAGACAATGCTCCATGGTGGGTTCAATGGCAAACCCTCCCCACCCCTCTCCAGATTGTAATCCAGAGGAAGATATCTGTTCTGAGGCATATTCAGACGCCGCTGACCACTCCTATTTACCCCCCAAGGTGTTTGCTCTACCTTGGCATGATGATGTTAGTCATATCATGCATATGTTGCCTTGTAGTGCCTACTTTTGACATCATATATGTCATCTACTTAGTTTAGACATGTTCTGTAATGCCACCTGTTTAGTTTCTATATCATATATGGGAATTATGCAATCTCATGTCTTTTAGCCAGCCATAATATATGTGAAATGTGCAATGCCATCCTGTTTAACCAGGCATCATATATTTGAATGATATCTTGCCCATCCTTTTCTTCATTACATTTCCATTTGTCGACAATCTTTGTACATTAAACTACTCTTCCTGTGAATCAACCATTTGGGTGGGAGATGGAAAAATCTAGAGTGAAAACAAGGCCTTCAGAGCAGACAGTGCTACCTGTCGAAGCAGATCTCTTGTTGGGTCCCAATAGCTCCTCAGAGATGGATTCAGAGACAGATGACCAGTCCTATTCCCCCACTGAGGTGTATGCTCTAACTTGGCACAGTTATACTGCTCATATCATGCATACGGTGTCTTACATTGCATAGTTTAGACATCATATACACAATATTCAACACCATGTTCTTAGTTCAGACATCATATCGAATGCCCTCTGTTTAGCATATAAATCACATATGTGAATTAAATGATGCGATCCTGATTACTTAGATAACATGTAGGTGAATTATGTCATGCGATCCTGTTTAGTTATTCATCATATCTTTGAATTATGTTATGCTATGCTATCCAGTTTAGATAGACATCATATATGTGAAATTATGTCATGCTATCCGTTTTAGTTAAACAATATACATGTCAACTATTTCATGCCCTCTTTTTTCCACACTATCTATTGCATCTGTCTCTCATACAATGTCTGTACATTCAACTATGTTTCCTGTTTATCAGCCATTTGAATTGGAGCAGGTGATGCCAGTATCTAGCGGAATAAAAACACGGTCTTCAAATAAAACAATGCTACCTCTTGGTGGAGATAGCACCCCGGTTGTACATGCACCAGAACCAGCCCTACCACACATAACCCAAACTCTCACAGATTGTACCCCTACTGTGATGGACACAGTACCAGCTTCACCTAATCTAACCCCAACCCCAGCCGATAGTAACCCAGTTCCTGTTAAAACAGCACCATCTCCACCACAGAGCTCCCAAACAAGAGCAGTTAGTAAGGCAGCTGCAGTGCCCAAAGGGCCAGTACTATCACGGCGAACCCCAACTCCACCAGTTAGTACGCCTATTCCTGTGGAGGAAGCACAACCAGCCAGTCGTAGTTTAGCATCTATCGCATTTGATGTTGTTAAATCATATGTGCGTATCTTCCCATCTTGGAAATATTATACTGAAGATGAAGGAAAATGCCAGTTGCAGGTGTTTGTCTAGGAGTTATGTGTAAGTAATGTTATTCATGGCAATTACTTTGCTTCGTCCCATACATCCTACCTCCATGATGGTTATAATACAACAAGTTTTCCCATTTTTCTCTATAGAGAAGGACCGATTTGGAAACTCAGGATGAGGTAACCTGTGCTAATACCTTTGCTATCTTCAAGAATAATTGGTGGCAGTATCGGAATTACCTGAAGAAAACGTACTTCACCGGCAAAGAAACTCATCAAATTCCCTTACGTTCTCCCGAGACACATTTACTGGACGATGACTGGGAACGCCTTGTTCTGTACTGGTCCCGAACCAAGAATGTGGTAAGGTCTATGAGCTCATTTTCTATTTTTAAGTATTTTATTCTTGCGTCTTACTGTACTCTGTTCATGTAGAACAAGTGTCTAAACCTGAAGAACAACTGTTCTAATTTAAGATTCCATTGCTATGATAGTTCAAAAAAGCGCTAGGCGTTAATTGTGCGTTTTGCCACCGCCTTGCGCTTTACTGACCAAAGCACATGCTTATGCGCAGTTATGCACAGATTATGCGTAGTTATGCGCAATGCGTTTTGCCAATGCCTAGAGCCTAGGCGCGCTTAAGCGCTCGCTTAGGCGCGCCTTTTTTAACTATGATTGCTTTGCTCTTGTATCACTGTATTTACTCATACAAACTTATTTTTAAATTGAAGGATCCTATCGAAACTCCAATGGCACAACAGGTATGTTCACACATGTTTCTTTAATAGGTTTGCTCTTATCAATAGCTCTGTTGATTTCAATTTCAATTGTGTATACAATTGACTATCATATCATGCACATTACTAGCATCACAACAGAGCTAATAGTGTTGTTGTACATGTAGACCCGTGGTACCCATCTGAAATCTTGTTGTGCCGTGTAGTTTCCCATGCTTTGTATTCTTTCAGTGCTGCTTTGTCTTGAACTGATATGATTTGAACCGTGTCTCTATTTTGATTTGGCAAGACAATGCAGTGACCATAGGACATAGATTTATGTTTGTTTGATGCTTTTATTATGTACTAGTACTTGGCAATAGAAGACTTGGTAGTTTAATCCTGTCCACCTTACTAATGAACTGGTTCACTGAAATGAGTTTCATATACTAGTACATGCTAAACTTGTTATGTGTCTGCTTATTTCTTCTTTTAGAATGCTGACAGAATATTGGGAAAGAGTGCCTTATTAAGCAATGGTAAAGGAAGTAATATAGATAAGGTTCAGGATAGTGACACATCCTTGTTGGTCTCCAACAAAGCTGATAAAACAGCTAAGGAAGACTATCTTGAAGACAGCGAGACAACCCCAAAGTCCTGTCTTGGTTTAGTGTTCGAGTTACTGGCCACTACCGCATGCACAAGCTATTCAAACTCACTGTCTGAATCAGTTCGGTTTCTTGAGTCTCAACTACAAGCTGAAAGACATCGACCAGCTGTGCTGCGACAAGAAGCAGAAGGACTGTGGAAGTCCCTGGAGCATTCAGATGCATACTTTCTGGTGCAACAGCAAGAGTTGGAGGATTTTAGCGCCAAACAGGACAAAGCTAATCAGCTTGCTAAGCTTATTGCCAGCATGGTGGATACCCAGGATAACGTTTTTTGAGCTCTTCTGAAGTTAGTTTAGTTATGCTCTTGTTTTGCTGCCGCGTTTATTTGCACTGGTGGCCAATTTTGACGGCCAGTGTATGTAATATGCTGCTTTGTTCCCTATATTTGCACTGGTGGCGAACTTTGATGCCTAGTGGATGTAATATGTGTAATAGCGGTAATAGGATAGCCTTAATTGCTTGCTTATTTATTTCCTTATTGTCTTGTTTAGTTGTTTGCTTGTAGTCACTGCAATTCTTTTTCTGTGTTTTTCTAGTGGCCACAATAGCCTATTTTTGGTAACTAGGCCAAAATAATCATGGCAACACACGGACTGTTGTAACCATGGGCCTCCTGCAGGCCGTATGATCCATGAGCCTTCGTCCGGCCGTAGGATCCATTGGTCTTCTATACGGGCCGTAGGATCCATCGACCTTCTATACGGGCCTTAGGGTCCATGGGCCTTCTACGGGCCGTAGGGTCCATGGGTCTTCTAAGGGCCGTACGATCCATGGGCCTTCTACGGGCCGTACTATCCATGGGCCTCATGAAGGAAATATGCCCTAGAGGCAATAATAAAGTTATTATTTATTTCCTTATTTCATGATAAATGTTTATTATTCATGCTAGAATTGTATTAACCGGAAACATAATACATGTGTGAATACATAGACAAACATAGTGTCACTAGTATGCCACTACTTGACTAGCTCGTGAATCGAAGATGGTTAAGTTTCCTAGCCATAGACATGAGTTGTCATTTGATTAACGGGATCACATCATTAGGAGAATGATGTGATTGACATGACCCATTCCGTTAGCCTAGCACTTGATCGTTTAGTATGTTGCTATTGCTTTCTTCATGACTTATACATGTTCCTGTAACTATGAGATTATGCAACTCCCGTTTGCCAGAGGAACACTTTGGGTGCTACCAAACGTCACAACGTAACTGGGTGATTATAAAGGAGTACTACAGGTGTCTCCAAAGGTACATGTTGGGTTGGCGTATTTCGAGATTAGGTTTTGTCACTCCGATTGTCGGAGAGGTATCTCTGGGCCCTCTCGGTAATGCACATCACTATAAGCCTTGCAAGCAATGTAGCTAATAAGTTAGTTACGGAATGATGCATTACGTAAACGAGTAAATAGACTTGCCGGTAACGAGATTGAACTAGGTATTGAGATACCGACGATCGAATCTCGGGCAAGTAACATACCGATGACAAAGGGAACAACGTATGTTGTTATGCGGTTTGACCGATAAAGATCTTCATAGAATACATGGGAGCCAATATGAGCATCCAGGTTCCGCTATTGGTTATTGACCGGAGACGTGTCTCGGTCATGTCTACATTGTTCTCGAACCCGTAGGGTCTGCACGCTTAAGGTTTCGATGACAGTTATATTATGAGTTTATGAGTTTTGATGTACCGAAGGAGTTCGGAGTCCCGGATGAGATCGGGTACATGAGGAGGAGTCTCAAAATGGTCGAGTGTCAGGACCCCGACTCAATGCCACATCGATCCAGCATGTAACACCTCATATCACTTTGCGGCCTCACGCACGGTATCCCCACGGGTGTCGCCTTACTTTTGCCCGGGACCGTTTGCGCCTTTTGGCACACGTATATGATGGTGTCGCTAGCATCCATATGATAAAGAGCCCGGGCTGACATGGCTAGTCGTAAACCCAAAGTGGCACTAACTTACAGGGACAGGCATCCATGACCCAGCATCGAACGTGTCGGTCATCAGCGAGTGAATCCAGGCTGTAGCACTGGGCTAACAGGACTCCGGTGAACCGGGCTGTAGCGGGCTAGCAGGACTCCGGTATTCATCGCGTGACATTTCCCCGAAGGGACAGACACAGGATCGAAGAAGGACACATGCCGGCCAGCCTAAGTGTTCCGGAGCAGTAGCAAGCTACCAGGGCTCAGTGGAAGCACTAGGAGACATTTCCCGGTAAGAGAGGCTACTAAGGATAAACAACTAGATAGTCAGATCCCACACATAGCAATACACATTACACGTACGCATAACATGCAAGTATGTGCTGTACAACATGGCATCACATCATAACTCAACAACTTATATAGATAAAGGCTCAGAAGAGCCGTCATAGCATTTATTGCAAACAGGGGTCACAAGACCCGTCATACAGAGCATACAAGCAACAAGAGGAAGCATTACATGTCTGGGTACAGACATTTACAAATGAAAAAGGCTGAAGAGCCTGACTATCTACAACATCCGCTCAAGATCGTAGCTGAGGTACTAGCTACTAGTCGAAGTCCACGAGAACACTAGTAAGACCGAAGTCTCCGCTGCAAAAACATAAATAAAGCAACATGAGTACAAAGGTACTCAGCAAGACTTACATCAGATCCTATCATACATGCACTTGTATCAAGAGGGTAACGGGGGGTTTAGTTGCAGCAAGCCAGCTTTGACTCTGTGGCTATCCTGTTCTACGACTACCAGAAACTCTGGAGGTGAAACAACGTACACGAGTCCACTACTCACCACACAATACACTACTATGGATTCATCCCCGTCTCCCTACGAGAAGGCCATCCATAGCACTCACACTTGTCTTGAGCATTTTATAGTATCCACTTCAAGTTGTCTATGTACCATGTAAGCATCCAAGAAGTCCATAACCGCGGACCCGGCTATTCGAATAGATCATGTTAACCCTGCAGGGGTGTACTTCTTCACACACGCTCTCGCCACTTACCGCCATGTACACGTCATGTATCTCGGCAACCTTCAAGCGGAAGCCTGGCGAGGGTGTCGGCCACGACCTGACTAACCACACAAGACTCTAATCCAGGTTTATCGCCTATTCGGGTTCCATCCGCAAGGAGATCCGGCCGGGGTTTCACTCACGGCCCCAAACGATGTGTGCAGGGTTCCCAAGCCCACCTCGCCGGATGGATCTACGCTTGGTACACCGTGCCACTGGTGCCTAGTCTGTCCCAAGCCCACCTGGCCGGGTGCCACTTGGTAGACTACTAACACTACCTACAAACACCAGAAACTAGTTGCGACTCCTGGACAGAGACCAAGTTGGTTAATAAGCCGAGAGGGGTCGAGTTACCGGAACCCAATGTGTGGTAGTATCGAGTCATTGGACAACATACACAGAACTCAGTGCTTAAAGACGGTTCCAGTGAGACAACCCACCATGTACTCCTACATGGCCTCTCACCGCTACCTTTACCAAATCGTGTTCACACACTTAACTCTCAGCATCAGAACATATCGTAACACTCCAATTCATTCCCAATGAACCAGACCTGACACAACTCTAAGCAATAGCAGGCATATCATGGTAGGAACACATCAGTGGCTTCAATCAACTCCTACACATGCTAGTGGGTTTCAACTATTTACTGTGGCAATGACAGGTCATGCAGAGGAATGGGTTCAACTACCGCAGCACAAAGTAGCAGATGAATCGTTGTTGTCCTAATGCAATAACTGAGAGCAGGAGCGAGAGAGTAGGGTTTATCGAAATGAACAAGGGGGTTTGCTTGCCTGGTAAATCAACAAGGGAGGCACTGCTTCACAGACAGGTACTCTGGAACGACTCCGGAGTAGGACCTATCGAGAAGGAACGGTGCTGGCAATCAATACACAATCATATGCAACAATATGATGCATGAACATGGCATGTAGATGTGATGCTGTTGAGCTAATGCAACTAGTAAACATTTGGTTTGAAGTCCATTTGAACCAAAGGTTCAAATGCATTACTAAATTAAGTCTCTTAATATGCCATAATGTGTTTCCTCATATTCAGCATGTATAAGTTGGTTTGTCATGCATGAAACTAGTACAGATGGAAAGATTGCATTTTTCTGATAATTTTTCATATATAAATTATTTAAATCTGAGCTACGGTTGAATTGTTATGAATTTTTGAAGTTTAAATCATTTTCTGGATTTTCTGAATTATTTTAATTCCAGAAAATAAATAATTGCTTCAGCATGACGTCATCACTACATCAGCGGGTCAACGCGGCTGTCCAGGTCAAATTTGACGTGTGGGACCCACACGTCAGTGACAGGGGGTTAACAGGGTTTAATTTAATTTAATTAAAAGGTTGGGGGGGTCGGGCCCACTGGTCAGTGTCAGTTAATTAACAGAGTTGATTAAATTTAAACTAATCTAAACTAGAATTAGTCAGGGCCGGGCCCACATGTCATTGACCCAGGGGAGGTCAAACCCCTGGTCAACCGGGCTAATGCGCCGGTGTTTAGCCGCCGGCGACAGCAAACGCGCGGAGGGGCTCGGGATCGCCGCTCCCGGGCGACCATTCGGGCGGCGGAGACCACCCACGCGAAGCCCAGACTCGCACGCGTCTAGGGGTTCATGCGGGAGGCTGCGGGGGCGGCGGAGCTCGCCGGAGCGGAGCTCGGGGCCGCGGCCGGAGTTCGGGATAGCGCGGGCGTGGGGCTGCAGCTCGCGTTCGAGCGAACGGAGGGAACATGCGGTAGCTACGAGGCAGCAGGAGCACATCGAGCTATCTACGCGAGGCGGAGGTGCTCGGGGGCACGGAGCTCGCCGGCCATGGCGGACGGCGGCTTCGGGCGCTCGCGGGGCAGCGGCTACAGGGCACGCGCGAGAGAGAGAGGTGAGGGGAAAAGAAGAGGGGCTCACGACGGACTCGCAGAGCAGGCCGGTGTGCTCGGGGACGTCCTGCGTCCGGCGAATCGACGACGATGGCGGCGAGGTCGATCTCCGGCGTCGGTGGTGAAGAAGACAACGGCGTCGGCGATGGAGCGCGTCCGGAGGTGCGTGGCTTGACGAGGAGGTAGAGGGGGTCGAGGCGGAGCTGGGAAGCGTCTCAGGGAGGCGAGGGGAGGCCGGTGGCCGTGGTGGTTCTCGTCGGCGGCGGCGGCCGCGTTCGGTGGAAGTGAGGGGGAGCTAGAGGAAGGGATAAGCATGGGGGGGAGGAGGAATGAGAGGGCCTGGGGTGCGTGGCCGTCTCCGTGGCATTGGGAGGAAGTCCGGGGAAGCAGGAGGTGGCCAGCAGGGGGGGGAGGTGGCGCGCGCGCGTGCCGGCGAGCGTCGGGCACACGCCCTCGTCCTTCTGTCCGAGGAGGGAGACGACAGAAGGCAGCGGGGAGGTGGGCTGGCCGCCAGCTGGAGATGGGCCAGGTAAGTGGCCCAGGTAAGTCTCTCTCCCCTTTTCTGTTTTCTTTTCTAATTTTCTGACATTTGTTTGATTTAATAAATATATTAAATCATTTAATTTTATTATGCCAATTTTTGTAGGGGCTAATGGTATTATTCCAGAGCTCTTTTATAATTGGCATAATTTTTGGACCATATTTCATATATATAGAAATATCTTTCCAATGCAAATATTTATCGAATTAATCCAAATGGCCAAAATAAATGTCCATGAGCTCCTAAAAATATTGTTTTGATTTTTATCTCTATCCAATATTTTCAGAGGGCAACATGAGCATTTTCTTGGACCCTTTTGGAGAAATTTTTATTTGGGTCATTTTCAAAAAATGATTCTAAGGTTTCCATCAATCCTCATTTCAAATTTAAATGAAATTTAAATATGATGCACAAATAGCTAGCTAGTCTAAGTCATACCAGACTAGGGATGTGACAACTCGCCCCCACTTGAAAGAATCTCGTCTCGAGATTCAGGGGTCGACGGAAAGAAAGCGGGGTACTCCAGTCGAAGACGATCTTCTCGCTCCCAGGTAGCCTCTCTCTCAGAATGATGAGACCACTGAAATTTGAGAAACTTGATGTTCTGACGTCGAGTAACACGCTCTGCTTGATCAAGAATGCGAACCGGGTACTCTCGGTATGTGAGGTTATCTTGGAGATCAAGCGTTTCGTGGTCCACTCCGCGGATGGGATCCGAGAAGCAACGCCTGAGTTGAGAGACGTGGAAGACATCATGAACTCGAGAAAGATGTGGGGGTAGTTCCAACTGGTAGGCAACCTCTCCTCGTTTAGCGAGAATACGAAAAGGACCAATGTAACGAGGAGCCAACTTGCCCTTGATACCGAAACGATGGGTA
The DNA here is from genome assembly GCF_018294505.1 of Triticum aestivum. Taxonomy (NCBI): domain Eukaryota; kingdom Viridiplantae; phylum Streptophyta; class Magnoliopsida; order Poales; family Poaceae; genus Triticum; species Triticum aestivum. The sequence goes on along the minus strand of NC_057810.1, from coordinate 266,089,891 downwards.
CCCTTCAAAGGAGTAACCCGAAGGTAAGCTTGGTCGCCAATTTCATAAGTCATATCCTTATGATGACGATCGTACTGGCTCTTCTGACGAGACTGGGCTGTTTTCAAATTCTCACGAATGATGCGAACTTGCTCTTCTGCCTCCTGGATCATATCCGGTCCAAAGAATTGTCTTTCACCGGTTTCTGACCAGTTCAAAGGTGTTCGACATCTTCGTCCATAGAGAACCTCAAAAGGAGCTTGCTTGAGGCTGGATTGGTAGCTATTGTTATAAGCAAACTCGGCGAAAGGAAGACATTTCTCCCAATCCATACCGAATGAGATAACGCAAGCTCTGAGCATGTCTTCGAGAATTTGATTGACCCGTTCCACCTGGCCACTCGACTGAGGGTGGAAAGCGGTACTGAAAGAAAGATGGGTTCCCATGGCAGTTTGGAAACTCTCCCAGAAATGAGAAGTGAAAAGACTGCCACGGTCTGAATTGATCTCTAGTGGAACACCATGAAGTGACACTATTCGAGAAATATATAAGTCAGCAAGCTGACCAGCAGTGATACTTTCCCGAACAGGAAGGAAGTGAGCCACTTTGGAAAGACGATCAACGACTACGAAGATAGCGTTATTCCCTTTCTTGGTCCTGGGAAAGCCGGTAATGAAGTCCATACCAACTTTATCCCATTTCCACTCAGGAATAGCTAAAGGCTGAAGGGTTCCAGCAGGCCTTTGATGCTCTGCCTTAACGCGACGACAAACGTCACAGTTAGCAATGAACTCAGCGATTTCTCTCTTCATCCTAGTCCACCAGAACCTCTGGCGTAGATCCTGATACATCTTAGTACTACCGGGATGAATTGTGAGAGGAGATTCATGCGCCTCCTTAAGAATCAATTGTCGAAGATGTTGCTTCTTGGGAACCACCAAGCGATTCTCAAAGAAAACAACACCACGATCATCCATAGAGAAACTACCAGCAATACCCTTGGCAATGTTTCTCTTGATCCGGGTAATCCCCGTATCATGCTTCTGGGCTTCTATGATAAGATCCACAAGGGTAGGTTTCGCCACCAAGGTGGAAAGAAACCGCGAGGAGCTATGTGAAGATTAAGCTTACAGAATTCCTCATGGAGAAGTGGTTGGCCTTGCTGCAACATGAGATTATTGCAATAGGATTTACGGCTTAGAGCATCAGCCATGACATTGGCTTTGCCTGGGGTGTAGGTAATCCCTAGATCATAATCTGTGATTAACTCCAACCAACGTCTTTGCCTAAGGTTCAAATCTGGTTGGGTGAAGATATACTTGAGACTCTGGTGATCAGTGTAGATCTCGCAACGTTTACCAAGGAGGTAATGTCGCCAGGTCTTGAGTGCATAGACTACGGCTGCAAGCTCTAGATCATGTGTAGGATAATTCTCCTCATGTGGATGCAACTGTCGAGATGCATAGGCAATCACATGACGATCCTGCATAAGAATGCAACCTAGTCCCTGTCGTGAGGCGTCGCAGTAGATAATAAAGTCTTTAGTGAAATCCGGTGGCACAAGTATGGGAGCAGAAGTCAGGCGTCTTTTCAGTTCCTGAAAACTGTACTCACACTGTGGGGACCACTCGAACTTTTTATCTTTCTTGAGAAGTTCCGTGAGGGGTTTGGCTACTTTGGAGAAGTTTTCAACAAAGCGGCGACAATAGCTGGCTAGACCAAGGAAACTCCTAACTTGTTTAACGGTCTCAGGTGGAGTCCAATCGAGAACAGCCTGAACTCTCTCGGGATTGACAGCAATGCCCTTACCAGAGATTACGTGGCCTAGATAGGTCACTTCTGGCAACCAAAATTCACACTTGGAGAACTTGGCATAAAGGTGGTGCTCTCTGAGTTTTTCTAACACAAGTCTAAGATGTTCGGCATGCTCTTCCTCGTTCTTCGAGTAAATAAGAATATCATCGAGGTAAACCACGACGAACTTATCTAAGTACTCCATGAAGATCGAGTTCATCAAGCGGGAGAATGTGGCTGGGGCGTTGGTTAGGCCGAAGGACATGACGGTGTACTCGTACTGACCATAACGAGTGACAAAAGCTGTCTTGGGAATGTCCCCGTTTCTGATCTTGATTTGATGGTAGCCTAACCTTAAATCCATCTTGGAAAAGACTGAGGATCCAGCGAGCTGATCATACAGGTCGTTGATCCTGGGAAGCGGATACTTGTTCTTTATCGTGACCAAATTAACGGGACGATAATCTACAACCATCCGGTCCGTACCATCCTTCTTCTTGACGAAGAGGACGGGGCAAGCCCAAGGAGAAGAGCTAGGACGGATGAAACCCTTTTGCAAGGACTCATCGAGTTGTTTCTTAAGCTCGGCTAATTCTAGGGGTGCCATCTTGTAAGGTCTCCGGGAGATTGGAGCAGTTCCTGGGATAAGATCTATGACGAACTCTACATCTCTGTCAGGCGGAACACCTGGCAGTTCCTCTGGAAAGACATCCGGAAAGTCACGGACTACCGGGATATCTTCAAGGTCTGGAAGAGGGCTGGCATTAAGGGAATAGAGCTGACGCTTTGCAACTCTAGTGGAGACAATGGCTATCTTGCCAGATGGGTGTGTGAGCTGAACAGACCTGGTGAAACAATCAATCTTGGCATGATGAGCTGTCATCCAGTCCATACCCAAGATGATGTTAATATCCGAAGACTTGAGAGATATCAAGGAGGCAAGGAATGCAAGTCTGTCCACAAGGATTTCATTGCCATAACTTATCCTAGAAGTTTGCCATTTGGATCCAGGAGTTTGAATAAGTAGTGGAGAGGGCATATCACAAAATGACATGTCGTGCAAGCGGGCATAGCTTTCAGAAATGAAGGAATGAGACGCTCCAGTATCGAACAAAACCGATGCTGGATGACAGTTGACAAGGAGTGTTCCAAGAACGACATCTGGATCATCATGAGCGGCTTTAGCTGAGACGTGATGCACACGTCCATGTTCAGTGGGAGCTGACTTGGCACTGACCATCTTGCGTGATGGCTTACCATGGACAATAGACTTCTCGGGCTGGGGTGGAGCAACTCTGGTCTGAGTGCAAATACGGGCAATGTGGCCTGGCTCTCCGCACTTGTAACAAATCTTGGAGGTAGGATGTGGACCTGCATTGGAAAGCGGTCCACCAATAGGCCTGGGTGGAGCATACTGCTGAACTGGACGAGGTGCCACATAAGATGGCCTCGATACATATTTGGGTGGAAGAGCGGAGTTTGGAACCCAAATCCGGCGCTTCTGAGAACTAGAACCGGAGGAAGATCCCAAAGCACGAGTGTGCTTACGAGACTCCTCGTAAGTGAGTTGAGCTGTCTCTGCATTAATGGCCTTGTTCACAAGGGCTTGGAATGTACCACAATGATGCAGATGGAGATCACGACGCAACTTGGGGTTGAGACCCTTCCGGAACCTAGCCTGCTTCTTGGCGTCCGTGGACACCTCTTCTGTAGCATAGCGGGCGAGGTTCTCAAACTCTCGGCTGTAAGCATCAACAGCCATTTTATCCTGGGTGAAGCTACAGAACTCTTCTCTCTTGCGATCAAGGAGGGCCTGGGGAATGTGATGCTCGCGAAAAGCCTCAACGAAATCCCTCCAGGTGGAAGTCTGGCCAGCTGGAAGCATAGCCTCATAGTTCTGCCACCAAAGACTAGCAGGACCTTCCAGGTGGTGTGCAGCATAGGTGACCTTGTCACTTTCGGCTACGCTCGCAGAATGCAGCTTATGAGTGATGCTACGGAGCCAGTCATCTGCATCGAGTGGCCCGATGGAATGATGGAAGGTAGGTGGGTGCAAGCGAATGAAGTCATGAATGGTCACAGGCTTATTGGACTGATGTGCGGTGTTCTCCTCGATACGTGCCAACAAGCGGTTGGACTCACGCTTGTTCCTCTCCATCTCTAGCATGAACTCTGTCAACGAAGGCTGATCAGGAGGATCCTCATCCCTACCATCTCCGTGGTTCTGGCTACGAGCAACGGAACTTCGCTTAGCTGATGACATCCTGAGAAACGAAACCAAGGACGAAATCAACATTAACTATGGACTGTAGAATGTAGGACAAGGAATTAGTATCTCTCGAACTCCTAGGGAAATTTCGGCAGCATAACGGCAGTAAAATGCTCAGAATGAGACATCCTACTAAAAATGGGGTGGTAACATACTCAAGGTTCTGAGATCATACTAAACAGACTACACCGGAAATACTCAAAACTGGGGTATGACTCTGATCAACCAATCCTATGGAACTACGGAGTAGTAACACGTGATCCTGATAGACGGAAGAGAAGCCTAGTTCCTTAACCCCGTCGGAAAGATAGGACGACTCAGATCAGAAGGTCATGAGGTATAAGGAGTAAAAGAGCCTTACGTTCCAACCCACAAACAATTCCCTTACATAACTAAAGATTTTCTAGACTCAACTTCGACCAGTATGGCTTGGTAAACCTACAGGCAGTCAGGCTCTGATACCAACGCTGTCAGGACCCCGACTCAATGCCACATCGATCCAGCATGTAACACCTCATATCACTTTGCGGCCTCACGCACGGTATCCCCACGGGTGTCGCCTTACTTTTGCCCGGGACCGTTTGCGCCTTTTGGCACACGTATATGATGGTGTCGCTAGCATCCATATGATAAAGAGCCCGGGCTGACATGGCTAGTCGTAAACCCAAAGTGGCACTAACTTACAAGGACAGGCATCCATGACCCAGCATCGAACGTGTCGGTCATCAGCGAGTGAATCCAGGCTGTAGCACTGGGCTAACAGGACTCCGGTGAACCGGGCTGTAGCGGGCTAGCAGGACTCCGGTATTCATCGCGTGACATTTCCCCGAAGGGACAGACACAGGATCGAAGAAGGACACATGCCGGCCAGCCTAAGTGTTCCGGAGCAGTAGCAAGCTACCAGGGCTCAGTGGAAGCACTAGGAGACATTTCCCGGTAAGAGAGGCTACTAAGGATAAACAACTAGATAGTCAGATCCCACACATAGCAATACACATTACACGTACGCATAACATGCAAGTATGTGCTGTACAACATGGCATCACAGCATAACTCAACAACTTATATAGATAAAGGCTCAGAAGAGCCGTCATAGCATTTATTGCAAACAGGGGTCACAAGACCCGTCATACAGAGCATACAAGCAACAAGCGGAAGCATTACATGTCTGGGTACAGACATCTACAAATGAAAAAGGCTGAAGAGCCTGACTATCTACAACATCCGCTCAAGATCGTAGCTGAGGTACTAGCTACTAGTCGAAGTCCACGAGAACACTAGTAAGACCGAAGTCTCCGCTGCAAAAACATAAATAAAGCAACATGAGTACAAAGGTACTCAGCAAGACTTACATCAGATCCTATCATACATGCACTTGTATCAAGAGGGTAATGTGGGGTTTAGTTGCAGCAAGCCAGCTTTGACTCTGTGGCTATCCTGTTCTACGACTACCAGAAACTCTGGAGGTGAAACAACGTACACGAGTCCACTACTCACCACACAATACACTACTATGGATTCATCCCCGTCTCCCTACGAGAAGGCCATCCATAGCACTCACACTTGTCTTGAGCATTTTATAGTATCCACTTCAAGTTGTCTATGTACCATGTAAGCATCCAAGAAGTCCATAACCGCGGACCCGGCTATTCGAATAGATCATGTTAACCCTGCAGGGGTGTACTTCTTCACACACGCTCTCGCCACTTACCGCCATGTACACGTCATGTATCTCGGCAACCTTCAAGCGGAAGCCTGGCGAGGGTGTCGGCCACGACCTGACTAACCACACAAGACTCTAATCCAGGTTTATCGCCTATTCGGGTTCCATCCGCAAGGAGATCCGGCCGGGGTTTCACTCACGGCCCCAAACGATGTGTGCAGGGTTCCCAAGCCCACCTCGCCGGATGGATCTACGCTTGGTACACCGTGCCACTGGTGCCTAGTCTGTCCCAAGCCCACCTGGCCGGGTGCCACTTGGTAGACTACTAACACTACCTACAAACACCAGAAACTAGTTGCGACTCCTGGACAGAGACCAAGTTGGTTAATAAGCCGAGAGGGGTCGAGTTACCGGAACCCAATGTGTGGTAGTATCGAGTCATTGGACAACATACACAGAACTCAGTGCTTAAAGACGGTTCCAGTGAGACAACCCACCATGTACTCCTACATGGCCTCTCACCGCTACCTTTACCAAATCGTGTTCACACACTTAACTCTCAGCATCAGAACATATCGTAACACTCCAATTCATTCCCAATGAACCAGACCTGACACAACTCTAAGCAATAGCAGGCATAGCATGGTAGGAACACATCAGTGGCTTCAATCAACTCCTACACATGCTAGTGGGTTTCAACTATTTACTGTGGCAATGACAGGTCATGCAGAGGAATGGGTTCAACTACCGCAGCACAAAGTAGCAGATGAATCGTTGTTGTCCTAATGCAATAACTGAGAGCAGGAGCGAGAGAGTAGGGTTTATCGAAATGAACAAGGGGGTTTGCTTGCCTGGTAAATCAACAAGGGAGGCACTGCTTCACAGACAGGTACTCTGGAACGACTCCGGAGTAGGACCTATCGAGAAGGAACGGTGCCGGCAATCAATACACAATCATATGCAACAATATGATGCATGAACATGGCATGTAGATGTGATGATGTTGAGCTAATGCAACTAGTAAACATTTGGTTTGAAGTCCATTTGAACCAAAGATTCAAATGCATTACTAAATTAAGTCTCTTAATATGCCATAATGTGTTTCCTCATATTCAGCATGTATAAGTTGGTTTGTCATGCATGAAACTAGTACAGATGGAAAGATTGCATTTTTCTGATAATTTTTCATATATAAATTATTTAAATCTGAGCTACGGTTGAATTGTTATGAATTTTTGAAGTTTAAATCATTTTCTGGATTTTCTGAATTATTTTAATTCCAGAAAATAAATAATTGCGTCAGCATGACGTCATCACTACATCAGCGGGTCAACGCGGCTGTCCAGGTCAAATCTGACGTGTGGGACCCACACGTCAGTGACAGGGGGGTTAACAGGGGTTAATTTAATTTAATTAAAAGGTTAGGGGGGGTCGGGCCCACTGGTCAGTGTCAGGATTAATTAACAGAGTTGATTAAATTTAAACTAATCCTAAACTAGAATTAGTCAGGGCCGGGCCCACATGTCATTGACCCAGGGGAGGTCAAACCCCCTGGTCAACCGGGGCTAATGCGCCGGCGTTTAGCCGCCGGCGACAGCAAACGCGGCGGAGGGGCTCGGGATCGCCGCTCCGGCGACCATTCGGGCGGCGGAGACCACCCACGCGAAGCCCAGACTCGCGCGCGTCTAGGGGTTCATGCGGGAGGCTGCGGGGGCGGCGGAGCTCGCCGGAGCGGAGCTCGGGGCGGCGGCCGGAGTTCAGGATAGCGCGGGCGTGGGGCTGCAGCTCGCGTTCGAGCGAACGGAGGGCACAGGCGGTAGCTACGAGGCAGCAGGAGCACATCGAGCTATCTACGCGAGGCGGAGGTGCTCGGGGGCACGGAGCTCGCCGGCCATGGCGGACGGCGGCTTCGGGCGCTCGCGGGGCAGCGGCTACAGGGCACGCGCGAGAGAGAGAGGTGAGGGGAAAAGAAGAGGGGCTCACGGCGGACTCGCAGAGCAGGCCGGTGTGCTCGGGGACGTCCTGCGTCCGGCGAATCAACGGCGATGGCGGCGAGGTCGATCTCCGGCGTCGGTGGTGAAGAAGACAACGACGTCGGCGATGGAGCGCGTCCGGAGGTGCGTGGCTTGACGAGGAGGTAGAGGGGGTCGAGGCGGAGCTGGGAAGCGTCTCAGGGAGGCGAGGGGAGGCCGGTGGCCGTGGTGGTTCTCGTCGGCGGTGGCGGCCGCGTTCGGTGGAAGTGAGGGGGAGCTAGAGGAAGGGATAAGCATGGGGGGGAGGAGGAATGAGAGGGCCTGGGGTGCGTGGCCGTCTCCGTGGCATTGGGAGGAAGTCCGGGGAAGCAGGAGGTGGCCAGCAGGGGGGGAGGTGGCGCGCGCGCGTGCCGGCGAGCGTCGGGCACACGCCCTCGTCCTTCTGTCCGAGGAGGGAGACGACAGAAGGCAGCGGGGAGGTGGGCTGGCCGCCAGCTGGAGATGGGCCAGGTAAGTGGCCCAGGTAAGTCTCTCTCCCCTTTTCTGTTTTCTTTTCTAATTTTCTGACATTTGTTTGATTTAATAAATATATTAAATCATTTAATTTTATTATGCCAATTTTTGTAGGGGCTAATGGTATTATTCCAGAGCTCTTTTATAATTGGCATAATTTTTGGACCATATTTCATATATATAGAAATATCTTTCCAATGCAAATATTTATCGAATTAATCCAAATGGCCAAAATAAATGTCCATGAGCTCCTAAAAATATTGTTTTGATTTTTATCTCTATCCAATATTTTCAGAGGGCAACATGAGCATTTTCTTGGACCCTTTTGGAGAAATTTTTATTTGGGTCATTTTCAAAAAATGATTCTGAGGTTTCCATCAATCCTCATTTCAAATTTAAATGAAATTTAAATATGATGCACAAATAGCTAGCTAGTCTAAGTCATACCAGACTAGGGATGTGACATCGAGACGTAAAGATTGGACGACTATATTCGGAGTTCGGAAAGGTTCCGAGTGATTCGGGTATTTTTCGGAGTACCGGAGAGTTACGGGAATTCGCCGGAGAGTATATGGGCCTTATTGGGCCATACGGGAATAGAGGAGAGAGACCAAAAGGAAGGAGGCCTGCGCCCCCCTCTGGTCCGAATTGGACAAGGGGGGCAGCCCACTTTTCCTTCTCCCTCTCCTCCTCTTTCCTTCTCCAACAAGGAAAGGAGGAGTCCTACTCCTCCTCTTTCCTTCTCCAACAAGGAAAGGAGGAGTCCTACTCCCGGTGGGAGTAGGACTCCCCCCTTGGTGCGCCTCCTCCATAGGCCGGCCGCCTTCCCCCTTGCTCCTATATATATGGGGGCAGGGGGGCACCCCAGAGACACAACAACAATTGATCCTTGAGATCTATTAGCCGTGTGCGGTGCCCCTCTCCACCATAGTCCTCCTCGATAATATTGTAGCCATGCTTAGGCAAAGCCCTGCGACGGTAGAACATCAAGATCGTCACCACGCCGTCGTGCTGACGGAACTCTCCCTCGACACTTGGCTGGATCGGAGTTCGAGGGACGTCATCGAGTTGAACGTGTGCTAGAACTCGGAGGTGCCGTAGTTTCGGTGCTTGATCGGTCGGGCCGTGAAGATGTATGACTACATCAACCGCGTTATGCTAACGCTTCCGCTTTCGGTCTACGAGGGTACGTGGACAATACTCTCCCCTCTCGTTGCTATGCATCACCATGATCTTGCGTGTGCGTAGGGAAATTTTTGAAATTACTACGTTCCCCAACAGTGGCATCCGAGCCTAGGTTTTATGCGTTGATGTTATTTGCACGAGTAGAACACAAGTGAGTTGTGGGCGATACAAGTCATACTGCTTACCAGCATGTCATACTTTGGTTCAACGGTATTGTTGGATGAAGCGGCCTGGACCGACATTACGCGTACACTTACGCGAGACTGGTTTTACCGTCGTGCTTCGCACATAGGTGATTAGCCGGTGTCTGTTTCTCCAACTTTAGTTGAACCGAGTGTGTCTACGCCCGGTCCTTGAGAAGGTTAAAACAACACTAACTTGACGAACTATCGTTGTGGTTTTGATGCGTAGGTAAGAACGGTTCTTGCTCAGCCCGTAGCAGCCACGTAAAACTTGCAACAACAAAGTAGAGGACGTCTAAACTTGTTTTTGCAGGGCATGTTGTGATGTGATATGGTCAAGACGTGATGAGATATAAGTTGTTGTATGAGATGATCATGTTTTTTTTTGAAGTTATCAGCAACTGGCAGAAGCCTTGTGGTTGTCTTTTTATTGCATAAGATGCAAGCGCCAAATAATTGCTTTACTTTATCGCTATGCGATAGCAATAGTTGCAAGAGCAATAATTGGCGAGACGACCATGTGACGACACATTGATATAGATCAAGATGATGAAGATCATGGTGTCGTGCCGGTGACAATAGAGACCATGACAGTACTTTGGAGATGGAGATCAAAGTCGCAAGATGATCATGGCCATATCATGTCACATATTTTGATTGCATATGATCTTTATCTTTTATACGTCTTATTTTGCTTAGTTTGACGGTAGCATTTTAAGATGATCTCTCACTAATTATCAAGAAGTGTTCTCCCTGAGTATGCACCATTGCGAAAGTTCTTCGTGCTGAGACACCACGTGATGATCGGGTGTGATAGGCTCTATGTTCAAATACAACGGGTGCAAAACAGTTGCACACGCGGAATACTCAGGTTAAAACTTGACGAGCCTAGCATATAACAGATATGGCCTCGGAACACGGAGACCGAAAGGTCGAGCGTGAATCATATAGTAGATATGATCAACATATTGATGTTCACTGTTGAAACTACTCCATCTCACGTGACGATCGGACATGGTGTAGTTGATATGGATCACGTAGTCACTTAGAGGATTAGAGGGATGTCTATCTAAGTGGGAGTTCTTAAGTAATATGATTAATTGAACTTTAATTTATCATGAACTTAGTCCTAGTGGTATTTTGCAAATTATGTTGTAGATCAATAGCTTGCGTTGTTGCTTCCATATGTTTATTTTGATATGTTCCTAGAGAAAATTGTGTTGAAAGATGTTAGTAGCAACGATGCGGATTGGATCCGTGATCTGAGGTTTATCCTCATTGCTGCACAGAAGAATTATGTCCTTAATGCACCGCTAGGTGACAGACCTATTGCAGGAGCAGATGCAGACGTTATGAACGTTTGGCTAGCTCAATATGATGACTACTTGATAGTTTAGTGCACCATGCTTAACGGCTTAGAATCGGGACTTCGAAGATGTTTTGAACGTCATGGACCATATGAGATGTTCCAAGAGTTGAAGTTAATATTTCAAGCAAATACCCGAGTTGAGAGATATGAAGTCTCCAACAAGTTCTATGGCTAAAAGATGGAGGAGAATCGCTCAACTAGTGAGCACGTGCTCAGATTGTCTGGGTGCTACAATCGCTTGAATCAAGTGGAAGTTAATCTTCCAGATAAGATAGTGATTGACAGAATTCTCTATTCACCATCACCAAGTTAGTAGAACTTTGTGATGAACTATAGTATGCAAGGGATGACGAAAACGATTCCCGAGCTCTTCGTGATGCTGAAATCGACGAAGGTAGAAATCAAGAAAAGAGCATCAAGTGTTGATGATTGACAAGACCACTAGTTTCAAGAAAAGGGCAAAGGGAAAGAAAGGGAACTTCAAGTAGAATGACAAGCAAGTTGTCAGTCCCGCGAAGAAGCCCAAAGCTGGACCAAAGCCTGAAACTAAGTGACTATACTGCAAAGGAAATGGTCACTAGAAGCGGAAATGCCCTGAATATTTGGTGGATAAGAAAGATGGCAAAGTTACAAGGGTATATTTGATATACATGTTATTGATGTGTACTTTTCTAGTGTTTATAGTAGCCCCTGAATATTTGATACTTGTTCGGTTGCTAAATATTAGTAACTCGAAACAGGAGTTACAGAATAAACAGAGACTAGTTGAGGGTGAAGTGACGATGAGTGTTGGAAGTAGTTCCAAGATTGATATGATCATCATCGCACACTCCCTATACTTTCGGGATTAGTGTTAAAACCTAAATAAATGTTATTTGGCGTTTGCGTTGAGCGTGAATATGATTCGATCATGTTTATTGCAATACGGTTATTCATTTAAAATCAGAGAATAATTGTTGCTCTGTTTACATGAATAAAACCTTCAAATGGTCATACACCCAATGAAAATAGTTTGTTGGATCTCGATCATAGTGATACACATATTCATAATATTGATGCCAAAAGATGCAAAGTTAATAATGATAGTGCAACTTATTTGTGGCACTGCCGTTTGGGTCATATCGGTGTAAAGCGCATGAAGAAACTCCATAAAGATGGATTTTCAGAATCACTTGGTTATGAATCATTTGATGCTTGCGAGCCGTGCCTTTTGGGAAAGATGACTAAAACTCCGTTCTCCGGAACAATGGAACGAGCTACTAACTTATTGGAAATAATACATACCGATGTATGCGATCCGATGAGTGTTAAGGCTTGTGGCAAGTATCATTATTTTCTAACCTTCACAGATGATTTGAGTAGATATGGGTATATTTACTTGATGAAACATAAGTCTGAAGTAGTTGAAAAGTTCAAAGAATTTCAGAGTGAAGTGGAAAAATCATCGTAACAAGAAAAATAAAATTTCTACGATCTGATCGTGGAGACAAATATTTGAGTTATGAGTTTGGTCTTCATTTGAAACAATATGAAATAGTTTCACAACTCACGCCATCTGGAACACCAGAATGTAATGGTGTGTCCGAACATCTTAATCGTACTTTACTAGATATGGTGCGATCTATGATGTCTCTTATTGGTTTACCACTATCGTTTTGGGGTTATGCATTAGAGACAGCTGCATTCACGTTTAATAGGGCACCATCTAAATCCGTTGAGACGACACCGTATGAACTATGGTTTAGCAGTAAACCTAAGCTGTCGTTTCTTAAAACTTGGAGTTGCGATGCTTATATGAAAAAGGTTTTCAACCTGATAAGCTCGATCCCAAATCGGAGAAGTGCGTCTTCATAGAATACCCAAAGGTAACTATTGGGTACACCTTCTATCACAGATCCGAAGGCAAGATATTCGTTGCTAAGATGGATCCTTTCTAGAGAAGAAGTTTCTCTCAAAAGAAGTGAGTGGGAGGAAAGTAGAACTTGATGAGGTAATTGTACCTTCTCCCTTATTGGAAAGTAGTTCATCACAGAAATCAGTTCCAGTGATTCCTACACCAATTAGTGAGGAAGTTAATGATGATGATCATGAAACTTCAGATCAAGTTGCTACCAAACCTCGTAGGTCTTCCAGAGTAAGATCCGCACCAGAGTGGTACGGTAATCATGTTCTGGAAGTCATGTTACTAGACCATGATGAACCTACGAACTATGAGGAAGCGATGATGAGCCCAGATTCCATGAAATGGCTTGAGGCCATAAAATCTGAGATATGATCCATGTATGAGAACAAAGTATGGACTTTGATTGACTTGCTCGATGATCAGCAAGCCATGTTAAATAAATGGATCTTCAAGAGGAAGACAGACACTGATAGTAGTGTTACTATCTACTAAGCTCGACTTGTTGCGAAAGGTTTTCAACAAGTTCAAGGTGTTGAATACGATGAGATTTTCTCACTCGTATCGAAGCTTAAGTCTGTCTGAATCATGTTAGAAATTGCCACATTTTATGAAATCTGGCAAATGGATGTCAAAACTGCATTCCTTAATGGATTTATTAAAGAAGAGTTGTATATGATGCAACCAGAAAGTTTTTGTCAATCCTAAAGATGCTAACAAAGTGTGCAAGCTCCAGCGATGCATTTATGGACTAGTGCAAGCATCTCGGAGTTGGAATAAACACTTTGATAGTGTGATCAAAGCATATGGTTTTATACAGACTTTTGGAAAGACCTGTATTTACAAGAAAGTGAGTGGGAGCTCTGTAGCATTTCTGATATTATATGTAGATGACATATTATTAATTGGAAATGATATAGAATTTCTGGATAGCATAAAGGGATACTTGAATAAAAGTTTTTCTATGAAAGACCTCAGTGAAGTTGCTTACATATTAAGCATCAAGATCTATTGAGATAGATCAAGACGCTTGATAAGTTTTTTCAATAAGTACATACCTTGTCAAGATTTTGAAATAGTTCAAAATGGAACAGTCAAAGAAAGAGTTCTTGCCTGTGTTGCAAAGGTGTGAAATTGAGTAAGACTCAAGACCAACCATGGCAGAAAATAGAAAGAGAATGAAAAGTCATTCCCTATGCCTCAGTCATAGGTTCTATAAAGTATGCTATGCTGTGAACCAGACTTATTGTATACCTTGCTCTGAGTTTGGCAAAGGAATACAATTTTGATCTAATAGTAGATCACTGGACAACGGTCAAGAATATCCTTAGTGAGGACTAAGGAGATGTTTCTCGATTATGGAGGTGATAAAAGAGCTCGTGGTAAAAGTTACATCGGTGCAAACTTTTACACTGATCCAGATGACTCTAAGTCGCAATCTGGATACATATTGAAAGTGGGAGCAATGAGCTAAAGTGGCTCCATGCAGAGCATTGTAGACATAGAATATTTGCAAAATACATACGGCTCTGAATGTGACAGACCCGTTGACTAAACTTCTCTCACAAGCAAAACATGATCATACCTTAGTACTCTTTTGGGTGTTAATCACATAGCAATGCGAACTAGATTATGGACTCTAGTAAACCCTTTGGGTGTTGATCACATGACGATGTGAACTATGGGTATTAATCACATACAGATGTGAATATTGGTGTTAAATCACATGGCGATGTGAACTAGATTATTGACTCTGGTGCAAGTGGGAGACTGAAGGAAATATGCCCTAGAGGCAATAATAAAGTTATTATTTATTTCCTTATTTCATGATAAATGTTTATTATTCATGCTAGAATTGTATTAACCGGAAACATAATACATGTGTGAATACATAGACAAACATAGTGTCACTAGTATGCCTCTACTTGACTAGCTCGTGAATCAAAGATGGTTTAGTTTCCTAGCCATAGACATGAGTTGTCATTTGATTAACGGGATCACATCATTAGGAGAATGATGTGTTTGACATGACCCATTCCGTTAGCCTAGCACTTGATCGTTTAGTATGTTGCTATTGCTTTCTTCATGACTTATACATGTTCCTGTAACTATGAGATTATGCAACTCCCGTTTGCCGGAGGAACACTTTGGGTGCTACCAAACGTCATAATGTAACTGGGTGATTATAAAGGAGTACTACAGGTGTCTCCAAAGGTACATGTTGGGTTGGCGTATTTCGAGATTAGGTTTTGTCACTCCGATTGTCGGAGAGGTATCTCTGGGCCCTCTCGGTAATACTCATCACTTAAGCCTTGCAAGCATTATAACTAATAAGTTAGTTATGAGATGACGTATTACAGAACAAGTAAAGAGACTTGCCGGTAACGAGATTGAACTAGGTATTGAGATACCGACGATCGAATCTCGGGCAAGTAACATACCGATGACAAAGGGAACAACGTATGTTGTTATGAGGTTTGACCGATAAAGATCTTCGTAGAATATGTGGGATCCAATATGAGCATCCAGGTTCCGCTATTGGTTATTGACCGGAGACGTGTCTTGGTCATGTCTACATTGTTCTCGAACCCGTAGGGTCTGCACGCTTAAGGTTTCGATGACAGTTATATTATGAGTTTATGAGTTTTGATGTACCGAAGGAGTTCGGAGTCGCGGATGAGATCGGGTACATGACGAGGAGTCTCGAAATGGCCGAGACGTAAAGATCAATATATTGGACGACTATATTCAGAGTTCGGAAAGGTTTCGAGTGATTCGGGTATTTTTCGGAGTACCGGAGAGTTACGGAATTCGCCGGGAGTATATGGGCCTTATGGGCCATACGGAATAGAGGAGAGAGACCAAAAGGAAGGAGGCCTGGCCCCCCCTCTGGTCCGAATTGAACAAGGGGGCAGCCCACTTTTCCTTCTCCTCTCCTCCTCTTCCTTCTCCAACAAGGAAAGGAGAGTCCTACCCTCCTCTTTCCTTCTCCAACAAGGAAAGGAGGAGTCCTACTCCCGGTGGGAGTAGGACTCCCCCCCTTGGTGCGCCTCCTCCATAGCGCGTCCGCCTCCCCCTTGCTCCTATATATAGGGGGGCAGGGGCACCCCAGAGACACAACAACAATTGATCCTTGAACTCTATTAGCGTGTGCGGTGCCCTCTCCACCATAGTCTCCTCGATAATATTGTAGCCGTGCTTTAGGCGAAGCCCTGCGACGGTAGAATAGGATCGTCACCATGCCGTCGTGCTGACGGACTGTCCCTCGACACTTGGCTGATCGGAGTTCGAGGGACGTCATCGAGCTGAACGTGTGCTAGAACTCGGAGGTGCCGTAGTTTCGGTGCTTGATCGGTCGGGCCGTGAAGACGTACGACTACATCAACCGCGTTGTGCTAACACTTCCGCTTTCGGTCTACGAGGGTACGTGGACAATACTCTCCCCTCTCATTGCTATGCATCACCATGATCATGCGTGTGCGTAGGGAAATTTTTGAAATTACTACGTTCCCCAACACCTCATATGGGCCGTAGGATCCATGGGCCTTCTACGGGGCGTTTCATCATTTCGCCAATCATGGGCCATATTATTCGTGGACCATAACGGGCCGTTAATAGGCCGTATTTGATAACTCTATGAAAACGGCCCAACAGTTTTTTTGACATGAAAACGGCCCAACATATTAATGGTCCGCAAACAGGCCGACTGTAACAACAGGCTGAATTTGGCCCACAAGCAGAAAATGACAGTAACAGGCCGTATGTAACCGAATGCTGCAAATGAGCCCAAGAATCAATGGGCCCTGAGAAGGCCGAAAGATAACTTGGGCTGGAAACGGCCCAATGGAATAACGGGCCGTTAATGGGTATAAAGAAATACACTGTTCATTACGGGCCAGTTTCACCACGGGCCGTTAATGGGCCAAGAGTTACAAAGGTCCTCATATGGGCCGAAAGAAGTCATGGGCCACACATGGGCCGGAAGTTAAAACGGGCTGAATCATATTGGACGGCCCAGATGACGCTACTGGGCCTAATTCGGATAGGGCGTAACAGGCCCTGGGATAGCGGGCTGTAGATGGGCTATATGCGAACATGCCGTTAACAGGCTTTCCATGGGCCGGGCCGCCACCTTTTGACCAAGTCAAACGGGCCGTCCTTTTCACAGGAATGGGCCTCTGTTGGGCCATGCCACGTGTCGCCGTATCATGGGCGACTTTGGTCCAATGAACGGATGACATCTGTCCCAACGGTGAGCCGACACGTGTTTCCTCCAGCCAATGATGATTTTACACGTGGAAAATCCCCATTGGTCGGGGCTGTTAACGGGTTGTTGGGGAACGTTGCAAAAAATTAAAAATTTTCCTATGGTTTCACCAAGATCCATCTATGAGTTCATCTAAGCAACGAGTCAAGAGAGTGAGTTTGCATCTACATACCACTTGTAGATCGCGTACGAAAGCGTTCGAGGGAGCGGTGATGATGGAGTCGTACTCGACGTGATTCAGATCACCGATGACCAAGTGCTGAACGGACAGCACCTCCGCGTTCAATACACGTACGGTACGGGCGACGTCTCCTCTGTCTTGATCCAGCAAGGATGAAGGAGAAGTTGAGGAAGACAGCTCCGCCGGCAGCACGACGGCGTGGTGTTGGTGGAGAAGCAGCACTCCGACAGGGCTTCGCCAAGCTCGTGACGGAGAAGGAGATGTGTTCGGGAGGGGAGGGGCTGCGCCTTGTCTTGGGTGTGCAGCCCTCCCCTCACCCCTCTATTTATAGGGGAAGGGGCAAGGGGGGCCGGCCCCTCTAGATGGGATCTAGAGGGGGGCAGCGGCCAGGGAGGGGGGACTTGCCCCCCAAGCAAAGGGGGGCGCCCCCTCTAGGGTTCCCCCCCCCCAACGCTAGGCGCATGGGCCCAAGGGGGGGGGGACGCGCCCAGCCCTCCAGGGGCTGGCTCCTGCCCCACGCAGCCCATGTGCCCCCCCGGGAGGGGTGGCCCCTCCCGGTGGACCCCCGGAACCCTTCCGGTGGCCCCGGTACAATACCGATATGCCCCCGAAACTTTCCGGTGTCCGTTTGACGACTTCCCATATATAAATCTTTACCTCCGGACCCTTACGGAACTTCTCGTGACGTCCGGGATCTCATCCGGGACTCCGAACAACATTCAATATTCACATACAAGTCTTCCTAATAACCCTAGCATCACCGAACCTTAAGTGTGTAGACCCTACGGGTTCGGGAGACATGCAGACATGACCGAGACGGCTCTCAGGTCAATAACCAACAGCGGGATCTGGATACCCATGTTGGCTCCCACATGCTCCTCGATGATGTCATCGGATGAACCACGATGTCGAGGATTCAAGCAACCCCGTATACTATTCCCTTTGTCAATCGGTACGTTACATGCCCGAGACTCGATCGTCGGTATCCCAATACCTCGTTCAGTCTCGTTACTGGCAAGTCACTTTACTCGTACCGTAATGCATGATCCCGTGACCAAGCACTTGGTCACTTTGAGCTCATTATGATGATGCATTACCGAGTGGGCCCAGAGATACCTCTCCGTCATACGGAGTGACAAATCCCAGTCTCGATCCGTGTCAACCCAACAGACACTTTCGGAGATACCTGTAGTGTACCTTTATAGTCACCCAGTTACGTTGTGACGTTTGGTACACCCAAAGCACTCCTACGGTATCCGGGAGTTACACGATCTCATGGTCTAAGGAAGAGATACTTGACATTGAAAAACTCTAGCAAAACGAACTACACGATCTTGTGCTATGCTTAGGATTGGGTCTTGTCCATCACATCATTCTCCTAATGATGTGATCCCGTTGTCAATGACATCCAATGTCCATAGTCAGGAAACCATGACTATCTGTTGACCAACGAGCTAGTCAACTAGAGGCTCACCAGGGACGTATTGTGGTCTATGTATTCACACATGTATTACGATTTCCGGATAATACAATTATAGCATGAATAAAAGACAATTATCATGAACAAGGAAATATAATAATAATGCTTTTATTATTGCCTCTAGGGCATATTTCCAACAGTCTCCCACTTGCACTAGAGTCAATAATCTAGTTACATTGTGATGAATCGAACACCCATAGAGTTCTGGTGTTGATCATGTTTTGCTCGCGAGAGAGGTTTAGTCAACGGATCTGCGACATTCAGATCCGTATGTACTTTGCAAATATCTATGTCTCCATCTTGAACATTTTCACGGATGGAGTTGAAACGACGCTTGATGTGCCTGGTCTTCTTGTGAAACCTGGGCTCCTTGGCAAGGGCAATAGCTCCAGTGTTGTCACAGAAGAGTTTGATCGGCCCCGACGCATTGGGTATGACTCCTAGGTCGGTGATGAACTCCTTCACCCAAATTGCTTCATGCGCTGCCTCCGAGGCTGCCATGTACTCCGCTTCACATGTAGATCCCGCCACGACGCTCTGCTTGCAGCTGCACCAGCTTACTGCTCCACCATTCAACATATACACGTATCCGGTTTGTGACTTAGAGTCATCCAGATCTGTGTCGAAGCTAGCGTCGACGTAACCCTTTACGGCGAGCTCTTCGTCACCTCCATAAACGAGAAACATGTCCTTTGTCCTTTTCAGGTACTTCAGGATATTCTTGACCGCTGTCCAGTGTTCCTTGCCGGGATTACTTTGGTATCTTCCTACCAAACTTACGGCAAGGTTTACATCAGGTCTGGTACACAGCATGGCATACATAATAGATCCTATGGCTGAAGCATAGGGGATGACACTCATCTCTTCTTTATCTTTTGCCGTGGTCGGGCATTGAGCCGAGCTCAATCTCACACCTTGCAATACAGGCAAGAACCCCTTCTTAGACTGATCCATTTTGAACTTCTTCAAAATCTTATCAAGGTATGTGCTTTGTGAAAGACCTATGAGGCGTCTCGATCTATCTCTATAGATCTTGATGCCTAATATATAAGCAGCTTCTCCAAGGTCCTTCATTGAAAAACACTTATTCAAGTAGGCCTTAATGCTGTCCAAGAATTCTATATCATTTCCCATCAAGAGTATGTCATCTACATATAATATGAGAAATGCTACAGAGCTCCCACTCACTTTCTTGTAAACGCAGGCTTCTCCGTAAGTCTGCATAAACCCAAACGCTTTGATCATCTCATCAAAGCGAATGTTCCAACTCCGAGATGCTTGCACCAGCCCATAAATGGATCGCTGGAGCTTGCATACTTTGTTAGCATTCTTAGGATCGACAAAACCCTCCGGCTGCATCATATACAGTTCTTCCTTAAGATGCCCGTTAAGGAATGCCGTTTTGACGTCCATCTGCCATATCTCATAATCATAGTATGCGGCAATTGCTAACATGATTCGGACGGACTTAAGCTTCGCTACGGGAGAGAAAGTCTCATCGTAGTCAATCCCTTGAACTTGCCGATAACCCTTAGCGACAAGTCGAGCTTTATAGATGGTGACATTACCATCCGCGTCCGTCTTCTTCTTAAAGATCCATTTGTTTTCTATCGCTCGCCGATCATCGGGCAAGTCAGTCAAAGTCCATACTTTGTTTTCATACATGGATTCTATCTCGGATTTCATGGCTTCAAGCCATTTGTTGGAATCTGGGCCCGCCATCGCTTCTTCATAGTTCGAAGGTTCACCGTTGTCTAACAACATGATTTCCAGGACAGGGTTGCCGTACCACTCTGGTGCGGAACGTGTCCTTGTGGACCTACGAAGTTCAGTAGCAACTTGATCAGAAGTACCTTGATCATCATCATTAATTTCCTCTCCAGTTGGAGTAGGCATCACAGGAACATTTTCCTGAGCTGCACTACTATCCTGTTCAAGAGGTAGTACTTCATCGAGTTCTACTTTCCTCCCACTTACTTCTTTCGAGAGAAACTCTTTTTCCAGAAAGGATCCGTTCTTGGCAACAAAGATCTTGCCCTCGGATCTTAAGTAGAAGGTATACCCAATGGTTTCTTTAGGGTATCCTATGAAGACGCATTTTTCCGACTTGGGTTCGAGCTTTTCAGGTTGAAGTTTCTTGACATAAGCATCGCATCCCCAAACTTTTAGAAACGACAGCTTAGGTTTCTTCCCAAACCATAATTCATACGGTGTCGTCTCAACGGATTTAGACGGTGCCCTATTTAAAGTGAATGTAGCTGTCTCTAGAGCGTATCCCCAAAATGATAGCGGTAAATCGGTAAGAGACATCATAGATCGCACCATATCCAATAGAGTGCGATTACGACGTTCGGACACACCGTTACGCTGAGGTGTTCCAGGCGGCGTGAGTTGTGAAACGATTCCACATTTTCTTAAGTGTGTACCAAATTCGTGACTTAAATATTCTCCTCCACGATCCGATCGTAAGAATTTTATCTTTCGGTCACGTTGATTCTCTACTTCATTCTGGAATTCCTTGAACTTTTCAAAGGTCTCAGATTTGTGTTTCATCAAGTAGACATACCCATATCTACTCAAGTCATCAGTGAGAGTGAGAACATAACGATATCCTCCGCGAGCCTCAACGCTCATTGGACCGCACACATCGGTATGTATGATTTCCAACAAGTTGGTTGCTCGCTCCATTGTTCCGGAGAACGGAGTCTTGGTCATCTTGCCCATGAGGCATGGTTCGCATGTGTCAAATGATTCATAATCGAGAGACTCTAAAAGTCCATCAGCATGGAGCTTCTTCATGCGCTTGACACCAATGTGACCAAGGCGGCAGTGCCACAAATATGTGGGACTATCGTTATCAACTTTACATCTTTTGGTATTCACACTATGAATATGTGTAGTATTACGTTCGAGATTCATTAAGAATAAACCATTGACCATCGGGGCATGACCATAAAACATATCTCTCATATAAATAGAACAACCATTATTCTCGGATTTAAATGAGTAGCCATCTCGCATCAAACGAGATCCAGATACAATGTTCATGCTCAAACTTGGCACTAAATAACAATTATTGAGGTTTAAAACTAATCCCGTAGGTAAATGTAGAGGTAGCGTGCCGACGGCGATCACATCGACCTTGGAACCATTCCCGACGCGCATCGTCACCTCGTCCTTCGCCAGTCTCCTCTTATTCCGCAGCTCCTGCTGTGAGTTACAAATGTGAGCAACGGCACCGGTATCAAATACCCAGGAGTTACTACGAGTACTGGTAAGGTACACATCAATTACATGTATATCAAATATACCTTTAGTGTTGCCGGCCTTCTTGTCTGCTAAGTATTTGGGGCAGTTCCGCTTCCAGTGACCCTTCCCCTTGCAATAAAAGCACTCAGTTTCAGGCTTGGGTCCATGCTTTGACTTCTTCCCGGCAACTGGCTTACCGGGCGCGGCACCATCTTTGCCGTCCTTCTTGAAGTTCTTCTTACCCTTGCCCTTCTTGAACTTAGTGGTCTTATTGACCATCAACACTTGATGTTCTTTCTTGATTTCAACCTCTGCCGACTTCAGCATTGAAAATACTTCAGGAATGGTCTTCACCATCCCCTGCATATTGTAGTTCATCACAAAGCTCTTGTAGCTTGGTGGGAGCGACTGAAGGATTCTGTCAATGACCGCCTCATCCGGGAGGTTAATGTCCAGCTGGGACAGGCGGTTGTGCAACCCAGACATTTTGAGTATATGCTCACTGACAGAACTATTTTCCTCCATCTTACAACTATAGAACTTGTCGGAGACTTCATATCTCTCGACCCGGGCATGAGCTTGGAAAACTAGTTTCAGCTCCTCGAACATCTCATATGCTCCGTGTTGCTCAAAACGCTTTTGGAGCCCCGGTTCTAAGCTGTAAAGCATGCCGCACTGAACGAGGGAGTAATCATCAGCACGAGACTGCCAAGCATTCATAATGTCTTGGTTCTCTGGGACGGGAGCGTCACCTAGCGGTCCTTCTAGGACATATTGTTTCCTGGCAGCTATGAGGATGATCCTCAGGTTCCGGACCCAGTCCGTATAGTTGCTGCCATCATCTTTCAGCTTGGTTTTCTCTAGGAACGCGTTGAAGTTCATGTTGACATGAGCGTTGGCCATTTGATCTACAAGACATATTATGCAAAAGTTTTAGACTAAGTTCATGATAATTAAGTTCATCTAATCAAATTATTTAATGAACTCCCACTCAGATTTGACATCCCTCTAGTCATCTAAGTGTTACACGATCCGAGTCGACTAGGCCGTGTCCGATCATCACGTGAGACGGACTAGTCATCATCGGTGAACATCTCCATGTTGATCGTATCTTCCATACGACTCATGTTCGACCTTTCGGTCTCTGTGTTCCGAGGCCATGTCTGTACATGCTAGGCTCGTCAAGTTAACCCTAAGTGTTCTGCATGTGTAAATCTGTCTTACACCCGTTGTATGTGAACGTAAGGATCTATCACACCCGATCATCACGTGGTGCTTCGAAACGACGAACTTTAGCAACGGTGCACAGTTAGGGGGAACACTTTCTTGAAATTATTATAAGGGATCATCTTATTTACTACCGTCGTTCTAAGTAAACAAGATGCATAAAACATAATAAACATCACATGCAATTATATAAAGTAGTGACATGATATGGCCAATATCATATAGCTCCTTTGATCTTCATCTTCGGGGCTCCATGATCATCTTGTCACCGGCATGACACCATGATCTCCATCATCATGATCTCCATCATCGTGTCTTCATGAAGTTGTCACGCCAACGACTACTTCTACTTCTATGGCTAACGCGTTTAGCAATAAAGTAAAGTAATTTACATGGCGTTCTTCAATGACACGCAGGTCATACAAAAAATAAAGACAACTCCTATGGCTCCTGCCGGTTGTCATACTCATCGACATGCAAGTCGTGATTCCTATTACAAGAACATGATCTCATACATCACAATATATCATTCATCATTCATCACAACTTCTGGCCATATCACATCACATGACAATTGCTGCAAAAACAAGTTAGACGTCCTCTAATTGTTGTTGCATCTTTTACGTGGCTGCAATTGGGTTCTAGCAAGAACGTTTTCTTACCTACGAATAACCACAACGTGATTTTGTCAACTTCTATTTACCCTTCATAAGGACCCTTTTCATCGAATCCGCTCCAACTAAAGTGGGAGAGACAGACACCCGCCAGCCACCTTATGCAACTAGTGCATGTTAGTCGGTGGAACCGGTCTCACGTAAGCGTACGTGTAAGGTTGGTCCGGGCCGCTTCATCCCACAATACCGCTGAAGCAAGATAAGACTAGTAGCGGCAAGCAAGTTGACAAGATCTACGCCCACAACAAAATTGTGTTCTACTCGTGCAATAGAGAACTACGCATAGACCTGGCTCATGATGCCACTGTTGGGGAACGTTGCAGAAAATTAAAAATTTTCCTACGGTTTCACCAAGATCCATCTATGAGTTCATCTAAGCAACGAGTCAAGGGAGTGAGTTTGCATCTACATACCACTTGTAGATCGCGTACGGAAGCGTTCGAGGGAGCGGTGATGATGGAGTCGTACTCGACGTGATTCAGATCACCGATGACCAAGTGCTGAACGGACAGCACCTCCGCGTTCAACACACGTACGGTACGGGCGACGTCTCCTCCGTCTTGATCCAGCAAGGAGGAAGGAGAGGTTGAGGAAGACAGCTCCACCGGCAGCACGACGGCGTGGTGTTGGTGGAGAAGCAGCACTCCGACAGGGCTTCACCAAGCTCTTGACGGAGAAGGAGAGGTGTTGGGGAGGGGAGGGGCTGCGCCTTGGCTTGGGTGTGCAGCCCTCCCCTCACCCCTCTATTTATAGGGGAAGGGGCAAGGGGGGCCGGCCCTTCTAGATGGGATCTAGAGGGGGGCGGCGGCCAGGGAGGGGGGACTTGCCCCCCAAGCAAAGGGGGCGCCCCCTCTAGGGTTCCCCCCCCAACCCTAGGCGCATGGGCCCAAGGGGGGGGGACGCACCCAGCCCTCCAGGGGCTGGCTCCTGCCCCACGCAGCCCATGTGGCCCCCGGGGAGGGGTGGCCCCTCCTGGTGGACCCCCGGAACCCTTCCGGTGGCCCCGGTACAATACCGATATGCCCCCGAAACTTTCCGGTGTCCATTTGATGAC
This sequence comes from Triticum aestivum, assembly GCF_018294505.1. Lineage (NCBI taxonomy): Eukaryota > Viridiplantae > Streptophyta > Magnoliopsida > Poales > Poaceae > Triticum > Triticum aestivum. The sequence continues at coordinate 266,064,932 of NC_057810.1, read as the reverse complement.
TTCCCATATATAAATCTTTACCTCCGGACCCTTCCGGAACTCCTCGTGACGTCCGGGATCTCATCCGGGACTCCGAACAACATTCGGTATTCACATACAAGTCTTCCTAATAACGCTAGCGTCACCGAACCTTAAGTGTGTAGACCTTACGGGTTCGGGAGACATGCAGACATGACCGAGACGGCTCTTAGGTCAATAACCAACAGCGGGATCTGGATACCCATGTTGGCTCCCACATGCTCCTCGATGATGTCATCGGATGAACCACGATGTCGAGGATTCAAGCAACCCCGTATACTATTCCCTTTGTCAATCGGTACGTTACATGCCCGAGACTCGATCGTCGGTATCCTAATACCTCGTTCAGTCTCGTTACCGGCAAGTCACTTTACTCGTACCGCAATGCATGATCCCATGACCAAGCACTTGGTCACTTTGAGCTCATTATGATGATGCATTACCGAGTGGGCCCAGAGATACCTCTCCGTCATACGGAGTGACAAATCCCAGTCTCGATCCGTGCCAACCCAACAGACACTTTCGGAGATACCTGTAGTGTACCTTTATAGTCACCCAGTTACGTTGTGATGTTTGGTACACCCAAAGCACTCCTACGGTATCCGGGAGTTACACGATCTCATGGTCTAAGGAAGAGATACTTGACATTGAAAAACTCTAGCAAAACAAACTACACGATCTTGTGCTATGCTTAGGATTGGGTCTTGTCCATCACATCATTCTCCTAATGATGTGATCCTGTTGTCAATGACATCCAATGTCCATAGTCAGGAAACCATGACTATCTGTTGACCAATGAGCTAGTCAACTAGAGGCTCACCAGGGACGTATTGTGGTCTATGTATTCACACATGTATTACGATTTCCGGATAATACAATTATAGCATGAATAAAAGACAATTATCATGAACAAGGAAATATAATAATAATGCTTTTATTATTGCCTCTAGGGCATATTTCCAACACGGGTTAGCGGAGCCAAAACCCGACCCGATAGCTTAATGGTGTTCCGTTACGGTGGATGCCACGTGTCGGTCACCCTTGACGAAAGCACTTCTGTGACGCACGATTTATCATCATGGAAGTGGACACTTCCGTGATGATAATTTTGGTAATGTCATGGAACACTTCTACGACAGCACATGTATGACTATCTTGATTCTGTCATAAATTTGTCATGGATGTACATGCATGACAAAAAACGCGACCTACTGTGACAAACACGTATCATCACGGAAGTGTATTTTTTTTGTAGTGGAAGGAAGTGGATTTGGGTTTCTTATCGAGGATTACATCGTCCCTATCCACTGTGGAGCGTACGGTGGTTAGTTCTTTGGCCGCGAGGGCCTAGGATAAAGCCTCGAGGGCTAGAGAGGCCGTTTTGTTTTTGGCGTGGAGTGCTATGTCCGGATCACTGGCGATAGTGATGACTCCATTGGGCCCGGAAATTTTAAGCTTCATATACCCGTAATGGGGTACGGCTTGGAAGCGTGTGAATGCGTCCCGCCCCAGCAAGGTGTGGTACCCGATATTAAAGGGTGCCACATGGAAGAGTAACTCTTTGGACCTATAGTTTTCCGGCGTGCCAAATACCACGTCGAGTTTGATCATTCCCGAGTATCTTGCGTCTTGACTGGGTATAATACCTCGAAAGGTTGTGGCACTTTGCTCAATGCGACTCCTGTCCATTTACATTTTATTGAGCGTGTCCTCGTAGATGAGGTTCAATCCGCAGCCGCCGTCCATTAGCACTTTAGTGAACCGAAAACCGTCCATGATTGGGTTGAGGACCAAAGCGACTGGTGCCCGGAATGAGCGGGATCTTGGTTCGTCATCTGCATTGAAGGTGATCGCCGTATCATTCCAAGGATTTACTGCTGCCACCTGGCAGACTTCGGCGAGGTTGCGGAGCACCCTTTTACGCTGATTGTTTGATGAAAAGGTCTCGAAGACCATGAATACTTTGGGATCGTGGTCCTCCGAAGAGTAATTCTCTGGGGTGTTGTTGGTGAGGATACCCTCGCCACTCTTGGCCACTTACCAGAGTATCCAAAAAGCTCAGAGGCTATGCATTGGTTCGGTGTCTGACGTCATGTGAATTTGACAGGGCTTGTCGAGCCATTCCTCGAAGACCATTCTATGCCCCGTCAAGGGCTTTTTTTCTTGTCCACGAGATGGTGATTAGGTGCTCCATGAGGGTGTATCCTTTTTGCCCGTTAGGACGTGGCCCAAAGGCCCGTGGTTCGCAGCGGGCTGTCTGAGTTTTCCAGGCGCTTTCCATTGCGTAGTACTTCTATACTATGTGTGCTAAATCTGCAAAGTGCAGTATGCGATGAAGGTTGAGGGCCTTAAGAATTCCCTCATCCGTACAGTTGTTGCAGAACACTAAGATCACGTCGTCGTTGCGACAATCTTTGATCTTATTTTTGACAAGGAGGAATCTGGCCTAAAAGTGATGGACTGTTTCCTGAGGCTGCTGCCGCACGTACATTAAGTCGCACATGTCCGGAGGACTGGAATTTCTTGGAGAATATTGATTGTGGTGGGTGGGAGGGTTTGAATCCGAACCCTGACCCACTGTGAAATCCGAATCCTGAAAAATTTCTGAAGTTACCAGCCTGGGTTTCAGAGCGTCTGGTGAGTTTTTAGGTTCAACACCCGATTCTATGTTCGGAGGACAAGAAGTGTCCTCCCGAAGCTGGGCGTCTGGCTCTCCAAGCTCAGAAATCCAAACGTACTTTGTTCTCGGCGTAGGAGAAGAGTTATTGTCAGCTTGGTCCTCTACAATTGCCACCTGGTGGGTGATCGGTGGAGATCTAATTTCTCTATGATCGGGTTTAAGCCCAATCCGATCATATTCGATTGCGACTCCTAGGGCGGCGATGCGATCTAGCAGTTCGTTTAAAGCCGATACATCAGCCGGATCCATCTTGTTGGAGTATTCAGGGCCGACGCGGAGACGATTTTCGGTGACAGGTTGGCTGCCTTTGGCTTAATGGCTGAACGAGTGCCCATGGAGAAGCTGCCAAGACGGAGGGTTTGCCCTAAAGCTAGGGCTCCTCCGGAAGTGATGCTGTCTTTGATGACAAGGCGAGCCATCAATCCTTATGTCAACAACATAGCAGAACTCTCAATGAAAGCACCAATGTCGGTGTCAAAACTGGCAGATCCCGGGTAGGGGGTCCCGAGCTGTGCGTCTAAGGATCGAAGGTAACAAGGAGGCAGGGGACACGATGTTTACCCAGGTTCGGGCCTTTTAATGGAGGTAATACCCTACTTCCTGCTTGATTGACTTTGATGAGTATAGGGGTTACAAGAGTTGATCTACCTCGAGATCGTAATGGCTAAACCCAAGATGTCTAGCCTGTATGATTGTGATGATCTCTATGGACTAAAACCCTCCGGTTTATATAGACACCAGAGGGGGCTAGGGTTATACAAAGTCGGTTAACAGAGGAAGGAAGCTACACGTTCGGCCGCCAAGCTTGCCATCCACGCAAAGGAGAGTCCCATCCGGACACGGGAGAAGGCCTTCGGTACTGTACCTTCACGGTTCATCAGTCTGGCCCATATCACATAAGTCGGCTCTCCGAGGACCCCCATAATCCAGAACTCCCTCAACCTGATCGATCATTTTTTTCTTTATTTGTACACCTTCTCATAACTTTGTCTTAAGTTGTGAAGTAAATATTGGGTCTGATATGTGAATCATTGATATGCATTGGCATGCATGTTAGTTTCCTTTGTATTTGTTGGAATGCTGTAACAAGAAAACCTTCAAGGCAAGACACATGAAAGAAAAGCTATAAGCTTGGTAGCATTGTAGTAGTATAATTTTATCTCACTGAGAAATTACATTTACTAGCACAATATATATAACCAAATGTTGAAAGGTTGATAGCATTGCGAGAAACCATTCTAGGAGCACAAAACTTCCTTTCCTCGACATGTGGGACATCCAGCATCCAGGTCCACGTGCCATGCACCAAATTATGAGTGCACAATTGAGAGGAATACTACTAATGGGTAGTCACATCTCAAAGCCACACCTTTCCAATAGTAAGCTGGATGCACGAACAACATATCATTTCACACATCGTAGAATCCTCTTGTAGTAATTTTCCAAGAAAAACACCACACGTGAAGACTGGACGGTACTGTTGCAGCAAGGCATATAACCCTTCTCCGAAACATCAAGTATGGCCATATGGGGATGGTTCCAGAAAATAATATTCCCTCCCTTCCGGTTTATGGGCCTCAATTCCAAATCTAAACCAATCAATGAACTAGTACTACTAGATAGTGAGTGTTTACTACTGTATCATGTACGTACTGATTGCAATGCATGCATGTGTTAGCAGTACAATGACCACATACGAATTTGATGGTATGATTTGTGTAAGTTGCATGTCATATTATTGCTCTAACATGTGGTCAAAGTTAGCCTCAAAAACACATTTTAGACCCTATATGGATTGAGGGAGTACATGCAGTGCTGATTTTTCTCTTAATCCTTGCATGCAACGTTATTATTGAAGCTTGAAATGTGAACATGTGAATGGGTGGGACTACTACAACCCTTCCAAAGAACTGTAGTACTAATGGTATCATACTCCCTCCATTCACCATCTCACATGCTCAGTACTTTTGCGAACTATGGAAGTAACAAATTTATTCCACCACTCAACATCTATTATGGTTAGGGAGATTTCAAATTGAGTCATATAGACAGGAAAGTAGGCACTTAGGGCATCCACAATGTATGCTTTTTGTGGCCTCTAAGCCCCCTCTCTCCTCTTAGAGGCAACCTCTATACATTGCATGAACTGACTCTAACAAAAAATTGGCTAGCATCTCCTCTAACCTTAGAGGCTACCTCTAACAATTTAACAATCCATTTGGTCCCACTTGTCAACCTTAGGAAGCATAAGAAAGTACAAGAGAAATATTACTGATTGGGCAAATGTGGTGCTAATCAATACTTTTTAAATTTCTACTAGGGCCCACGTTAGAGGCTGGTAAGAGTCTCTATACATTGTGGTTTTTTCATTTCATAATAGGCAAACCATGTGGGGCCTACCTTAGAGGCAAGGCTCTGTACACTGGAGATGCTTTGTACTACTTTTGATGTGTCCCGTCAACTAGCAGAATGAGGAGAAGCTTGCTTAGTAAGCCCTCTTCCCCGCCCATGGGCGCGGTGTCTCGCAGAGTCGCAGGACGAGGAGAAGCTTGCTTACTATGCCTACGCCCGCTCCCTCGCCCATGCGCGCGGTGGCTCGCAGGACGTGGAGAAAATTTTACTACTCCCTCCGTTAGACGTATAATCCTCGTCCCTACCTTGGTTAGAGAGATTATCATATTGTTTGAAATATATGTCTTCTAGCAGATTTCAATATGAACTAATAGTACATACTCCAAATACTGATGTATACGGACATATTTTAGAGTGTAGATTCATTCATTTTGCTCCATATGTAGTCCATATTGAAACAGATGTAGTAGTATGCAGTCTCCCTCGTCCCTCGCCCCTAGCCCACATGGTGGACGTGCATCAATTCATTCTATGTCAGATAGCTAGAACCATATACTGTAGTACCATCATTGCTCGACTTCCCGAAGAGGCGAAGAGCCAAGCGCAAGGTTAATATTTTTGAGATGCCAAGCGCAAGGTTTATAGAAGAACGAGTAGTAGTACTACTAGTAGTATGTGCTGTATGAGGAAGAAGGCAACTAGAATGTGTGTTTTGCGTGACTGTCTCTTCTTACATGATGTGCTATACCTAGTGGACCTCATTGTTGTAATGGGAGTATCATATATGGCACGATTCAGAGTGGTGGGCAGCGGGAATAATATTCGGAGCTGCTTAGTATTAAACCCCATGAAGAAGTCCCATCGAAAGGAACACCCATCCTCTACATGTGCTCCTATGTAAAATGAGTAAATGAGACAAAAAGAGAAAGAGACAAAGAAAAAGAATCACCAGCCTTAGAGCCAGCCCTATTGTATTAGTGAATGATATTTCTACATCGTGATTGACATGGCTAATTATTAACCATGCTGTGGAGGTAGCAGTGGATTTTTATTTATTTGCGAAGGTAGCAGCAGATGGATATTCAACACGGAGTGAAATGATGGCTCCTTCCTTGGTTAAACATAGAGAAAGGTGGGCCTCGTGATTTGGCGGCTCATTAACCATTATTACTGCCTATACTCTTCCCCCATATGATAACCGTGTGGTAGAGTAGTTGGCTATACTTTTAATAACCATGCTTGAAGAGAAGAGGTGCACGCACCCACACATGTAGCACTCTTTGCATCTTCTCCAACCACACATGTGTGGAGCTCATTTCTATACGATGATGCAGCCCACATGATAATTTGATGCGTCTAGTAGTAGTTACTCACTTAATGAAGGGTCGGGAACCACACATTAACAGTGCCACGTTATTTATAAATAAAGTTTTTTTCTTCAGTGGCATGTACACAATATAAATAGGTTCATATGGAGAGAAAAGGAAACTGCTCCACTATATACATAGCCAGGAGCCTACACGGTTGCTTGCTCGGGTTGCTCTCTTCACACTCTCTCACACAAAACGACTGTGGCCACATCTCTAGTGACACATCTAGGAAGATCACGTCCGCCAAGGGAAGGGGTGGATGCTGTGTGTAGATGCGTTCGCCGTCGCCGACGGTGAAAACCCACTGTCGGTGTGTCCTGATCAAGGGTCCCGAGCGTTCTCTCTCACAAAGCCAGTGCAATTGCCTTCGTCCCTTGCTACTGCCACGATGTGGGCAGTCGCCGCCTCCCGCCGCCCTCCTCTAGCTACATACCGACATCCCTCAGGTACAACTTCCTTTACAGCCGGCTTGCACCACTGCCCTAGCTGCCCACATCGCTACATGTGGATATTTCTCTACTTCTTTGCCCTGCACATACCTCTACTAGCTTCTACTGTATTTGTGATGAGTTTATGTCTCAGCAACTAGCCCCACTAGTCTTATTCTAATCACACTTCTTCAATTTCTTTGCCACAGGAACGCTCAACTCGATTTTAGTGAAATTGCACAAAATGATCCAATGGTTAAAGGGCTGCAAACTTCATTTCTTTGGAAGGTTCGACGTTGCTAGCAAATTAAAGCCTGGTTAGGGTTTAGGGTTCAAGGCCTAGGGACTGCATGGATCTTTTTTTCTTTATTTGTCTCCGTTCCAAAATAAGTGTCAACTTTAGTACAACTTTGTACTAAAGTTGGCATAAAGTTGAGACACTTATTTTGGAACGGAGGGAGTACATATTGGCTATGATCTGTGAATCATTGAGATGCAATAGCATGCATGTTAGTCCCCTTTGTATTTGATGGAATGTTGCAACGGGGCAACCTTGGACGCAAGATACATGAAGCAGAACCTGAAAGCTTCATAGCATTGTACAATTTTATCTCGCTGAGAAGTTATAGTACTGTGTACTAAAGAGTTAGGTGTCGCACAGTGTCCAAAAAATATGGTGATATTGTGAGGTGGGCCATGTAATCACTGAGCTACCGCATTTTCGCTGATTTCGCACTGCTCCGCCATAAGAGCATGGTTAATAGTATAGCCGGCTGTTGACTATATGGTCTTGCCACATCATTTATAGCCAAGCTTATAGCTGACAAGTACAATAGTTACATACAAATATGTGCTACTTTTTTGATACATGGCCCACCTCTCTTTCTCTCTCTCACACACACACAACATGCCTAGGAGCAAGCACTACTGCAGGATGCTGCTAACGTGAAACTACGATCAGAGACCCTTTGATGAAACTGCATGCGATGCATCAATCGCAAACGGGGATGTAAAAAACCCGTCAAAAAAGATGCAAAAAGTTTGCGATGGCGGAGACATCAAACATGGTTCAGATTTTAGTTACGTGTGCGATGTGGGGCATACGGTTCAGTTCAATGAACTGTTTGTGATGAGACAAAACAACAAAAACTAGCAGCCAGATGATTGCATGTGCGATATACGACATATAGTTCACTCTGATAAACTGTTTGTGATGAGGCGGAACAACAGAAACGGGCAGGCAGATGAAGGTGTGTGCGATGTACGACATACAGTTCACTCGAATGAACTATTTGTGATTAGGCGGAACAAAAGAAACGGCCAGCCAGATCAAAGTGTGTGCGATAGAGGGCAAATAGTTCAATCAGATGAACTGTTTGCGTTGAGCCAAGAGGACAGAAACTATTTGATTTAACAAGATGTGTGTGATAAGCGCCAAACAGGTCTGTAATCAATCATGTGTGCGAATACCGATAATAACACAGACGATTGCTGCTAATAAGACATGTGTGTTGTGCGATTGGATTGCATATAGAACGACAACATAACCAAATATAAGGACATGGTTGCATAACCAAATTAAACATCCAATTACATAGGTGGCTACTACACACATGACATTTGCACAGACCAAAGTAAACTAGTACATGCATAATACATAGGTGGCTACTACACACATGACATTTCCACACACCAAAGTAAACTATATATTACATCCATAATTACCTAGGATAAACAATCATTTGACCATCATCTACTTCTTGTGAAGCTTGCCGCTACTTCTCTTCTTGTGGCTTGATCCGGCCTCGGCAATTTTGGTAACGAGGCACTTCCTCATGTCAACGATCCGCTGTGTATCTCGTAGCATGTGTACACGCTCTTGGCCGTGAACCTGAGGCGAGGTTCATCCAGTTGCCGCGTCCAGGCCCCGTGCCAGGATACGGGATGTGTTCTATTGGCATCCTGCTTCATCTTTTCATAGTAGGGGTGAATAATGGCCGAGGCGAGTTCAACCAGGGCGTCCTTCTTGGCCCTGCCCCAGATCCTGTAGTGCTCACGGATTTTGACAAGGTTCTTGCAGGCCAAGCCCGTAACCTTGAGCGCCTTTACATCGTTGTTGGTTTCCACCATAGCAAACTTGTAGTCGGTATTGTTGACAAACCTGATGAAACTATCGCAAGGCTCTGTGGCCATGCAGTAGTGGAAGATGAGGACGGGATGGCGCACACACAACTGGGTGACAACAACCATCTGATCTCTGCCGGGTTGACCGCCGGTGTACTGGAGGTCGATGCCAACCACCTTGTACTTATCTCGAGCAAGCAACTACTCCATGCTGTTGATATAGTCCTCCACCACGGACGGGTCGATGTTGTACACCACTAAGAGATCCGTCTCCCTCGCGTGGGTCTCCACTTTATGCTCGCCGAACTCCATTAGAGCACCGCTAGCTATCCTCTCTGTATGTGTTGTCGTGGGTGTGCTTGTTGTGTTGTGGGGAAAGACCGAAAGGTTGGATAGACTAAGGCTATAATGTCCGTGGGAATTAAAGGGGAAACCGGATGGCCTGGAATATCCGCACGCCCGGATGACAATTCTAATTTGTAGCGCATAACTCCATTTTGACGCATGTAACTGCATCGTGCCCACACGCGTGGTGCAACTGCATGCATATGGGCCCCCCAACGTGATTGTGTGCAAGCCCCAACCGTTGGCAGAGCGCTCGCGCAGGGATGCGAGTAGAGCGCTCCGTGGCACCTCAATGACGAGCAACCATATACAACAGTTGAACACACAAGAAAAAGCTGTCCACAAGCCGAGCGCGTGGAGGTATGCGAGCAGAGTGTGCTGCGGAGCCTAACAGCGAGCACAACGCGCTGCGGCGCCTATCGGCGAGCAGAGCGCCGAGGGACACGAACAGAGGCTGGCACAGTGATACTTGGCAAATAAGACGAACTATGCAAGCGATGGCGGAGACATGAAGCATGATGGAATAAGCCGTGTGTGTTCTAGGCAAACGCTTGCTGGTATATAACCATTTGCGATTGATGAATTCATCATCGACGGGTTACCTAGTGTGGTCCTTGTGCGATGTGATATGCTCTATCTGCACAACATATGTGCTCTATGTACAGAAGAACAACACACACACACACACACACACACACACACACACACACACACACACACACACACACACACACACACATATATATATATATATATATATAGACACACACACACACACACACACACTTACACTTATAACGGGACATGATTGCAAAACCAAATTAAACATCCAATTACGTTATATAAAAAATACCATAAATATTGCAAGGTTCAAATTCCAGCATTACAAGGCCCAAATTCAAAGATTACAAGGTTCAAACTATCCAGACACAAAAAATTCATCTTCTTCAGAATCTCTTTCATGCATTATTTCTGCGAAAGGATCAACCACCGAGAAGCCATATAGCGGCTCGGTATAGTGACTTCCGAATAATCTGTCATATGAAGTTACAAACTGAAATTCAGCTTGTGCAGAGCCTTTTTCATTCAACTATAGATGCCTGCGCTCTTTTGCAATCCATTCACTTCTACGCAGTAAATATAGGGCTGTAACGACCATGATCCCAATGGACCAAAGTATTTGTGCTTAAGTGTCATCCCTGGATTAGTAATGCTGATACACACAGTACTCGAGGAATTATAACAGAGTTCAATCACACACTTATTACACCGAGCCCTCATAAAGAGTATGATTACACAAAAATATCGTGGCTGATGGCCATCTAAACTAATAATTGCAGAAGCTTCGAAGGTAAATGAGTCCATCAACTCCAACGACATAGCTGAGTCCAAGAGAACAACCTATCACACCTTATTCGTCGTCTGAGTAGTCTGCAACATGAGACATTGCAGCCGTGTAGGTCAGCACATTCAATATGCTGGCAGAGTTACACTGTAAAGCAATGAAATGCAAGAACTATATCTACATGCAATATTTGGCTGGTGGAGGCTCTAAGTTTATGATTTTGCATAAAGCTAGTTTTCCCCTACAACAAAGGAATAAAATTACTTAACTACTCCCAAGTTGTGCCAATATTTGAGAAGGTTCCTCCAACTCAAATCCCAATTAAACAAATATCATCATTGACCCAGTTCAATTAATTAAGCGTGATGAGAACAACAATAATATCCAATTCCAGATATTCAAGATGTCCATAACTGGGGACACGGCTAACCATGATTAGTTTATACACTCTACAGAGGTTGTGCACTTTTCCCCACAAGACTCGACCGCATCCATGATCGAAAGATCGAGACATAGTCTTTTTGAAGCATTAACTCTCTACTCCGGGCAGACTGGTACACCTACTTTCCCTCTACATCTGCTAGTCTGCCTCTTCGAGAGCTCATACAACTTACTCAACTATGCCAGAGCCCATAATGGCTTGTGGCTGCACACGGAATAGTCATGAAATATCATAAGATCCCTTTGAGCCTGGGTGGCGAAACAAGGAAAAATCACACGGGTACCCAGGGATTTCCCTTAATGGACAACACTGGGTTCCCCAGGTGCCCCAACCAATCCACCCAGATGTGTATTAAGTTGCCACCTTAATGTTATCCAAGATTAATAACTCTCATAACTTCCATGTGAATCATGATCCAATCCCTGTCTACGAGCATGGCTAAGCAATAATAGAGCATAACGTATATTCCCGGGGTGATCAAAAGGTATTAGGTTCCTACCTCAAGTACTACAACCAAACCACATGTTCCCAATCCTATTCATGCAAATATTTGAGAAGCAATACTAATGCATAGTAAAAACTGGGTACAGAAGAGTATGATCAAAGTGTAACTTGCCTTGCCGACAATCTGCAAACTCTAGAGATTCGTAGTAACAAGCTTCGCACTCTGGGTA